>NC_135490.1:2923206-3230706 GCF_052094955.1 Ictidomys tridecemlineatus | reverse complement strand
AGATTAGGAGGCTCGCTCTGTCTCCCTCCTGAGCTCCTCCACTGCAGGAGTGACAGCTAAACCCCGCAGTAGACCAAGAAGTACCTGCAGGTTGCTCCAAACACTCCCCCAGCTTCCTGAGGAAAAGGGGACCTTGGACAAAGAGAAGAGTCTTGTACTCTAGAGTCACGGATGCGCACGTTCTTATAGTTTGTAAAACTCTGAGAAAACATCAGTTTAGGTGGAAATGACAGTTTGTAGATGTATATTGGTTCAGTTTTTAAATAATGATGTCCTCAAGCATGAATTTCTTACTGCTTATTTGACTATGTCAGGGTGATGTAAATTGTCGGTTTGAATAAAGCACATGCTGGCGGCACACCCTGGGGAGCACACCGTTCCCTAACCTGGGGGTATCCGGGAAACAGAGCTGATGGTGTCTCTGACATTTGTGTTCTTGCAAGTTACATTAGGAGAGAAAGATGTGTATGTGAGGGAGAAGGTGGTAGATGGCAATGGGTCCCCAGTATTGGTCCCCAAACTTGACTGCTGCTGCGACAAATGAATTTGAGAGAAAATAAAGCCAAGCCTGGGTCTGCCAGTGTAACAGGCCCTGAAGGAGGACAGCGAGGTCGGTGGGCAAAGTGGCTTGTGGTCCTCTTCATCAGCGAGGTTTGCAGATAGCTGCCACAGGGAGCTCTAAGGACAGAACAGTCTGCCTGAACTAGAAAGGTCCCCTGGGCTGACATGGAAGGAGAAAGAGATGGGCGCAGGGTTGAAGGTCAAGGTCAACTGAGAGGTCCTCTTGGCTGACTTGGAGGCAGTTATCTTGTAAGCAAGGGGATGTATTTGAACATTGGCTGCAGGTTTTGAGTCGGTTTTGAGGTATCTATGTGGAAAATGCAATTCATCGTTCTAAACCAAACATCCTACAAATGAGCTGGTGGTGAGAAAGCAAAGATCCAGCAGGATATCCCAACAAGGCTCACGTTTTCCCAATACCATGTACGAGCTTTCAGCTGGTCAGGTGGTCTTTGGGGTGGGGCAAAGAGCAGGACACTGAGCAGGACTGGAGGGACGATAAAGTTGCAGTGGCATGATGGCGTGCGTGTCTGTGCACATGTTGAACCCACTCAATCCCATTGTCCCAGATGTGGTACACCTAAAAAACTTAAATTAAGTGACAAATATTTTTGTTAACTTTTGAGATAAATGTTTTTAGAGCACTATTTGGGGAAAGCAATAGGTGAATAAATTGTATAGACGTCTCATTTACATTCCATATGTGGAGCAAAAACATACACTAAGGCTATGTGGGCTCCAGATCATGATATCCGATCTATTTAAGGCACCTGTGTTAATTTGTTGAACTATTCAGAAAATTAAAAGCTGGGGAATTAATGGATTAAAGTCAAGTTTGCAGAATGGGAGGGCTGGGATTGTTGCTTAGCGGTAGAGCACTTGTCTGTCATGTGTGAAGCCCTGGGTTCAAATCTCAGCACTGCATGTAAATAAATAAAATAAAGGTCCATTGACAACTTAAAAAAATATTATTAAAAAAAGGAGATTGAAGAATGGGATTGAGGGAACCCTGCCGATTAGGTTTTTCAGATTTGGTAGAGAAGTCCTACTCTCAGGGTACAAAAAGTGACACTGTTTTTATAGGGCAGCGATTTTTAAAGTAAGAAAGTGGAGATACATGTCCCTTATGCCAACATACACAGGTTCCAGGATCTGCCAGGATGACACGTGCGGTTCAAGAGGGCGCCAGTCTTTAACAAGAAGCCTTGCTCCTGCTCCTCTGGCCGCCACTCCTTGGGTGCCTCTGCCACTGCCTCCGTGCAACTGTGCGCAGAGAGCAGATGTGTGGCCTGTCCGCATGCTGGTGGAGGTCCACGCCGACTGTGGTGAAGGGCATGTTCTTGCTCAGTGTGTGTGTGGCAGGTGCGCAGCGGGCCTCCCGTGCAGAGGCCCCAGATAAGCTGCTCTGGGGAAGGGGGCAGGTGAGGGCCTAAGAATCATTGGCACACAAGCTCTCCTGAGTGGCCCCTCAACCCCCGTTACAGCCTCACCTGGGCATGTGCATCAGATTGCTAATCACACACACACACCACCATACATACTGCACATGCACGCCACAACCACACACACACACACATATACACACCACACCACACCATACATACTGCACATGCACACCACAAACCACACACACACACACACACACACACACCACACCACACCATACATACTGCACATGCACACCACAAACCACACACACACTATACACACCACACCACACCATACATACTGCACATGCACACCACAAACCACACACACACACACACACACACACACACATATACACACCACACCACACCATACATACTGCACATGCACACCACAAACCACACACACACACACACACACACACACACACACACCATGTACACACCACACACATAGGCTATCCTCACTCCCCAGGCCTGTGCCTTTGATTTTCTTTCAGAGTTTATCTTACAATGAAGAAGATGTCCATGTTGAAACTTGAGTTTCAAGAGCTGCTTCCGGGAGTTTTGGCAGAGTCTGTCAGCACAAGTCCCTCTGAGGGCCCAGGAGAGGACGCTGGCTTTCAGGGAGGGCCCAGGGAAGGAGGCTGATGGCAGCCGGTCTGTGGGCTGGCTTGCATGCCCAGGTGGCAGTGTCCAGGAGGGTGTGACTGAGCCCTTAGGCAGGAGGCACTTTCGATGGATTTTGTTTTGTAAGGTGCTGAAGAAAAGGGTGCAGCTTATATGCAATAAACTGAATATAGGGAATGAGGTGAGACTTCCCAAGACCGAAGCTCATGCTTCCTGCCAAAGTAGAGAAGCACCTTGGAGAACTGTGAAAACACTGGCTGATTTAAAATCTCTTGGACTTTATCTGTTGTGGTTAGACTTGAACAAAGATTTAGAGGTCAAGAGTTTAGAATTCCAATCTACGGATCCCAGGATGGTGTACCTTAACAAAATTGGGTTGAAATAAGCCCAGCTGAAGGGGCAGGGGACCTTCTTCCACTCCATTAGGGCAGACTGGACAGGCCAAGATGCATTGCAGGAAATAAATAATTTTTGCTGCAGTTTCTGGAAGAAGAAGTGTGCCCATTTCATAAGATGACATAACAGATGGAGTTGGCAGGACAGAAACCTTGTCACAGAACATAAGGTCAGAAAAGGAGAGAAGTCCAAATGACCTTCGCAGGTGTGCAGCTCATCAGTGATAGAATTGTCAGGAAGGGTGTTATCAAGATGAATCTAATGACTAACACCTTGCAGGAAGCTGGTTGCTTTGGTAATCAGTGTCTGCCTAGGTGAGTCGGCTGTGACTTTGAAATAACAGTCCGTGGTGGAGGTTATCAGCAAAGAGAATTAAAGGAAGCCTTGTGGCTGGAACTCCGACTCCCCACCTATTCATTCTGCTGACAGGCTGGCTCTCAGTTTAATTTCTGCTTAGCAGTACATCACCAGGAGTTTGTTGCTGATTTGCAGTTTCCTTTGGTGACATTCTTTGATTCTTTAGCTGCCTTCCCTGGCAGTTTAGATGTCCCATACTACTTCATGCTGTCATAAAAATGGAAAAAATCATTAGAAAATATTCTAGCACCATTTTAGAGGTGCATCTTTCAAAGCATAACCCAACAAGTATTCCAGGATCCCAGATCCCTCTGAAAAGACTGGGATATAATGACTACATTGATAAAGTCAGGCTGCAAATGCTGAGATTCTTTTGCCAATGCGCTAATTCTTGTGTAAACAATCACATTTGCATAAATTAGGAACAAGCATAACTTTTGCTTATAGATTACCCTTTTATTTACAATTTACCCTTTTTCTGAAATATAATTTCATGACATAGATAGTAGATAGAATTCCCTACCCCTCAAAAAAGTCACTATGATTTTGATTTATTCTGCAATAAAAAATTTAAACATAAAACTTCTTATGTTTCCTGAAATCTGCAACCTTTTTGCATAGATCTTTGATCTTGGGAATCTGGATGTGCTAGCACCATGACCCAGTTTAATTTATTCAAGCAAATACAGAGAAAGAAGTAGCTGCTTTAGTTTTTACATTGCATTTTTACCTGCATTAGGCCAATTAACTGCTGCTTGGGCAGTGCCAAAACATTAAGAGAGTTAAAGAGCAAATGCATTTTGTGGAGTATTCCAAGGACTGTGATAGTCATCTTGAATTCCCAGCATGGTGGTCAGTGTGGGCCTATTGTGACCTTGGCTGGAGCAGACTAACAGATGGCTAGTCAGGATTGTGCAACTCCTACCCACAGGACACCTGCAAAGCCAACACTTTTTTACACTTTGGTTAGTGTGGTGTAGACTGACAATATTTGCAGTTCTTCCTTGAATGGGGTTTTTCTTTCTACCTGTGCAATGACTGGAACCACTCGTTAAAACATTTAGTTACCTGAGCACTTAAGGTGCCATGCAAGATTCTTCTGGAATTCCACAGAGGAATTCCACATGAGAAGGACTGATCCACCCTGTGTTAAAAGGAGTGAAGGCTTGGGTATGGAAAGAGCTGCGGTCAAGGGTGGCCTGTGTGGTTCCTGATGGCAGGAGAACAGGACAGCAAGGACCTTGGGCAGAGAGTGGCCTGACTTTGGTCACTCAGACAAGTTCTTTTCTTACACCTTTTTTGTTCTTCAACTGGCAAAAACTACTGAATTGTGTTCTGCAGTTTTCTACAGCATTCATTGAAAAATGAATATTCAAAATAACATAATGCATACAGTACCTTGAAAATAGGCCAAGGAATTGTCCAAGAAATATTTCAGAAAGTAACTTTCCTTTTTAACCAAACATTCCAGTGTAAATGTATATCTAATAAGTACGTTTTCTGGTGATTACATAACGTATGGGCTACTTAAGATGCCCAGGTGACTATTCAAAGTAGAAAGATGATCATCTAGGAAAGAGTTATTAGGGGTTGAATCTTACCCAATAAAGCCCACATGTCCAGTTCCCTATGTCCCCAACTAGGACCCTGGTAAGGGTGCCTTAGTGGATAGTGTTATAATCCAGAAGATTCATGTGGAATCATCCGTCAGATGGGTGTGAGACAATAAAAATGTACACACGAGGTTCCCAGCCCTGCAGCCTGCTCCGCCGGCTGAATCCAGGAATCACAACTGACTTCTCTGTTGGCTGAGAATGAATTGATCCATAAAGACTCAGAGTCTTCGTTCGCTGTTTCTATGTTTCCCAGAAGATTGCATTCCTGTGAACAGACAACCAGTCTTGTACCTCACTCGATGTGGTTGATATCAGAATTAGAACATGGGCATTTTTTCAAAAGAAAGAAAATGAATGCTTTAATGGGCAATCACATTTCTGTGTCATTAAGATACTGATATGAGTTGAGGAATTGAAAGCCTTATTTCTCCGAAGGCATGTGTCACAGTGGACCATCTGTGATGTTTATAGAACCATTCTCACAAATAATGGGGAGCTGTGAGTTCTGGGCTCTCTCCCGGCTGTAATTGACATGCCCTGCGAGGTAATGAGATGGTGTTTGTAAAGCGCCGGCAGGGATCCCCAGTGGAAGGAGAATGTAAATAGGAGCGATGTTGCTGGCTACCCCGGACCCCATAAGCCTTGGAGCCAACGTGATGTTGGGTGGAAGAGAAGGCTCACATTTTGACTGCTGCTTAGCTGGAGACCATTTAATTAAGAGCCATTTTGGAGGATTTTCCTTGGTATTTTAATGAAATTCAATCCATCATGCTCATTATCACAGTACCGGCGCTGGCCTGCTGGCAGTGGGGAACACGGGTGATCTCCTCTCAGTATGGCGGCCTAGGTGGCACTTCGTTAATTAGGCCATGATCAGGGTCACAGCCCAGTCATTCTGGGCAGACACAGCTTCTTAGTTAACGGCCGTTCATCTTCGGCCCAAGTTTATGCTTATTTATTCTCAGGAGAGAGCTGCGCCAAGTGAGATCCGCCCTCGTCTTGGAATGTGTAGGAGTCTGAGAGTCAGGACGCGAGAACCAAAGAGTCTCGACTCTCAGAACCCTCTGAGCCGACTCTACAGCCAAGCACTTTAGAAGGCCATAGACAGGGGAGGAGAGTTGACCGTACAAACCCTCAATTAGGTGTCTTCCTAGAAGGGAGCCGTGTGTTTGTAGGCACACCAGACGGAAGCAGGCAGAAGCAGGGAATGCTCCAGACCCACCAAGATTAAAAGTCAGAATGGGAAACAGGCACCACGTTTCCTCTTGAATTATTCAGGTGGACTCCTCACCCAGGGCACCCGTGTGTGTGGGGGGGGTGGTGAGGAAGGGGGCGTGGGGCGGAGTGTGGGGGTGAGGCATTAATCGGGAGGGCGATGAGATGAGAGGACCAGAGCTGCAGAAGGGCCCAGGTGTGAAGGGGAGGGGACTTGCAATTTTGTCTAACTGGGAAGATCCCGGGCGGCAGCGGCCGGTTGGAAGCCTACAGTGATAGAGCTGTGAATAACATCATTATACCTCACTGAGAAGGTGCTTACAGAACAAGGAACTTCTCTTGTTCAGCTCTTGTGCTGCTCATATGCAATTTCTGCAGCTTTTTCCCCAAAATAATCCCAGAGACAGTGTCAGAGATCACTCCCCTCAGCACATTCTCCACAATTTGCTTCTAGCTTGACCAGCAAAGAGTTAATATTGACTAAAAGGATCATGATTGCATTAAAGTTTTTCACTTCCTGTTTTAATAGGTATTTTTCTATGACGTTTGCAGGATACAGCACATTACCTAATTTACTTAAATCTAATCAGATGGGCTGTTCCACCACCTATCTATCTGCCTCCTGGTGTTCATACAAACTGACCTCAGCACAGCTCCCCCTCCCACTTCTGAGGGTCAGCACCCTGTGACTCTGGGGACCAGAAGCCAGGGGTGGCAGGAGGCCCGTCCTTCTTTGGCAGTAGTGATGTCTTGGCCCCAATGGCCCACCTTGTCTGTTACAGCAGCTCTCCTGGAGTGCTGGCACCAGGTCCTATGAGGCTCAGTCATGTTCCCTGTGCCTCAGACATTGGTCATGGAGCTCACTGACCACTCTGCCACCTGTCAGTCTCATGAAGTGTCCAGACACCTCCTACCTGCTGCCTAGAGCTGGGCACAGGGCTCCTCCACTTCCAGGTGTCTCATCCCTGCTTACAATATGCCTCCTTCAACCCGCGTAGGACATCCGTGGCCCTAAGCTTCTCAGTATGACTAGGGGCAGAAGAAAGAGCCTTCCTTCCTAACTCAGATTCATAGCTGAGGTCCCCGTAACAAAAGGCAGAAGAATAAGAGAAAACACTACGGACGTGTTTGGCACAAATTGTACGTGACATGGGTCCTTCACAAGGAAATGAAGACCCACAGCGGGCAGTTGTGGAGAGGCGTGACGGCAGACAGGGGTGAACTCATGGTGACACCCGGGCGGACCTCGAGAGGCCTGTTAGTTCAGGCTCCTCTGTGTCTGTGTCTGCGGATCAGGGGTGCTCCTTCCTCTGTGCAAAGGGGGACTTCCTTCCGTGAGGGCCTTAGGACTGTCTCAGGAGAAGGGGGAAGTCAGAGAGATCCCCCGCTCCTGCGTTTTCCTGGAATGTCAGCGGGCCAATATGGGCAGTGCGTCCTGAAGCCCATCAGCTGGGAAGGACGTGATAGAGTGTGCGTCTTCTACCCAGCCCCTGAGAATTCTCAACACCCACCCCCGAAAGGAAGGCCAAGAACCTGGGGTTAGGGAGCCTGTCTAGCCCTGTCCAGCCTTGAGGAAGGGGGTCAGGAAGGTATCCCCATTTCTCTTGTAGAGCTCAGAGGAGAGGATGGAACTCAGCACCTCAGTGGATAGCAAGTCCATAACAATACGGTGGTGTGACAACCAGACAGAACACGAATTAGTTCTCTTTGTAAGAGACGTTTGAATTAACTCTGAGAAAATAAGATTTTAAACCAGCAGGCTGTGCAGTTTGATTTGTGTTTATATCATCTTCTGTGCTTGTAGAGATAATGCCAAAGCAGTGAACCCCTGTTCTCCATGTTGAAAGTCTGGGTCCCAGCTCTAAGGAAAAGCAGTCCTCACCAACCTCATCAGATGCACGCCGTCCCTACCAACAGCTTGGAAGTGCAATTCCTATAAAGACTGTGACGAGAGTACGGGAGACCCTCAATGATTTTTCAAGTGCAGTTGATTTCCCATCTTATTTCAACTAAGAACTACCGATCAAGCTGATGTTTACAAGCTTGTGTTTTGCAGGGCTTGGTGGTGTGTGTGTGTGTGTGTGTGTGTGTGTGTGTGTGTGTGTGCGCTTGTGCTTATCATCTCCCAACCATTGCTTCCTTAGATGCCCTGATTCTTATTTGAATTCCCTTTGCCCGTCTTGTCCACTAATATGTGTCTACAACGTACATCATGAACTTCTGTCTTCTCTTTATGGGCTCTATTATTGTAACATTCATGAGTGATAAGTGTGTTAGTGCTGTTAGATAGGCCAGGGTCAAGAGCTTCATGCTTAAAGCTGCTGCATTTCTACTTGATGCTGAGCTCCCTATTCTTTCTCTGTTACTGTCACATATTTTTCCACTCTAAGAGCAAAACAGGTTTTTATTTCAGCAATTTGTGAATCCCAGAACATTATTATTACTGAGTTTCACAGGGTTGTTCAGCTAGTGGTGGGTGTGAAAAGAAGCCGTAGCATAACTCTTCGTTCTTCTGTTGTATTCTTTAATGTGAATACACGTATATCTTCTTTTAATTTACTATTTTCAAGAACCAAAAAATGTAAAATCAAGTTACCTGAAGCTTATGATCCATCATTTATTATATAAGATATTTTTGTGTTCATTGTTCTGCTCCTGAAGGGGATGAAGAATGAACTTGGGATGATGTTTAACTCATTCTTCCACATTCTTGCCTAGGAGCCTTCAGATTGTAGGTAACCAGGTAATTGGTGACAGTGAACTGCAGGTGATCAGGTACTGTGCTGATTTACAGAAAGTGTTCAAAAAGATTACGGAAGCCAAAGCACCCAGGGTCTTATTGGCGACAGTGCATTTGAACATGGTGCTCCAGAAAGACAGCTCCAGCTTCAAAATTCTTTCCTACTAGTTTAGTCCTTGAGGAAATGTGCATTATATGTAAACTAAGTAATTAGCAACTGCCTAGTTGTGGTAAGAAAAATGCAATCACTTCCAGGAGCAAGATGCCAGCTTCAAGCTGCGGGAAACTACTGGAATTTGGAAAACATAAGCAGATGGGAAGAAAGAGAAAGGTTATGCATTGTGAGATAAAAAGAAAATTTATTTTTTTTCAAGTCTGTTTTCCTATTTTTATAAAATTAAAAACCAGGGCACATTGACTGCAGAAAGTTATTCAATGAAAAAGGAAACAATACCAGAAACATCCTGACCTGACTCAGAAATGATGTCCCGGTATTTATTGCATTTATTGTATGTAGATATGAAGAAAGCTAACCAGTTTGTATCTTGACCCTGCTAATTTCCTTATATGAAGATCCACATTTATTTACATACTCTTGACAGATCATTTTAAACATTGAGAAATGTCACAATACTAAAGAGGAGAGGATGGAACTCTGCACCTCAGTAATTCCTTTAACCAATAATTCCTTTATCAACAATTCCTTTAACCAATACCCACTCAGTGATGCTGAGACTTCCCTCAGTTTACTATCAGAAATAAACATTTGATCAAAAATTCTCTCTAATTGGTTCTTTCCTATGCAGTTGTAGAATGAGCTTCGTGATCCAAAAAGTTAAATAGCCCCTTGTTCTGGCTAAGTCTTGCCACTTCCATGTGTTCCCGCCGTCTCTCTGCACATGTGTGAATAATGGACATGCTAAATGAGTGGCACAAACCCAGGACACTTCCTACCAGTGTCTCGGGCCCCAGGTGGGACCACGAAGAGACAGGGCCATGGCCTCCCTGAGAGCCTCCCTGTCTCTGTGAGGGTCAAGATCATTTCCTGACTCTGAAGAAAGTCTTTCTCAACTTCTCGTGAAGGATGGACCCACGACGGCAGACTTTCAATGCCCAGGTCTCCCGTTGGCTCAGTCCCCAGCAGAGTCAGACCAGCCTCTCAGTGTTGAGGTCACCTCTCCGGGAGCACAGCAGCTGGCCTCCCGTGGTCAGGAGGGTGTGATTGTGGGCTGGGCCTCACCAAGGAAAGCCAGAGGGTGCTGACTCGGGATGCAGCTCCACAGGGGCTTGGTGTCTGGTAGGAAGCACATGGAATATTCAATCCACTTTGGATTTGGGTTTTTTGGACCTTCATGGCCTTTAGCATGCATTCTGAAAAGACTTGTTAGTAATCCTAATTGTTTCATAAATTTAATGTCTTAGAATAAGAGAACTGTGTAGAAACATTGGCAGGTCCAAAGTAACAACTCTAAACCCTCAGTTTTATTTACATACTAATAGTACAGAAATAACCTGCATAAACTTCTTATTTCAACTTTCCCTCCCACTGATATAGTGGACTGCCTTTACCCTTCTATTCTGTCCAGAAGTGAGAGAGCTTGAGTGTGCAGATGATGTGTGAGAGTACCCCAGTGCCCCAGTGCACAGAGCAGTGCTTCCCAGAGAAGAGGACGAACCTTTCTCTAGAAACATCCCGGAGCTATTCAACTACAAGTGGAACATGCATTCAATATTTATTAGCCTTTGAATAAGAACATTTTAATATACTTAACATAATGAGAAATCATATTATTATACAGATTATTCATTTAAATGCACTTATTAAGCATTTAAATCCTTTTCAATATTAAGACAGCATGAACTGAACCAACATTACAGAATTAGGGTATAATTTTGCCAAAATAAAAAACCACTTGCTATTGTTGTGTTTAGTATCTTAAAGTCAAAAATGCATTTAAAAAGACCATACATGTATGTGGGACTTTGCAGATTGCATAGTGTATTCTTGTACTAATTTATTTGCTTTAAATATCATTGTAGGAATTGGGTATTCTCCATAGACTAAATATTAAAAAAAAATTACAAGGAATAATTTCAATTTGAAAAGTACTAAATGCATGAAGGACAAATATACATAAGGAAATTATTTAAATAAATTCTGTGTAATCGAAAGTTCTTATAAAATGAAAGCGTATTCTAAAATGTGCAGAATGCCTGTTGATTTAGGCCAGTTGACTTGGTGCTAGAGTGAGCTCATTTTACCAATAACTGAAAGGGCTGGGATTTTGCTAAGAAGGGGAAAATCAGGAAACAGATACAGGGAAGAGGCAATAACACCCACTAAAATTAGCAAATTCTTTTGGCTGCTTCAACTCTTCTCAGGTCATTTACCACAGTACCTCTCACCAAGCTTAAGACTACAAAGTAGAAAAGGAAAGCAAAGCAGAACAGTTCTACCCTCCAGTATCTGCGTTAGGATCATGGGTCCCTCATTTCCTAAACTAAACACCATTCCATTGCTAAGGAAGGTGTGTACGACCTTCCCAGGTTTTCTCAACAGTGGTGCTTGTATCGGAAGCTGTGTGATTTCATCTTCATTATTCAGGAGGGACATTGAAAATTGTCGATGGCATTTTTTCAAATATCATTAATTTGTGGGTATCTCTGTGTGTTCTTGCATCACATTAAGTACTGTCTTGCACATGCTGACAGCTGCCAGGCACTCCTAGTGGCTCCCCTTCTCCCCTCTTTACATCGACTCTGAAATCCAATGCACTCGTCCAGAGACATCAAGTGGGAAAGCACAGTGAAGAGAGCATGGTTCCTCCCTGGATGTGGTTTCCAAGGGTGAAGCAAATTCCCCAGAAAGCGTGTTCATGTAGGAAAGGAACATTTATGAGGAAAGAGCTGAGGCTGGATTCAGTGACCTGTACTTCTGTATTCCTGTTACTTCCTGGGCTCCTTTTGCTAGGTAGCATTTCCCTGTAAAATCCTAGTGGAAACATAACACATTAACACATAAATCAGCCAGAGCAGGAGTTCAGCATGCACCTTGCAGTGCACAGATTGATCGGGATATGCCCCCAGCACAGGGCTGGTTTGAACCACTTGGCGATGCATAGTTTTAGTTGCCCATTTACCAAATATTACACAATTTCTAAATGATTTCAAAACTAGGTTGAAGTCATGCTAATCCTATACATTTATACACATCATTTGCATACATTGTTCAGAACCGAGTACTTGAGGAATTCTCAAATAAATTACAAGCTTTTATAGCTAATATTTAGAAATATGGCTTTGAATCTGCATGGTTATGGAGAAAACAACTAGTAATTAATTTGGGGAATAGCCAGCTGTCTTTAAAAATCAATAACTGAGCCTTTCAACTGCATATGCATTTTATATTATTTATGTACATATTACTTAGGTTTAAAGCTCCATTTAAAAAATAAGTAGTTACAGAAGCCAATAAATTTAGACCCCGGAAACATTTACTGAGCACCTGGGCTGGTATAGACTGTTATGTTGTCCAATCCTCCTAACCCTTAGTGAGATATTATCGTTTATAGACACATTATTACTGAAGAAGAAAGATGATTAAGAGAACTCACAACAGTCTTGTTTTTTAATATATATATATATATATATATATGTTTTATATTTATCTTAAAGTTGAACATCAGCTAAAAATACTTTTAAAACACTGATCAGTTAGAAGGCTCTTTCCAGAGGAATGGGGTGGAGTGTGGGGGATGATTAGAGGTCAGCCAGGGCTGCTGGGTAGAGGAGAAACTTCTAGGTTCCATACCACAGTAAGACAATAAGGATGACAATTAACTGAATATTTCAAAATTCCTCTAGAGAGGATTTTGACTGTTCCCACCAAGAAATGATGCATGAGATATGCTAATCCACCCATCAGATCACTGCACATTGTGAGCTCCTACCAAAATGTCACTCTGTACCCTACAAATAAGTGCAGCTGTTCCCTATCAATTAAAAAGGAAAGGTAAACTTTAAAAAGTAGCTTGCTTCCAAATGAAAAGTGTTCTCCCAGGACAGTTTGCTCCATGGTGGTCAGGGGGCATCTTTAGAGCAGGACAAGCCCAGGCCCTGCCTTCCACTGGGGCAGCACACCTCAGGCTGCAGTCCAGTGCCTGGTCCCTGGAGGCGGTGGCAAGGCTCCCCTGTGAGGCAGGCCCAGGTGCAGTGCTCAGAGAAGCTCAGCTGGGCTCCACCCTGCTGGTCTAGAAGGCATTGCATGTGCAGAGGCTGCATGCAGGCCTGGGGCAGATGAGGGCAGGGGCCTGGGTCCCGCTCTTCTGTGGGGAGGGTTGGAAGGCACCCTGCAGCCTCACAGTAATAAGAAGCATCACAGATATTGGATACCTGGACATGGACACGATAATAAAACAGGATGGTTGTAAACTCACTACCAAAATGAAATACTTCCCCGTGGACCCATGACTCTGCCCAGTTCATTTAAATTGCACGTGTGTGTCTGTATACTGTTACTGGAACCTCATCAAGTGGTGTTATGGTTGTTAGCTTATCAGTGTCTGTGACTGCCCGAGAAGTGGAAGGCAAGGTTTGTATCATCTGATTGTGTTGCCTCTAGTGTTTTATAGCTAGGGAATCTATATATAGTTCATTAATCTCATAATTACTGTTCAGCCTTCAACGTCACGTTGTTTTTCCTTTCTTCCTCCTTCCCCCCACTTCCTTCTACCTTCCTTCTTTCACTCTTCTTACCACCTGTCTGTCCGCACATATGAAGAACAGCTATCACTTACTCAGGACTCTAATGTGCTTTAAGTATATCATGGTGACAAAAAGCAGAATTCATGAAATGTATAATTAATTGTGGAAAGATTAATTAATAATGAAAAATATAAAATTGCAACAGTGTTAAGTGCTATAAAAAAATCGACTGGGGATAGAGATGTGGCTCAGTGGAAGAGCCCTTGCCTACCTGCATGAACTCCTGGGTTTGTTCAATAAAAGTAAAAGTAAACAAGAAAGAAAGAGACATTACTGAGGCCTTATGAAACACGGAACCCAGTCACTGTGCTGGAGTGGATGTGGGGGACCCTGACTGAGAACGTGTTTCTGGCTTGGACACACAGACTGTGATGGGAGAAGTGAGGAGGGAGTAAAGAAGGTCTTAGTCCAGCCAGGAAGGCTGGTCTCCCCAGGGCATTTGGTAGGAGACCAACATGCCAAAAGGAGCCCAGGAGGCCTCAGCATTGGGGAATAACCCAAAGGAAAGAGGGTGGAGAACGCGCCAGGGAGAGCCCCTGCCACTGAACGGGGTTTGGGTGGGAGGTGTCCTCCAAAAGCTCACGCGTGAGGCGGTCAAGGAGGCTCAGAGGAGAAATGATGGGGCTGTGAGACCCCAGACCCCATCAGTGATTTAATCAGGGATTAGCTGACTGGTGGCTGAAGTGGCGGGGCGTGGCTGGAGGAGGAGAGAATTAAGGCTTGGCTCTGGGCATACATTTGTATCTGGAGAGTGGAGTCTCTCTGCTTCACCATCCTCCTGTCGGCGGCTTCCCTCTGCCACACACTCTGCATGATGCTCAGCTCACCTGGACCCTGAGGAGTGGAGCCGGCCTTCTATGGACTGAGACCTCTGAAACTGTGCTTCCTCCAGGGTCCAGGGTCGGGCTGCTCAGGTCCTTCAGACACAGTACAAAAAAGCTCCTGAAACCGCTGTGTGCACTGCTCCTGTGGGAAGGAGGGCAGTGCAGCCCAGGACTTGTGCCCAGCCGCGGCTGGTGAGAGAGGGGGCAGACGGAAGGGAAGTCTGAGATGTGCTCAGGGGCAAACTGAGCAGGGCCTGGTGAGAAACTGAGGAGAGCGGAAGATCAGAACAGGGCCATGGGGCAGCAGCTAAGATCCAGGAAAAGGGGAGAGGTGCTGGAGGAAGGACAAGCCGCATGGGTGGGGCGTTGTTCAGAGGGTGGGTGCAGGCGCTGCTGTTTCAGGGCTCGGCAAGAATGCGTCGTGGCTAGTTAGTCTATGAATGCATGGAGGGGTTGCCATAGCAGCACAGAAAAGGCACTCAAAGAATCTTCAGTTCCAAGTACCAGGAAACTGCCCTATGCCTGGGTCCCTGTCTGTGACCTCAGAAATGCTCAGAACGCCTCTCTGGGTGAGACGAGAGCTCGGTGTGCAAAGCTGAATCAGGCAATTATCGCTCAGCAATGTGGGTCATCACTTCCTTATCTACTTTCTAGGACTGCTGTAAGGATCAAAGGAGATAATTTGCTTCAAAAACCACACAGCCTTCTGCAAAGCAAATGGGAGGAATTGCTATCTATCAAACCCAGATGCAACCACAAAACAAAGGATTCAATGCAGGCACACATTTCTCTTTTGTCTTTTGCTAGTGGTTTGATAATTTCGGAACTTTGTGTTTAGGAAACAATTAGACACCTTACTACACTACCCAAATGCAATGATTAGAGGAATGCAAGATTAGAAAACCGTGGCTTTCGTTTAAAGAAAACAGAGTCCTTGAGTCTAGTTCAGGCTCATTGACAGTAGGAAGCAGCTAAGGCGCTGTGGGTGGGCAGGAAGGACGGCAGACACGGGTCCCGCACACTCCCTGAGTTTCTAGGACCACTGCATGCCGACGTGGTGGGAGGGGTTGTCTTGCTGCCCCCAGCTCTGTCCTGAACTCATCGCAGCCTCTGCAGCTGCTGCTGCCACCACTTGGGCTTCCTTGTCCCCATGTGAATTCTCCAGGAAGCTACAAGTCTGGTTGCCCCCACAGGATTGTGATTCTCCTTCAAACCATGCTCTGCTCTGTTCTTGTCTTGTTCTTATTTAATTTTCCCACATTCCTGGGACTTTGCAAAATTAAACATGTCAATAGTGATCAACTACCTCCTAAGAGGTAGAATTCAGATTTTCAAATCTGTCTTTCAAATGCCAAGGCATCCGCTTTACTACATTCATTTATTTAACTCAAAATTTCTGAAGTTGGTAATTCTTTTCCGTTCCAACATTGTCCCTTTACAGGGCCTAAGGCTTCAGAGCAAGGGCAGTTGGTAGGGCATGATGGATGAGCATCGGGAAAGAGTTGTTCACCAAGAGAGATTAGTGCCTAAGGTTTAAACCTGAAGGAAATAGAACCTATGTGAATTCCAGGTATCAGTCAACTCAGCTCCATAACAAAAGACCACACAGAGGACTTAGGTGATATATTAGTCAACTCAAGCTGCCATAACAGAATACTGATGGTTTAATGTGTACTACAGGTAGTTCCTGTTCCTACCTCCAGGTCTGCTTCTAATCTAGGACGGTGCAGACTCCACTTTTCATTTCACTTACCTCTGGACAGAGTCTGCTCGAGGTTGAAAGGGGAAGTTTTCCCCGGGAACACAGAAGAGCTGCATACTGATGGCCATTCTGATACCTGTGCAAATAATCCCTGAGCGCCTATCCCCCTCCTTCGCTGAGCTCTGAGGGCCGTGGGGAAGGGATCACAGCAAGCCTGAGGCCTCCGGACAATGTGGAGCTCAATTCCCAGGCTCTGACCCACAGGAATCCTGCTCTCTCCAGAGAGACTTCATCTCCTGACAAAAACGCACCTCTGCCCTTGACATGAGTGCTGTGGTGCTCTTGCTGGGCGGCCTGCCCCACCTTCGATGATCTGAGCCAGCAGCACAATGGCCCCCTGGGCCAGGCCTGCTCCCCGCTGAAGGGATGACCCACTCCAGTGTTTGGGCAGCTGGTGGGGTGCTCCTATGCTTTGATTTTAGTGCAGCATGAAAAGGCAGGGATGAAAGTCTTCAAATGTGGATTTTTCCTGGACACCTTCTGGCTAATATCCTCCTAGAGTGCAGAGGAAAAAAATATCTATGTAGGTCCCAATAATACTTTCTGACGCATGTTTCCTGAAAGGCAGGAGAAAATGGGTCTATTAATTAGACTGGACTCTGAAAACTGTTCCATTTTAAAACCTTCTGGTTTAATCCGTCCTTTTTGAGACAAGCACTATTGAGGATAACAGTGTCTGGGATTCGGTGGGGGGGGGGGGTGGGTGGGTTCTGTCCAGCCACATTCTGTGGACCTCACTTCTACTGTTCCAGGGCAGCAACTTTGCTGTGTATTTCTAGAACTGTCCCCGCAATTCTGGGAGCAAATGCTCATTTCTCTCCTCATGGGAAGGTGCCGGTTGATTCACAGACAGATTCAGGACCACAGCGTGTTTCTGTAAAATGTAGATGAACAGCATCAATTGGGGTCCAGAAACAGAAGTAGACAGGAGCCAGCCCTGCCCCAGGGCCCAGCCCTGCGACCTGCACTGGAGCTCAGTGACGGCAGTGGTGGGGGATGGACCCGTTGTCTCCACCTCCACGTGGGTGTGGGGGGACACTGCAGGTACAGAGGAGGCTGCTCCCCACGGGGCTCTGTCCCCCTGAGACTCAGAGGGCAGCCTCTCCCTGGCAGAGGCTCTAGTGCTCAGGTGCCTCTGGGGAAAGCTTGCTATTCACTAAGGTCAGTCTCCCGAACAATGGCCAATGAAGCCCGAGACGGTGCTGGGGAAGGTCCACTAGTGTCCCTGGTGGGCTCACACAGGACACGTAAGACGATGCTCAGGATTTCAGGGAGGTACTTCAGTGTGGGCGAATTAAATAGATCTCTAACATGTCCCCAATGAGGCAGCTTCTCCTATTTGTTGATGTCTTATACTCAGATCAAGCCAGTGTCCCCGGCTATAAAGAGCTTGTGATAGCAGTGACCAGGGGACGTGTTTGACGAGGTGGCACAGTGCCTCAGAGACACTAACACATGGGCAGCTCCAGCATCTACAAAGCCTCAGCAGGACCTTCGGGAGGCCAGGCCTCTGACCCTTCTAGCGCTTCTAGAAGCCTCGTGAACCTTGTGATCTGGCCCTAATACACATTTCTTCTTGAATGTTCTCCCAAAAATCTCTCTTTGGATCCTTCTCCTAGAAAAATAGTGCAACACCAACCTTCAACCCCTGAAGGTGAATGAAACCCATGGAAAGAAGGTTTAAAAAGAAAAGCAGCATTTTCAAGTGGGTTGCTTCCTACTTTAAAAACTGTAAAAGCTTTATTCAAGGGTTTAGTTTTCTGAAAGGAAATACAGTGTCTTGCATAATGTGTCTAGAGTTTCTCTCTGGAGAAGAAAGGTAAAAAAATCTCCAAGAAATCTCACTGATGTGAGGCAGCCGTGAAGACTACTTGCTACATCTCCCTAAATCTAGGGAATTGAAAATGACTGAATTTTTTTTTTCCTCAAATGAGGATAGATCATCTGCAAAATAGAAAACCCCACTGGTAAATCTGAATTAGAGAATTATTTACAAATTGTAGTGTCCTTCCCAGGTCGACCAACCTTCATGCAAAGATTTTAACAGATAAACCTAGAAGATAGCAGAGGCAAAATTCAACAACCACGAGTATTCTCAGCCTGGCCGGCAGCCTCGTTAGGAAAGACGAAAGCCAGAGGAAAGGAATAGAGTGGTCAGACAGTCACACCATAGCTCTCAGGTTAGAAGGGAATACAGAGAAAACACTCCATACTATAAATGGATTTCGAAAAAATTGAAGTGACGCTTTACATGTCTTTAGAAGCCATGTGAATGCCACAAAATAGAAATACAAAAATGAGACCTCAAAATGAATAAGATTCAAAGATTAAAGATCTAAAAATAAATTAGAAGCGAATCTAACACCATATCAGAAATAGTAGAAAAATTAGCAGAAGAGGATAAAATAAACTTTAGAAACGTGACGGGAAGACGCAGCCTGCAGAGAACGGCAGGACCGAGGTAAACCCATGGAGAGGGGGTGATGGATATGGAGAAGTCCTCACAGGGACAGCACACGGGGCCACTCAGGACTAGGAGAACTACAGACATGGAAAACCATCAAGGGAGGGAGGCCCCGCTGACAAACTGGTGCTTTTAATTTCATGAAGGAGCAAATCAAGAGCAGAGAGTGCTGTGTGCGGCTGTGGGTGCCTGACAGCCCCCCAGGTGCTGGTGGTGTGATTCTCCAAGAAGACAAATGTACAGAATGGAGAAGCTTGTAAGCTTGGTGAGCCCCCATGGCGACTTGGTCCTTGGTACTAACTGCCCCAGTACGGGGGGGGGGGGGTCAGAAGTCACAGCCCTGGCAAAGCCACTCACACTCCGCTCCCTTGACTGAAGCACCCACACCTTAATGAGCAGGTGTAGAAGACATCTGCTGAAAGCTGTGGTGGCCGGGTATCACAGGTCAAATAGGTTCATTTCAGTCATAAGTTGTGAGAGGTGAGGCATTTCCATGCAGAATCAGTGTAGCTTAAGAAGGAACTGAGTGGAAAATGCTGTGGGTTTTAAATAATTAAAACTGTCAGGTGAAATAATGACTTTATGTATATAGGAGCAATGTGAAAACGTTCACCCTGACGACTGCTATTCAGCATTTTATTGGAGGTTTTAACTGGCACTTTACGGCAAGAAAAGGATTTGAGAGTCATCCAAATAGGAAGAGTAAAATAAAATTCTTATTAGATGACACAAATGTCAATGTAGAAAATTTTGAAGGAATTACAAAATGTCTACCCAAACCAAAGGATGTTGGCGACATTGTAAAACAGAAGCTCGATATTTTAGAAATTAATGGAATTTTTAAACAGCAAACATTGATTACAGGTCAGATGTTTCTATGTTTTAAAAGTATCCTTATGCAACAGAATCCTAAATCATGATATACTTAGGGACATATCCAAGAAAATATATGAAAAATTTGAATGATGAATTATGAAACACTAATGGAAGAAGTCAGAGAAGAACTAAATAAACGAACAGATAGATGACACGGCCCCATGTTCATTGATGGGACTATTCTCTACAACTGTCACATCAGGTTTTTCCCAAATTGGTTTATGGATCCAATGCACCCCATCAAACTGCTAGAAATGGACAAACTCACCTTAAAATGTGTGTGGGAAAACAGGAACTAGAATAGCTAGTGTTTTGAGAAGGAAGCTCTGAGTGGGCACACCCACACTGACCTGCTTTGTCCTTTTGTAGTGGAGGATGTGAGTGTAACTGGACCTACAAGATATTCCAGAATTATCTTGCTATTTATGCCATATTATTATTAACCTTAACTCCATCTGCCACAATGACTCCCCTTTACCACAAAGAGTAACACGTCTGTGGTGTCCAGGGATTAGGACCCGGACATCATTGGGAGGCCATTATTCTGCCTTCAAAAGATGCTAGACATTATTAGATGTTACTGAAAGTAGCTTAAAAACAAAATAAGATTCTACTGCACACTTGTTAGCATGGCTTATGGAAAACAAAAGCAAAGAAAACCTCACAAACCAAGTACTGCTGCTGATGCAGAGCTCCTAGAATATGGACATTGATAACAGAATAATGCACACTCATACAGCCATGTTAGAAGGTACCTGGGGCTTTTCTTCTAAAGGTAAATATATCTACCACGCTATCTTGAGGTCCCCTTCTAGGTAATCACTCAAAAGAAATGAAAAAGAAGATATGTATAAAATTACATGAGTATTCACAGCAACTTTATTAATAATAAAAATGAAAAACAGAAACGCAAATTTCCATTAATATACAAATTGGCAACTTTATTGTGGTCTCTGAATCCAAAATGGAACATCACTGAATAACAAAAAGTAATGAATATTGATGTGGCTGTGTCCCTGTAGTATGCTGTTTTTAAGTCCTTGGGGTATAGACCTAGGAGGGGGATAGCTGGGTCAGATGGTGGATCCATTCCCAGTTTCCCAAGGAATCTCTGAAGTGGCACCCCCTTTCTCCACTGAAAAGTCTTAACTGGGATTCTCTAGAAATCCTCACTATGGCTGATTTTGGGACTGTCAGTCAAAGAGTCTCTGAAAAATAGTTCAATGTAGATAAACTTCCTATTTCATGTTGCCCTATTCACTTGGCCACTGACCGGGAAGATACCAGCACTCCAGATGCTGGTCACCCCCTTACTAGTTTTTCACAAACTTGTATCCAGTATAGTACTTTGAAAAATGTGCAAACAAGGCCTTGAGCTGGGCTTCACAGAGATGTCCACGTTTTTAAGATAAGTTACAAATGGGCTCTATGGTAACAGCTGGCAGGGGGAGGAAAGAAAGGGGAGAAGAAGCTCTCCCCTTCTCAGGTATTGTCCTTGAAGGGTTAACTTGCCCAGAACAGTGATAGAAAAGCTGTTTTTTATGTGAACTTCTGCAGACTGTGAACTTCCGAGCCCCTCCCCTTATACGCTGGGTATAAAACTCAAACTCCCTGAATTCAGGGTTCATGGGATTGATTGATTACAGAAAAGGCTGTACCCTCTGAACCTGGCTGCAGCCAAATAAAACTGTTTCCTGCTATCTTTGGTGCCTTCCTCCTTTGTCCCTACAACATTTCCATACTGCTTTCCATATTGGCGGCACCAACTGGCAGTCCCACCAGCCATGTATGAGTGTACCTTTTCCCCACATCCTCGCCAACACTTACTTTGTTTTCTTAATAGCTGCCATTCTGACTGGAGTGAGATGAGTAGTTTTCATTTGCATTTCTCTAATTGCTAGAGATATTGAACATGTTTTTATATATTTGTTGATTGATTGCATATCATCTTCTGAGTAATGTCTGTTAGTTCCTTGGCCCATTTATTGATTGAACTATTTAGGGTTTTTTTTTTTTTTTGGTGTTTAGCTTTTTGAGTTCTTTCTATACCAGAGATTAGTGCTCCATCTGTAGGCTCTCTATTCACCTCACTGATTGTTTCTTTTGATGAGAATAAGCTTATTAATTTTAATCCATCCCATTTATTGATTCTTGACTTTAATTCTTGCTCTATAGGAGTCTTATTAAAGAAGTAGGGGGCCTAATTCAACATGAGGAAGCTTTGGGCCTACCTTTTATTCTATTAAACAGAGTCTCTGGTTTAATTTCTAGGTCTTAGATCCACTTTGAGTTGAGTTTTGTGCATGGTAAGAAATAGGAGTTTAATTTCATTTTGTTGCATATGGATTTCCAGTTTTCCCAGCACCATTTGTTGAAGAAGCTTTCTTTTCTCCAATATACGTGTTTATAGCAGCATAATTCATAATAGCTAAACTGTGGAACCAACCTAGATGCCCTTCAGTAGATAAGTGGATAAAGAAAATGTGGTATATACACAATGGAGTATCACTTGGTAATAAAAGATGATAAAATCATGGCATTTGCAGGTAAATGGATGGAGTTGGAGAATATAATGCTAAGTGAAGTTAGCCAATCCCAAAAAACTAAGTGTCAAAAGTTTTCTCTGCTGTAAGGAGGCTGATTCATAGTAGGGTTGGGAGGGAGAGCATGGGGGGAATAGATGAACTCTAGATAGGGCAGAGGGGTGGGAGGAGAAGGAAGGAGGCAGGGAGGAGAAAACGTGGTGGAATAAGATGGACATCATTACCGTAAGTACATTTATGAAGACTCAAATGGTGTGAAAATACTTTGTGTACAACCAGAGATATGAAAAAGTGTGCTTTATATGTGTGATATGAATTTTAATACATTCTGCTGTCATGTATAACAAATTAGAATTTTTAAAAAAATGTTTAAAAAAAAGAGAGTAGAAGGGACCTACTTGGACCTATCACTCAGTTTCAACAAGGATAATTAAAAAAAGAGAATGAACAGGGGCAGATGGCATGGCAGGATGTAAGCAGGATAAACCCTAACAGAATGGTGTGCAGGCATTCACCTGCCCTTGGGCAAAGACATAGCTAGAATGAAAGTCAGAGCCTGAGGGCCTCAGCTCCACCGGGAAAGTGGACCACAGGGCCACTTTGTGGTGCTATGGGAGGTTTTGTGCCTTCACTGTGGAGTTGGATGCAGGTTGCTTCTCCTTTTCAAATCTCATAAAACTATTTGTCTAAAATGGGTGAAGATACTCCTTGTAAATTAGCCATCACTGAGTGGAAGTTTTGTTGAAGGTGAGGAGGGGAAGGCAGTGGAACATGGAGATCTGGGGAGGGGTCCAGGCTTGTCACTCGGACAAACAGAGGGGACCTGGAAGAGCTTTGTACACACTGGCACAATGATGGGGGCCAGGGGTGTGGAGTGTAGGCCCAAGAGCAGATATAAACTGACACTTTTCTACCAACACACTAATTAATTAACACTTTGAAACTAAACATAAGAATTTAAATAAAATGGGACAAATGAAATGATGAGATAGATATTCTTTTTTTGAATGTTTAAATTAATGAATGTACCTCAAATAAATTCCATACACAGTCACAATATAACTCACATAAAGAGATAATTGTTAAGTTGTGTATGCATTGTGCTTAATAATGTCTGAATGGTTTTTATTCTACCGTGAGGATCTCGTAATCACCATCCTTCAAACTAGAGAAATATTTGATTGTTTCTACAGAACACTGGCATTTGAACATTAATATAAAATGAAATTTTGTATTTCTCTCTCTCTCTCTCTCTCTCTCTCTCTCTCTTTTTTTTTTTTTTTTTTTTGTTTGATGCATGACTTACAACTTAGACCAAGCACCTGCTGATCAAATCTGGCAATCCGAGGAACTCTAGAAAACCCTTTGTTAGCAGTAACAGAAATAATACTTTAGTGTTTCCTGAAAGTCCCCAAGGTAGTGCCAAGAAGCACACTGCTCCCAGGGCCTCAGGGAGAGGGGGAGCAGGTAGCCACTCCTTACCTTGGATGCACAGAGCCCTGCAGGAGCAGTCAGCAGCGCAGGGAGCTCCACACAGGACTGGCCAGCTTGGAGCTCTTGGTGGAGACCTTGTAGGATAGCTCTGTCAGAAGAGTGTTTTCCTGATCCTAACTGCTGGAACCAGGAGTTTAAGAATTCACCTTCTCCACTCCCGGGGCCTGCTGGGATCAGCTTTCCCAGGTCTGTAACAGGAAGTGATTGGTAGGGAGTTTGGATTCTCGTAGAACCCCAGGATATTTACACTGATGCAGGTAAGACCTTTCTGGGAATCTGAGGTACCAATACTAGCGCCCGGGTTTTCACTGGGCCTAGAGCGCTAGATACACCACGACACCCTTCATGTCTTGTGAAGATTCCTTGGAGGAATAAAACACACCCGCACCTCCTAAAAGTTCACTGTCCTTCACCTTCAAGACACAGCGCCTGGTGCAGAGGCTGTGGTACCACTGAGAGTCCCACCCTCTGCGACTGTGTGCAGACAGGTCACGAGGAGTGAGAGCCAAGGACTGGCCACAGGGGTCCCTGCTCCCCTCGCCAAGAGCACCCACCTCCCCCAGTCGCCCCAGAGGGTCTCCCCAGGACACCGCTGCAGCCACATTTCTCTGTGCTCAGGAGCCCGCTGCCCACTGTTCTCAGCCACTCTGAGCAGGAGGGCCTTGTCCGGGTGGGGTGGGGAGCACGCTGAAGGGAACTCCCCAAACACAGCTCCTTCGCTTTTCTTTCGTTTCTCTCTTGATTATTTTTGTCCAACTCATGGTGAAATAAACACTGCCACCTGTGTGTCACCACCAGGACAGTGTCCTGTGACCAGGTGGAGGGACAGGGCCTTGCTGCTCCGTGAGCCTGGGTGGGCCTCCATCAGGGGGAATAATGGAGCAGAAGGTGTGTGACAGGCGCTGCCTGGGGTTTCAAAGTACAGCTAGAAATGTTCCCCAAAATAGAACACAAAGGAAGCTGCGGCCGAAAGGGGCTACGTTTTTGAGGAACAGGATGTGAGAATTAGCAGCAGTCAAGACTGACATTGTTGGGCATGCAAGTCACATCGTGACGTTGGCATTTGCCAGGGGACCAGTGAGTCTCTGTGCAACCCCCAGATGGGCCTGTCACTATCCGACAGCAGCGTCCACAGAAGCCTCCCAGCAGAAAACAAAAAGAAATTAGTGTTATTAAAAGAAAAGTGTGTCCGCGTGGTCTTTTGTGAAACCTAATTCTTTTCCTCAGCAATTTCAGGGACAATGCGTGTTCCTATAAACGCGCGTGCTTTGCCTCATTTCCTCTTACTGATTTAGTGCACCAGTATTTTTAGAAACCACTTATTTGTCTACAAAGTAAGGTTGTTTATTAAATTTGTTATTAATTATAAAAAACCTTGTAGCATAAATTTGAAAACATGTCATTATGAGAAACCATTTATATATTTATTTGGGGTTTTGTTTCCTTTGAAATTTTCACATTTCATGGGAATCCATTAGGAAAAGAATTTTTTTCCCTATTATAAAATGCAAACACATCAGTGTCATTGACTCGTGTACGTTCATGATGGGTTTATTCATGGACTATGAACCTCCTACAGAAGTTATGTGGGACATATCCCAATGGCACCGTGGATCAGTAGAACCACCCAGCTGCCGATAAGTGCACAGGCTGAAGCAGCCACTGACCTGTACATACCCTGTCCCTTCACACCAACTCCTTGATCTCCACACTGGCTTTGGATTTCAGAGTCTTGACCTACCTAGTACTCACTGGACATTCATTGCAACATGTTTTCAAAATGCTGAATGTTTTCTTTGATATAAGGAGACTGGTATAAATTCTTTAAAATTATTCTAGTAATTCTAGTCCTTTGCCTTCTCATGTAAATTCCCAGTGGGACTGGGTTTCTAATTGAATTGAAGTTGCTGTGTATCAATGTTGAGAGCATTAATATGTTTACATGTGAGTCTTCCAACAGCATATGACTCTTCATTTATTAGGTTTTTTTAATCGTGTCTTCAGTGTTTGCTAGACTTCTACATAACTAGTTTTGAATTATTTTAATAGCACTGAATATTTTATTTTTCTGTCCAAGTTGCAGCCTTCCTGAGATCATATAACAGTTACAGGGGTTTCTTTATAGCTTTGGGGATTTCTGTACAGTGAGTCCTGTCTTCTGTAAGTATGGATGATTCATATCTTTCCCTCACATCAGTGTGGTTCTATTTCATCTTTTACAGCACTGCATTGTTTGAAAATGTCTTCAAGTGCTGGACGAGGGTATGGACAGTGGGCTTTCATTCTTTTTCCAGGCTTAGAAGGAGCACATTGAGTTTTTCACCATTAAGAATAATTATAACCACATAAAACTTTAGTAGATACTCTATCAATTTAAGGAAACCTTCTTTGATTCCCAGTTTGCTAAATATTTTATCCTTAATAGATATTGAATCATGCCAAATATATTCTTCATTTTGATACTATTTTTATGATTTGCATAATTTGTAGTCTTCAGCCTGTTCATGTGGAAAGGTGCATTGACTGATCTAAAAATTACTGAAGTGATCATCGAATAATATGACAGTAACCATTTTAAGGTGAGCAAACCAGTGGCCTCATTCAGGATGGGAAACACCACCTATTTCTAGGTCTGAGACTCTTTAGCATTGTAAAGAAAATCAGTCACTCTCTTTTCCTGTAGGAAAGGGCCCCCTGTGTCCAGGACAGACCTGTTTGGACATTTTGCACCCAGGAGCCAAACACTGGGTGTTAGTGCCTGGCTTCTTTCAATTAACATAATGTTCTCAAGGTTTAATCACTACACGGATTTTTTTTGGGGGGGGGGTGGTGGGTGAATGTCCTGCTGAGGATTGAACCCAGTGCCTCACACATGCTAGGCAAGTGACTGCCACTGAGCCACAACCCCAGCCCCAAGACACTCTTTTTATTTATTATTTTTTATTTTGTGACAGTGTCTCCCTAACTTGCTGAGGGGCTTGCTAGGTCGTTGAGACTGGCCTTGAACTTGTGATCCTCCTGTCTCAAGTCTCCAGAGTCCCTGAGATTATAGGTCTGGGCCACTATGTGGGCCATGGCTTCTTGTTTCATCAGCATTTCATTCCTTTGCGTGTCTGAATTGCATCCCGTTGCAGGGGTGTGGCCCTTTTAGGTCATCTATCAATTCTCTTGTTCTAGTCTGCATCTTGTTCGTCTCCACTGGATCGTCTAGTATTTTCCTCCACCCTTGAGCTTGGAGCTTAGTTTTTTCTGGCTCTCTTTCTTGGAGAGGGTCCCCCTCTGTGTGGGTCAGCAGGCACATGGTGCGCCTTGGGAGCGCGGCTTTCAGGAGTGCATTAGGTGCGCTGAGCTCCTGTTTTCATTCATCCCTGGGTGTCTCCGAGTTCCTTCGAGGTTTCTTCTTTGGCCCACGCATGGGCTTACTTTTTAAGTGGTTGCCTCATCGACACGCGGTGTGGTTCTCCTAAGTTCCCTTTCCTGATCAAAACGTTGTTCCGTTTTGATGGGGAAGACAGCCGGTTCCCTTGACCTCTGTCTTCACTGCGCTCCAACTCGCTGCTGGACTGACCTGGAGCATCCCAGGGTCGGTGCCTGTGAGGACGGCGCCCGGCTGTCCCTGGGTGCTGCGTCCCCACGGGTGCACCTCTCCCACTGGCTGGGTGCTGCTCACGCTGGGGTCCTTCCCACGCTCCCTCGGTGCTGCTGATCCAGCTGTGACTGTCCCTGTGCCCCTGGCCTGTGCTGCCTGCTCCACGCCTGTGCGCCCCTTGGGCCGCCTCTTCTGGGTTCACGCCCCTCTCCCTGGGTTCCTCTGGGTCTCCGCGTCATTGCTGCGTAAAGGTCGGTTTTGTCTAACCTTAGGGTTGCCTCCAGCTCTCTGGGTTGACTGTTCACATTGAATATCTTTTTCTGTACTTTGTGTTTGGGGTACAGAATTAGTCTCTGATAGACAGCACGAAGTTGGACCATGTTTATTATTTTTTAACCCATTTTTTTTTCATTCTCTGACTTTTGAATGGAGAGTTGAACCTATTCACACTAAAAATAATCTAGTTTAAAGGGCGAATCACATTGACATTTTGCTGTCAGTTTGCTCTAAGTCTTGTGCACTTTGGTTTCCACCACTGCCGTCTTTGTGCTCGGTATTCTGAAGCACACCATTTCAGTTTCTCTCACAGAGCCTTTTGTGTTTCAGTTATTTTCTTGATGTATGCAGTGGGGGGTTACAATTCACATTGAACATTAAAGCAATCAAGTTAGAATTGATACTAATATTCTTTACTAAGTATACAAATTCTGATTTAACACAGCCCCAAACTCCCCTCTTAGTTGAAAGTAAGGCATATTGTCTTTATACATTATGTTGCCATTAAAACACATTTACAATTACAGTTTTATATATTGTATTTTAAACCATACAGAAAAAAAAAGAAATATGACATGCAGTGATAGCAAGCCTCATCTTTACCTGTGTAGTTGCCTTTATTGGAATTTTTATTATTTGTTTATTTTATTATTAAGTTTTGAAATGCTTTTCTAATGTTCTTTTGTTTCAGACTAAAGATTTCCCATTAGTATTTTATATAGAATTCCAGCTTTTGCTTATTTGTGAAAGCCTTAATTTCTGCATTTTGAAATGGAACTTTTCTGGCTATTTTTGATTCAGTACATTCTTCCGAAGTTGTTTCTGATGAGCACTTTGCTGTGATGCCCCAGGAAGGAGTCACCTCCTCCTGTTGCCCTCAGCCTTCAGTCTTTGTCTTTCCATGATGTGACTGTATAGCTCCTGGGGTGGTCTGCCTTAGGTTTCCACTCCCTGAGTAGCTGAGCTTCTTGTATGGGTTGATTCATTCCTATCAGCATATTTGGGGGGTTTTTCATCACCCATATTCAGTACTTTTTTTTTATTTAGCAAAAAACTTTAATGAAAATACTATTGTATTTTTTAAAATAATATACTTTTTTACATGTTTTTTTAAAAATTTTTAAATTAATATTTATTTCATCAGTGATATTAAAAATATTTTTTCCATTTTGCATCATTCATTATTTATGTGATTCTTTTGATTATTATATTTTTTTATGTATTTATTTATTTTTTAAATATTTTTTAAAAATTTATGTACTGCAGTGGAATGCATTACAATTCTTATTACACATATAGAGCACAATTTTTCATATTTCTGATTGTATACAAAGTATATTTATACCAATTTGTGTCTTCATACCTGTATTTTGGATAATAATGATCATCACATTCCACTATCATTAACAATCCCATTCCCGCTCTCTTTTCCTCCCACCCCTCTGCCCTATCTAGAGTTTGTCTATCCCTCCCATGTTCCTGCTCCCTGTCCCACTATGAATCAGCCTCCTTATATCAAAGAAAACATTTGGCATTTGTTTTTTGGGGATTGGCTAACTTCACTTATCATTATCCTCCATTTACCTGCCAATGCCATGATTTTATTCTCTTTTATTGCTGAGTAATATTCCATTGGGTATATATGCCACATTTTTTTATCCATTTATCTACTGAAGGGCATCTAGGTTGGCTCCACAGTTTAGCTATTGTGAATTGTGCTGCTGTAAACATTGATGTGGCTGTGTCCCTGTAGTACGCTGTTTTTAAGTCCTTTGGGTAAAGACCGAGGAGAGGGATGGCTGGGTCAAATGGTGATGGCATTCCCAATTTTCCAAGGAATCTCCATACTGCTTTCCATATTGGCTGCATCAATATGGTCCCACCACCAATATGCAGTCCCACCAGCAACGTATTAGTGTACCTTTTTCCTCCACATCCTCGCCAACACTTATTGTTGTTTGTCTTCATAATAGCTGTCATTCTGACTGGAGTGAGATGATATCTTAGAGTAGTTTTGATTTGCATTTCTCTAATTGTTAGAGATGATGAACATTTTTTTCATATATTTGTTGATTGATTGTATATCTTCATCTGAGAAGTATCTGTTCAATTCCTTGGCCCATTTATTGATTGGGTTATTTGTTTGGTTTTTTTTTTTTTTTTTGGTGTTAAGATTTTTGAGTTCTCTATATACCCTAGAGATTAGTGCTCTACCTGATGTGTGAGGGGTAAAAATTTGCTCCCAGGATGTAGATTCTCTGTTCCCCTCACAGATTGTTCCTTTTGCTGAGAAGAAACTTTTTAGTTTGAGTCCATCCCATTTGTTGATTCTTGATTTTAACTCTTGAGCCACAGGAGTCTTTTTAAAAATTTTCCCTTCCACCTCCCCTACCCTGCTATTGACCCCTCCTGGTGGGGTTTTCATGTCAGTTATTGTGGTTTTCAACTCCAGGATTCCCACTTGGTTCCTTTTCATAGTATCTGAGTCTAACGGACCTTACGTGTTGGTTCCCCATCACTCTTCCAGTTTGCTTTACCTCTTGCTCCAAGGTTTCCTTCAGCTATTTGAGCATATTATAGATGATGGTTTAAGTCTTTCTCTACCAAGTCTATGTGTGTCCTTTTTCACAGACAGCCTGTGTGGATTTCTTCTATAAATAGGTCATGTTTTATTTGAATGCTTTGTTATTTTTGTTGAAACCTGGAGATGTTCTTTGTTTCAGCTTATAGTTTTCCCATTAGTATTTTTTATTATAATTAATATCATAAGGTGGCAACTGTGGAAAATCAGCCTTTTCTCCTCGTTAGGAATTGTTCTGGGGCTTTGTTCCTTTTCATTGACTTATTCTAAGCTGATTTTTAAAAGTCCAGACAGTCTTCATGTCTGTTCCTGGAACCTTTGTCCCCTACCTTGTGTTCAGTGTCTTGACACTGGCTTCCTGGAATGGGGAGGTATCCAGACCCAGAGTGAGGGTGAGCTTTGGGAGGGGGATGGAGAAAGTGAAAAAGAAAAGCCACTGGCACTCCTCTGCACGGCTGCCTCCTGGCCAAGGTGGAGTGTCCTGGAGGATGGTGACACTCTCCCTGCGGTGGGCCCCTGCAGGCTCCACACTCTGCAGGGCCTCTCTCTTCTCGCTGCACCGAGTGCATCCATCAGCCAGGGAGGAAAGACCGCGGCCCCCCAGGTCTTCTCTGACAACATGGTGCGTCCTTAGATGCTCTCATTTCCCACGGCCCCTCTCCCAGCTCTTCTTTATAGAGTTGCCACCACCGTCATCTTTTGCGCCAGGTGGTTTGGTAGTTGCTCTCCCTCTCAGTGGTTCTGGGGAATGCCCACCTCTTCTGCCCTGAGTTCTGGATTAGAGGAACCATGTGATCCAAACTTTCAACTAAACTTTAAAGGTGACCTCCACATTATGTTCTCCCATGGCCATCAACACAGTTACTTGCACAAGAGTCCTGGACAGTTAATTCAATTTTTATTTCTCCTTAAAATGCTAATGTCAGGAAATATTACAATTGGACTCTTAGATTCTAATCATCGTGGGTTTTGCTTTAATTAAAAATAGACACAAGCCAGAATTCTTGCCTGTAGCTTCACATTTCCCTTCCACAGAGACAGTCGCTTTTAACTCAACATTTGCCTCCAATTCTCTGTCTTGTCCTGCTACTCCAAGGCCACTTCCAAAGCTTCAGAAGGAGGGCTCGGGGCAGGGGGCCCTTTGGAAGCCAGGAGGCATGTCCAGGTGCCAGGTGCTTGGGTCGCCTGGTTTTCAGATACTGGTTGCTCATCTGTTGTCCTTGAGGTAGGGTGCTAGTGTGGCCAGAGACCACTTCCAGAGTTATCTGCCTGTGTTCGCAGAGTGGACTGAGAAAGCCGCCTCCTTGCTCAAGAGAAGAACACACCGAGAAATAGGAAAGTTCTAGGGCAGATGAGCCTCATCGGACAGAAGCCCAGGCCACACCTTACCAAGGAGAGTGCCGATCCCTCGGTGGGCGTGCATGGCAGGGGCCTTCCTCCTCTAACTTGGAACTAGAGCAACCTCCTTGCTTCCCTTTCCCCAGTGAGTGCCATGCTGTCCCTGAACGAGCACAGCATCGTGCTTGCTGCCTGGGGCTCCTCACCCCCAGGGAGGAAGGAAGGATCCAGGCTCCGCATTCTCACCTCCCTTTCAAACTCGCAGATGACTTGCTCTACTCCCCTAGAACAGAGTGCTTGAGAGGGGTGGAGAGGGGCCAGCGGCTCTCCACACAAGTGGAGGCACACCAGCACCTTTCTGTCTGTTAGGGATAGGGCTGCATTTATTTGAGATTTGCCTGAGCTGCTGCCTGAATGAGTTCCTGAGGAAGATTCTAGATAGATTGGGATGCCTGGATCCAGAAGAGTCCAGAAGAGTAGGTCACGGAGGAGACGACAGAGAAATCAGCAGACATCGCAGGAAGTGGGCCAGGCTCAGGTCGGGTGAAACTGGCCGATGCGGGACGTATGGGAGTCATCTCTGACCTGGTAACTGTGGTCGATGCAAAGCACATCTGAGCTTCCGACTGGAGCTGAAGAACCTGCTGTGGGTAGGAGAAACCTGCCCCGCCCTCCACCGTCCTCCATGACACTCTACCTTGGGGAAAGTGGCCACTAACGTAGTTTTCAAGAATAACATTACAGAAAATTTAAGTCTTCTTCAGGATCCTAAAAGCACGGCCCTTGACAAAGACCAGTTACTCCGCAGTGCCTCCACTGGGATTCACAGTGATATTCAGCCTGCTGTGGGTGCCAGCACAATGAATTTGAATGTGGATTTCCACCCACACTTCTTTCACTGTTGTGTAGTGATGATTTTCAGCCTGGGGCAACATGGCTACCCAAGTATCACATTGTGATCAGGAACCCTGCCGTTGATGTGCCGGTTCTGAATTGTTATCTGTGACTATTTTAATGCATGTCATAAATCACAAAGAAAAGTTTCTATTTTGAAATAAATAGAAACAATCACAAGCATGGGTTTTTAAAGTCTATTTCAGAAAATCTGATGCCTGTAACTCTTCGCTTCATTTAAACCTCAGATTTTAAAACTTGCCTGGAGAGGAAAATCACATCATCAGCATCCACAGGGTGACAGACAAGCCACTGTTGTGAATGAAGCCACAGGACTGGAATTCTCAGTAGTAAAGATCCTGTATTTCCTGTGTTTATGCTGCTGCATGAACAAACAGCCACCCATCTGTTCAGTCTATGTAAAGAAAAACTCTCAGGGGACTGGTGCGTTTCCCAGCTTGGATGGTCACGTCGGTCCAGGGACTTGGCGAGTCCCCTAGCACACCACCCCTTCACATGGACCAGGTTTTGTAGAAGGAGAGTCATATGCACGGTCCCTCATGCTGTCTCCTGTGGTGTATAAGCTGTGTCATAAATGCTGCAAAGTCAGTTTTGGAAAGCTGTATTAAATGGACTAAATTTGTGGCAAAGAAAGAGACAAGGAATTCTCACTCATAAGCCAGCCTTCCGTGTGGAATGACACCTGCAGTGGCCCTGGTGGCTCCTCTGGGCAGATTGTTCCTGGTCAGCTTGTACAGCCATTCTCTGCTGGTGAAGGGCTCGGCCCCACTTGTCCCTCTAAATGCAATTACCACTTTCCTCCCAAGGAGAAAGAATCTGATGACCAGTAGGAAAGGTATCTCATGTTTGTTTCCAAGGACTCACTGATTTCAATAAATTAGGCTAAAATGAAATGTCAAATAGCTTCCCACAGTTACCTCATCTCTGAATATAAATGACACAGGATGTAGTTTCTTATATCATTTCCCCCAGTCCTCTCCTTAGATTTTTTTATGGTTCTTTTGGAAACTCATATTAATGCGTTTCTTAATTCTGTATAATTGGGAATAGAATTTATTGCTTTTTCCTCTGCCTCTCTTAATCTCCTTTATTATTAATTTAATTGAAAAAAATGATGGTGACAAATTGATAACTCCAGTTCTTTTCAACAATATCTCAGGGTATTTGAGACTTAGGGATCTTCAAGTTGAGTCATAAAGAGACAGAGACAGAAAGAGATAGAGATACAGATAGAGACAGAGACAGAGAAAGAGGTAGAAAAATAGAGACAGTGGTAGAGATAGAGATAAGGAGAGAGAGAGAGAGAGAGAGAGAGAGAGAGAGAGAGAGAGAGAGAGAGATCCTGGTGAACTAGATCCAGAGTTGAGTTAACTTCCTGGTTGCCAGGGGTCTAGCTAGTGTGGTCTTGTTGGGATAACCCAGTGTCCCTAAGACACATACACTTTGCCCAGGAAAGGTACAGACACAGAGAAGGGATGTGTATGAGTCTAATTCTTAAAGAGGTGAATTCTAATGTCATGTTGGGGTAATATGTCATTTCCTGGTGGCAGGAGTTGGAAGAATGTGCATTTCCGAGGGGTGCAGAGTGTTAGGTGGATGGAATTTTGCAGGCCTCATTCGGCAGCTGCTCCTAAGTGTGACTGTATGGGAAGCTGCTAGACTTTGACTTCTCTTCTCTGATCCTCTTGGGTTCATTCAACACGTTTTCTCCACAAATGAGTGTCACCAAGCTCCTGGGGAACAGTGGAGCTGGTTCACCCAGGGCCAGTGACACAGCTCTAAGGAGGAAGCAGCCTCCCGGGCCTGCTGCTAGAAGATTCCGGGCTCCAGCTGAGGGTGGTTTTATAGGTTTTCTTCTGAAATTGCCAACATCCACTTTTGATAATTAAATACATGCTTTTCATCATTTATTAAGATGCTCCTTGCTCCATACCAGATATACAGCATTCTCCAGTTTACAGGCGTTTGATGTGATAATATTCTGAACGTGAGCTGGGTTTTCGCAGTTGAAAGTCAAGTGCTTCTTTTGTCTCAGCTTTTGTGCTGCCATTCACTTGGCAGCACGTTGTAATTTCCCAGGATGTCACCGCGAGATCTGAAAGTTCCAACTCGCTGTACAGCTTTGATCAGCACACAGGGAGAATGGCTCCTTGTCCCCAGTCCAGATTCCTTCCTGGTGTAAATATTTACGCTACAAATATATGACTCTGGTTCATTTGCAGTGGTTAAAGGGGAGTAAATAAAATTAGTATTTTTCTGCCAAAGAGATCAACACTGATGTTGGTACTCTTCGTCTGTTTCTCTCACGAGCTCTTTTCCTCCTTGGTCTGATGTCTGCTCCACAACCTTGGAAGCTGAAACTGGGTACAACACAGAACGGAATCGAAGACAAACTGAGAAACTACACTTGAAGAGGAAGGAGAAGCCTTTTATGCCCTCCAAGCTCTAATTAGAAATCAGTCAAATAAAAACACATCGTCAACTGCAGACTGCACCCTCTGTTAACTCAAGGCCACAGACTTGAAAGGACATCAGCTCCTTTTTTGTCAAAGTACTTTGTACAACAAATTCTAATTCTCCATGGAATTTCAATATCATGCACTATTGCTTCAGAAACATTGCAAAAGCAAGATAAAATGAGAGGCAGGAGCCAGGGCTTTGATTTCTTGCCCATGGGTTAGGAGTAAGTTAAAGTTGAAAGGCCACAAAAACGGATGTGGATTGCTAACTGAGGCTCCATTATGGTGCCAGAGCCATAAATGCAGCTTCGGTCCCATTAATAATGTCGTGGTAATTATTTAGTCAGTGTGCCTGGTCTTCCTAAAACGTATGCAGACATCACTGTGTCTCATCCCTGACCTGAGAAATTTTGACAGCAATCAAATCAAGTCCAAAAAAGGTGTGTATCTGAGAGAAGGATACCTCAGGGAGTTAGTTGTAAAGTCCACGTCTGAGCGTCAGCACATCCATTCATTCAACAAAAATATTATCACAATCTTAAATGGTTTTTATTAATTAAAGGCACAATTCATATAGTAGTATTGGGCCAAAAAGTTATTTAAAGAATGAACCTATAAATAGAAATACCAACATTTCCTCATTAAAACAAAGAGACCAATGAGTAGGAGAAAATCTTCCCAGTATGGCAATTCCTCAGAAAATTTGGATTGGAACCTCTGTTTGACCCCATTATCCCACTCGTCAGCATATGCCCAAAGGACTTAAAATCAGCATAATATTTTGATGCAACCACATCAGTGTTCATAGCAGCTCAGTTCACAATAGCTAAACTATAGAACCAACCTAAGTTCTCTTCAACAGATGAATGGATAACAAAAATGTGGTACATATACACAGTGGAATATTATTCAGCCATAAATAAAAATGATATCATGGCACTTGTTGGTAAATGGATGGAACTGGGACTATCATGTTATGTGAAATGAGCCAGTCCCCAAAAATCAAAGGCCAATTTTTTTCTCTGATATGCAAGTGTATATCCAAATAGCAATAAATGCTAGTAAGGATGTGGGGAAAAGGCACCTAGACACATTGTTGGTGGTACTGCCAATTAGTAATCACTCTGGAAAACAGTATGGAGATTCCTCAAAAAACTAGGGAGAGAACCACAATGTGAAGCAGTTATTCTACTTCTTGGTATTTTCCCCCAAAATCTAAAATTGATAGGACTACTACAGTGACACAGCTCAATCTTTATAACAACACGATTCACAATAGCCCAATTACGGAGTCAGCTCAGATGCCCATCAATATGATAAATGGATTAAGAAATGTGGAATATTGCACAATGGAATTTTTCTCAGTCATAAAAGGAACGATATATCATTACATGTGTACAGGTATGAATATGTAACAACAAATCCCATCTTTGTGTTCAACTATGACGCACCAATAAAGTGTGGAAAGAGGAAAAAGAAGAGAATGAAATTGTGGCATTTGCTATTAAATGGAGAACATCATGTCAAGTGAAATAAGTCAGATTCAGCAAAGTAAAGATTGAGTATTTTCTGAAATACGTGGAAGCTAGAGTAAATCAGGGCGAACAGAGGGGTGATCTCACAGAGGGAAGATGAGCGGAGGACAAGAGGAGATGAAGAGAGAGGGAAGGAGGACCGGAAAGCAGAGGGACACAGAGGGACTTAACAAAATCCTGCCGTGTGTGTGCATAAATAAGCCACGATGATTCCACCCTCGTGTCTATGTATAAAGGAAAAACTTAAAAATAAATAAATGAACAAGAAGATGAATAGAGTAGAAAAGAGGAGGAGGGGAAGAGAGGGAGGGTACCGGCCACTGAAATGGAGTAAATCAAATTCCCTGCATGTATGGATTTGTCAAAATGAACCCACTACTATGTGTAACTCTAATGCTCCAATAAACAGAATGATTTGCTATTATTTGCTGTTTGATGAGGCTAAAAAGTCCTGTTGGCACCCTGTGCTGCCTTGGTCCTCTGGTCTGTGCCGTTTCTGTGGAAGGCTCCTCCCTACCTCTTTCCCAGCTCCGTTCAGCTCCTGTGGGCTTCTCTGGTGTCCAGGCCAGGGGCTCGGGGCAACCTCCCGCATGTCTGTGTCCATCAGGCCCGGGCAGGGACTGGACTTTAAATGCACAAGTCCTGCTGACCTAGGGATCATCACTCTCGAGGACATAAGGGGCAAGATGCAGAACATGGCAGGGAGTAGAGTCTGTCTTAGCCACTGGCATCCAGATCCTGGGAACTCCCCATGGTCCCATGGCCGTTTCCCTCATACAATGAGGGATGCGGAGCTGATTACCGCAAGATGAAGCTTCTTCAGTGAGTGTCACGGGTTTAATGCTCTGCTTGAGGAAACGGCTTCCCACCTTGTTCCCACACCAGGCCTGGGACTCACTGAGGTTTCCTGGGGCCTCTGTGGCATTAAGGTGGCAGTCTGCAGAGCAGGACTGTGTGTTTGGGGAATGAGTGGGTCCTACTGATCCATAGTGATGTGTCTCCTTGCTTGGATTCCCCTTAGATGGTAAAGTCATACCTGACCTCCGTGTGTGAATGGGGGACTGCACCCTGGCAACACTTCAGAACGAGTTGATTTAGATTTAGATTTAGTTTAGATTTGAAGTCTTTGAAGGGTTTAGATTGTGTGGCAGCTAAATGTCATTTATTTTGGGAACATCAATGTGAGACTTCGGGACCATGGCTCAGACAGTGCTTATCTTGTGTTAATTTATTAGTGATAGAACCAACTTTGTCCGTCAAAATCCCTAAAGTCATATAATTTGGCTGTTGGAATCTAACATTTCAAGTACCACAGAGGAAGCCAAGGGACACAGGTCAGGCACCACACAGGCCAAGACTGACTCTCACGGCCTCCCACGGAAAGAACAGTTGTCCAGAAGGACTGGTGGACAAGGGCAATAGAATAGAATTAGGGCAAGGTCCCCTTCCTGTTTTACATGAAAAGTTCTCTTACAACTAGAAAGATCCCTAGCAAACTAGTCTTTAGAAATAGATGATAGTCATGATCTTTTGTCATCCGGCCTCTACCCCCATTCAGTGTGCTTCATCAGCAATCACTACAATTTGCAAAATGGGCATCATCGTCTTTCACATCTGGGAAAACAGGCTCCTATCCAGGAGGCGAGTTCAAGGCCCAGAGCGCCTGCTGGCGATGAGTCAGTCTGTAATTCTGTTTGGTCCAAAGCCCAGGACTTTTCTGCCCCTGCACTATGCCTGCTGTCCTCCCCATTTGGCTCTCGGGAGTGGGCAGACTTTATTACCACTGATGCAGTACTGTCTCTGCAGGTGGAAGTAGCCAGCACAGGGGCCAGCCAAAGCTGCTCCCCAAGGTAAAATGGCCAAGCAAGCCGGGTGGTCCTCACACCCACTGGGCTCCAGGTCTGACTCACTGCTGCCCGGTCTCACCCTAGATTCTAGCCCATTCTTCCAAGAGAGGGCAGAGACGGGAGTGAACACAGAAGCTGCATGTTGGAGAAACTGTGGCTTCAAATAAAGCCGGAAATCTTCAAATGTGTCTGAGGAGCTGTTGATGATCAGGTTCCGAAGCAGCACTGAGATCGTAGCCACTCTGTTTGCCATGAGGATGACAGCACCTTTACTCTGACTCCTTGGACTAGAGTGTGTGTGCATGTTCCCCCGTCCCCCCTTACACAGAGTGTGTGTGCAGATTTAATCTGTACCAGCAGCCACCCCCACACAGGTGCCCCAAGGCCTGCACTGAGTTCTAGACGCTATGCTGGAAATGGGGACATAAGCAGGGCAGGCAGGGCCCTGGCTCTCCAGAAGTCTGCAGAGAAGTTATGGAACGAGTAAGCCCCAGCCTGCCGAGGAGGGTCCAGATATGGGAAGATCTGGGGGAGGGCATTCTGGGATGCTGACATGTGCACTGGCCCTGAGGCAGGGACAGGCTTCATTGCTTTAAGGGAGGAAAATAAGTCAAGCAGAGCAAACCTGCATGAGGGCAGGTGTCAGGAGCTGGTACCCAGGTTCATCTGCAGGGTAAGGGCCACCTGAAGGGGCTTGTCAACTAGCGGAGGAGGCAACAGGAAGAAGCCAATTTCCTGGCTGTCACTCAGGTCCACGTGCCTCTGACTTCCTGACTTTCTTTTGCTCATGTAATGGCTAATTTGCCACAAGTATTTGGGATTAAAATCCAACAAACTCCCCTAAGGCTCAGCTCCAGCAGCGGAGATTCAGCTGCTCTCTGTCTCCTGAGGGAAAAAACAAAACATGGATTTTTTAAACTTCCTTCCTGTTGCTCCTGCAAAATGCCTGAAGACTTTAATTTTGAAACACCTTAATCAAAGTCCTAGGAAGGGCAATTTAAGTCATGGTCCTTCTATAAATTAATTGTTTTCCAAGAAGCAGCCTATGAAACCTAGAAGACAATGCAGAGGTTAATGCGCATTTGATTTGTTTACCCTTCAAACAGTACTTATCTGATCAGAGAGGCTTCCTCTGCCATTATTGAAACTTGAGGTCTCTGATATTGGAAATTCTGGAGCCACTTAGTCTGTATTCCTTAGTCATCACAGAATGAGGCCATTCCTGAGAGATGGCGGCCGACTGTGTGCTCTCCCTGCAGAGTTGGTTTGCAGCTACCTGACCGCCAGTGGGCGGTTCTGGTGTGCACAGGTGTGCAGTACAGCTTGATCAAAGGTCAAAACAGGAGACTCCAGAGGTCAAAGTCTGACTGAAAGGAAGTAATTAGGTTTTCATCTGACTAGTAATTTCCATAAGAGGTGAAAACCATAAATTAGCATTTTCACAGAATGGATATAAGAAATGAATGGAGACTGCCACGAAGAGTAATAAATATTTCAGTTGTAAGATTTTTTCCCCTTGAATTATGTGATTTTAAAGATAAGTTACTATGATAATTTGGGATGGCAGGATATAAGCCCTGAATGCTGTGTTTGGATGACTGTACCTGAGATTTGCAGTCCGGATGATTCTATAGCTTCACTTGACTCTGTTGCCTGGTGTCAGGCCACACCATTGTAGACAACCACACATGTCCCTGGTCTTCCCATCCCAACTCTGCCCCTGTGGCTGGACATGCCGTTCTTCATGTGATGTGTCTCCTTGCTGGTGGGATCCAGCATGCACACTACTTCCTACAAGGCTTTCTTCACATGCTGAAATCTTTTTTGGAGTCACTAGACCAAATTCCATGTCAAAATATCCTAGATGCCCAGCATTTGCTCTCAAATAAGGGGTTTTGCATTAGCAGAGGCAATCTCTTAACGCAATTCATCATTTGCTAGCAAAGCCGTGGCAAAACTCTTCCCTACCTCAAAGGCCGTGCAAGAATTAAATGAGACAGCACATTCCAAGTGCTCAATACATGAGTTTTCAAATAATGGATCTACTACTGTCCAAGAATGGGCATTGGGCACACAGTTGGAAACAGAACAACACAGCTACAGGTGGAATCCAGGAAGCCTATCTTATGCATACTTCCATTCATCAAGTGCTTATAATGAGTCAGGATGAATCACAGATGAGTCATCCCAGCCAATACCCTGTTCTAGGAAATGAAAGGTATGTACTACTACTTAGCATTCAAATCAAAGACTGAGAGCCTTTCTAAACATATCGAGATCAAACATGGAGAACCTTCAGGGCAGAGGTCGGTACATCTATGACATGGGCACAATGCTGCTTTCTATGCTGCATGTTTTCAAGACTGACTTCCAAGTAGGGAATTGGTCCAGGGCAGGGAACCCCCGATCCATGGGGTTGTGTTCTCAGGGGTCTAAGATGCTTTGTGTCTAACTGTCTTCAGGTGTTGACCCACCATGGCCAGGGATTCTGTCCAAAAAGTGGCCTGCTTGTCCTCCTCAGGAGAAAGCGCATATAGCCCCCAGGCAGAGTAGGTCAGTTTGAAGCAAGACACCCCCCCCCTCCCCGCAGCTCCAGTTCTCTCAGGCTTTCTGCTTAGTTGATAGCAGTGGTGAATCCTGATTCAACTGTTCCTGTGTACAGTAGGGCTCAGAAAGATGACAGCAGGAACTATCTTTGGTCCTAGGACTTCATTGACTTCAGTTTCTAAATGCTGCTTTATGGAATAGCCTTCATCTATGTCCATGGGGCCAGATGACTTCACCCAACCATGGACTTCATCCAACCAGGGATAGAAAGCATTTGGGGGAAGTTTGCATCTGTACTCAACATGCACTGCCTTTTTTTCTATAGTCCTTGAAGAGTATAGTAAAACAACAATTTATGTAGTATTTGCAATGTGTTAGGAATTAGAAGTAGACAGGATGGAGCGAATACAGGATGATGTGCATATGTTCTATGTGAATACTATGCTAATTTACAGAAGGGACTTCAGCATTCATGGATTTGGGTGCCCTTGAAGGTCCTTGAACTGATCCTCCTGACACACTGCAGTTTTTACTTTCCTGCAACGGAACTTTAAAGAAGGACTGACATTAGAGTAGCCAACCACATACCATCACAGATGAGTGTCTGTGCATGTCCGCTGGTTTGGTTTGAGGTTCAAGCTGCTTGTTATTCTGTGCATTCAGGATTTGGAAAGGACACTTGACATATTTAATGCATGGCACTTCCTGAGGGGACCACCCTCAGTGATAGAGCTGTGCTTTGGTGTCAGAAGATCCTGCATCTTCTCTGGGAGACTTTGGGCACCTCACTTCATGTCCACCTGCATTTCTATATTCATACAATCATGGTGTGGGACAGCTGCAAAGGCCAGTGGAGACGAGGTGTGAAGGAGCATAAGGGGAATCAAGATGGCTGCAAGTAATGCCATGTGCTTAAACTGTGGCACCGAGGACCTCCGTGTGGGTAGAAATCAACATAAATTATGCCACAGAGCCCTCTGTGCCTAACCATTTGTCAATCTTTTAATAACCAGGTGTTTCAAGGTTTACTTTAATTACAGCATGGTTTACATACTAGTTCTTAAAATCATGGCATGTATTCAAATTTTTTAATTAGAGCAGCAAAATCTTATCTGTACAATTATTCTGTGTATATTTCTGTGTTATGTGATTTTTGGTGTACATGCAATTGGGTGTTTATGTGTGTGTGTATATATATGAAATCAAACATCAGTGTCAATGGGAGAAAATAAATACATGTGCATACGCATTAATACTCACACATGATTTCTTCTTCTTCTTTTCACATTGGTATTGGTGTTGGACATCAAGATAACTTCCAGCATTGGTATAGACAGAAAGAAGGCCGTTTTACATTTTTTTAGTAATAATTTTATATTTCATCATGTAAAATAAACAAACAAAAATTTTAATTTATTTTTTAAATAAATGACAGTGGACACATTACAATTCTTACTAAACATATAGAGCACAATTTTTCATAATCTCCGGTTGTACACAAAATAACTTGTGTGATTATATTTTGTGTACAACCGGAGATTATGAACATACATGTACTTAGGGTAATGATGTCCATCTCATTTCATCATCTTTTCTATCCCCATGCCCCACTCCCTTCCCCTCCAACCCTATTTAAAGTTCATCTAATCCTATCATACTCCTTCTCCCTTCCGGCCTATGAGTCAGTCACCTTATAACACAGAAAACATTCAGCATTTGTTTTTTAAAGGATTGGCTAACTTCACTCAGCATTATCCTCCTCAACGCCATCCATTTACCTGCCAATGCCATGATTTTATTCTCTTTAATTGATGAGTAATATTCCATTGTGTGTGTATACCACAGTTTCTTTATCCATTCATCTAGGTTGGTTCCACAGTTTAGCTATTGTGAATTGTGCTGCTATAAACATTGATGTGGCTGTATCCCTGTAGTATGCTGTTTTTAATTCCTTTAGGTATAGTCCAAGGAGAGGAATAGCTGGGTCAAATGGTGTTTCCATTCCCAGTTTTCCAAGGAATCTCCATAATGCTTTCCATATTGGCTGTACCAATTTGCAGTCCCACCAGCAGTGTATGAGGGTACCTTTTCCTCCACATTCTCCTCAACACTTATTGTTGTTTGTTTTCATAATAGCTGCCATTCTGACTGGGGTGAGGCAAAATCTTAGAGTAGTTTTGATTTGCATTTCTCTAATTGCTAGAGATGAACATTATTTCGTATATTTGTTGATTGATTGTATATCCTCTTCTGAGAAGTGTCTGTTCAAATCCTTGGCCCATTTATTGTTTGGGTTATTTGGGAGTTTTTTGCTAGAATTTTATTGAGAATTCTCGCATCTATGTTCATTAGAGATATTGGTCTGAAGTTTTCTTTCTCTGACGTGCCTTTACCTGGTTTTGGAATCAGGGTGATATCGGCCTCATAGAATGAGTTTGGAAGTGCTGCCTCTTTTTTATTTTCTGAAATAAATTGAAAAGTATTGGTATTAGTTCTTCTTCTTATAGAACTTGGCTTTTGTAGGCATCTTCTATTTCATCACTTGATATTAATCTGTTGTATATCATCCTGGCTTAACTGATATATATAGAGAGAGTATTTCAACCTGCATCAGGCGGATACACTTTTTTCTCAGCAGCACATGGTTCCTTTTCTAAAATAGATCATTTATTTCCAATTTCTTTTTTTATGTTTGATATAATTTATTTCATAGTTTTTAAAACTTTTTATTTGTTTTAATTAGTTATATATGACAGTAGAATGCACTTATATACTTTGATATATCATGCATAGATGGGATATAATTTTTCACTTTTCTGAGTGTACATACTGTAGAATCACATTGGTCATGCAGTCACATACATACATACAGTAATAATGTCTGTGTCATACTACTATCTTTCTTATCCCCACATCCTCTGCCTTCCCCTCCTTTCACTTCCCTATATCTAATCTAACACTATTTTTTTCCTTTATACATGTAGTTTTAGTTTGTTTGTTTGTTTGTTTTGCATTACAATTCTTGATACACATATATACCACAATTTTTGTATCTCTGTATACAAAGTATATTAACACCCAATTCAAGTCATCATACATGTACTTTGTATATGATGTCCATCACATTCCACCCTCATTCCCTTCTTATCTGATGAAATGCATGGTAGTATCTCTACTTTTTTGTATTTGCTGAGAGTTGCTTTGTGGCATATTATATGGTCTATTTTAGAGAAGGATCCATGTTCTGCTGAGAAGAAAGTGTACCTGCTTGATGCTGGTTGAAATATTCTATATATGTCAGTTAAGCCAAAATTATTAATTGTATTATTGAGATTCATAGTTCTTTTATTCAGCTTTTGTTTGGAAGATCTATCCAGTGGTGAGAAAGTTGTGTTAAAGGTTAAAGTCATTCAAGATTATTGTGTTGTGGACTATTTGACTCTTGAACTTGAGAAGAGTTTGTTTGATGAACATAGCTGCCCATTGTTTGGGGCATATATATTTATGATTGTTATTTCTTGTTGGTGTGTGGTTCCCTTCAGCAGTATATAATGTCCATCTTTATCCCTTTTGATTAACTTTGGCTTGGAGTCTACTTTATTTGATACGAGGATGGAAACCCCTGCTTGCTTCTGTGGTCCATGTGAGTGGTATGATTTTTCCCAACCTTTCACTTTCAGTCTGTGATGTATTTTCCTATCAGATGAGTCTCCTGGAGGCAGCATATTGTTGGGTCTTTTTAAAATCCAATCTGCTAGTTGATGTCTTTTGATTGGTGAGTTTAAGCCATTAACATTCAGAGTTTTTATTGAGACATGATTTGTATTCCCAGCCTTATTTGTTTATTTTTGTTATTTAACTTGACTTGATTTTCTTCTTTGATTCGTTTTTTCCTTTAGGGTACTACCTCCTTCTGCTGATTTTCCTTGTTGTTTTTTTGTTTCCTCTTCATGGAATATTTTTTCAAGGATTTTTTGAAGTGCCAGTTTTCTAGCTATAAATTCTTTAACTTTTGTTTATCATGGAAGGTTTTTATTTCATCATCAAATCTTAAGCTTAATTTTTCTGGATACAAAATTCCTGGTTGGCATCCATTTTCTTCCAGAGCTTGATATATGCTGTTCCAGGATCTTCTAGCTTTCAGGGTCTGTGTTGAAACATCCGCCTTTATCCTAATTGGTTTTCTCTTATATGTAATCTGATTCCTTTTAAAATTATCTCCTTATTCTGTAAGTTGGGCATTTTTATTATAATGTGCCTTGGTGTGGATCTGTTGTATATTCAGAATCTTGTATGCTTCTTGAATTTGGATTTCCAATTCATTCTTCATGTTTGGAAAGTTTTCTGTTATTATTTCATTGAATAGATTGCTCATTCCTTTGGTGTGGACCTCTGTGCCTTCCTCTATCCCACTAACTATTAAATTTGGTCTTTTAATGCTATCCCATATTTCTTGATTGTTCTACTCGTAGTTTCTTACCATTATTATTTTGTGGTCTACGTTCTTTTCAAGATTATATATTTTGTCTTCATTATCTGATGTCCTATCTTTCAAGTGATGCTTTCATTTGAACTTTTAATGTGGTTTATTGTTTCTTTCATTTCAAGGATTTCTGGTTTTTTTTTCTTTCTTTTTTCTTTTTTTTTCCACCTCTGTCTCCCTGTTGAGGTGATCTTTTGCTTCCTGTATTTGTTTATGGAGCTCCTTGTCGAACTGATCTTTCAGTATCTGTATTTGTTCTCTTGTATCTTCCTTCAGTTCACAGAACATTTAACCACACACATCCTGAACTCCTTCTCTGTCATTCCTCCTGCTGTGGCTGCCAATGATCCTCATGATGTGGTGTCTGGATTTGTTTGGGGCACTTTCTTCCTTTGTCTATTCACGTTGCTCCTGTGTCTTCCTTTCTAGCTCTGTGGGTCCAGGGTGATATTATTTTTACCCTATATTTTTGTAGTGCTCTTTTTGGGTTCCAAGACCTTTCCTTTGTGGGGAAGGACAATGTTAACAGATCCCAGTATCAACAATATACCATCTATGAACAATCTGTTGTTGTTAAGATGTTTACAAGTTAGTCTAAATGTACAGAAATGTTGGATTCAATTATTATCTAAAAATATAATCAGTGGCTGGGGATGTGGCTCAAGCAGTAGCGTGCTCACCTGGCATGTGTGCAGCCTGGGTTCGATCCTCAGCACCACATACAAACAAAGATGTTGTGTTCGCCAAAAACTAAAAAAAATAATAAATACTAAAATTCTCTCTCTCTCTCTCTCTCTCTCTCTCTCTCTCTTAAAATAAATAAATAAAATAAAATATAATCAGTAGTTTTGTAAAAGGATTTAGATTTTCTGACAGTGGACAATGAACTGGGGGTGGAGTGTAGGACGATATGCTGAGGATATAGGACGTGAGGATCCAGAGTTAATACATCTTAGGAAGTGTAAAAGAGAAATCTAATGAAGAGGGTTAGTAGCAAGAAAATAGACAGGATGTAATTTAGGGTACACAAGTACGTGGGAAGATAGTAGAATACATAAAACAAACACACTTATGTATTTAGAAAAATACAGGATGTTAAAATAGTAAAATTTGGAGGGGGAAAAATGAAAGAAGAAAAAATAGAAGAAAAAATAAAGGGCATATACAACACCTCTACATTATATTATTCAGATGACCCAGTCCTCAAAGTCCTATTTCTTGCAAAGTTCCTGGTTTCACATATGTTGGGGATGTGAGGGTTGGAGGATGGAGGGTAGAAGAGAAAGAAAAAAAGATACTTGAAGGAAGAAACCAAGGTGTTGTAGTTGTAGAGATCCGTATCTTTCCTGCTTCTCTTCTCATCCGATCAGTTGAGTTGCCTGTTGTAAGCTGGCTCTCTGCCCTCAGGTGGTGGAGGTAACCAGGCTGGTCCTGGTGTAGGGTGCTTGGAAGCAGGGAGTGGCATTTACCAGTCCCTGCAGGGAGGCTGTACCTCAGGGGTCTCTTTTTGGGACCACTCATATGACTTCAGTGTCCAATAAGGTACTATCTCCCTCTCTTGCCTGGAGATTCCCAGTTCCTGGTCTCTCTGTTAGGATCCAAACTTCAGCCCTGTCTCCTTCTCCCTTAGCGGTTCCCCACTGAGGGGTTGCTCACACTGGTGCTCCCTTGGGTGGCACACTGGTCACACTGCACTCCTATCCATCTGAGGGCCTTTTTGGTGTTGGGTTACCACCGCTGGGGAGAGGGGGAGTTGGAAACCTAGCCAGCTGGAGATCTGATCTGGGAGCTGCCCCCACCAAATATGGCCAGGGAGGTGAGCCGAGATGGAGGCGGTCTGCTTCAGCACCAGGGTGTCTGGTGAGGTCGGGAGGCCGGCGATGGCGTTGTTCTGTGGGTAGGTAGCAGCTGAGTGACCTGTGTGTGAGCAGAGCGAAGCCCGGGAGCTCTGCAGAGGGCTGACAGGTGATTCTGCTAAGGCGCCCTGAGGCCTGTTGGCTAGAACTTCCGGCCTTTGGTGTGGAGCTGGGAGTCTGGAGGCCCTGCCGAGCACGGGTCATAGTGCTGGTGATTTCTGCAGGAAGCAGCTGTTAGGGGTCCTCTGACACTCTCCAAGGTGCAGTATTCCGACTAGGTGAGATCTGGATCACCGAGCGACTCAGAATGCTGCCTCCCTCTGGCCCGCCATCCTCCTGGAGATCAATAAATCAACTTTAACTGAAATAGTAAAAATATCCCTGAAACACCACAGCTATTTTGTTGCCTGAGGAAATATACCTTCCACAAAGGTACTTACAAGAGATTCACGTGGAGCAACATATGAAAATAGTATTATGTTTGTAGTATTTAAGTTTGTAGTTGAAATCATCTGCTTGCCTTTTTTTTCATATTTCAGGCTAATACCTCATTTTTAAAAACATATATATATATGGTATTTGGGTTCCTTCTGACATAATTTTACATACAAGGAATTTTATTTCAGTTCCCATTCCCCTCCCCTGTCTCTTCTCCTTGTTCCCCTCTTCTCTCTACTGAACTTCTTTCACCCCTTTATTTATTTATTTAGATGGGGGCTTTCTCCATGCCCAGAGGAGACATCCCTTGGCTGCACTTCTGTACGCATGTGATTCAATTCTGTCAGATCACCCCATGTCTTGCCCTTTCCTCCCTCTTCCCTCTTCTCATTCCCCTACTTCTACTCACTAATCTTCCCCAGAGCTTTGTGATACCTGACTGCCTCCTCCTGCCAACTTTCCCTTATTTGGCTCTAATTTCCACCCATGAAAGAACATTTGACCCTTGATTTTCTGAGAGTGGCTAATTTCACTCACATGGTTTCATCCATGTTTGTCCATTTGCTGCAAATGCCATTATTTCATTCTTCTGGGTGGCTGAGTAAAACCCACTGTGTGTATGTACGTTTTCTGATCCATTTATCTATTGACAGGCATCTCGCTCGGTTGATTCCATAATCAGACTATTGTGAATTATGCTGTTATAAACATTGTAATGGCTGTACCTCTATGATACACCAATTTTAGTTCTTTTAGATAAATATTGAGGAGAGGGATAACTGGGCCATATGGTGGGTACATTCCTAATGTTATGAGTAATCTCCACACTGCTTTCCAAAGTGGTTGCACTAATGGACCGATCCACCAACAAGGTATCAGTGTACTTTTCTCCCATCTCCTAGCCATCATTTATTATTATTTGTATTCTTGAAAATTTCCATTCTGAATACAGTGAGATATAATCTTAGTGTAGTTTGGATTAGCATTTGCTTTTTCACTAGAGAGTTATATATATATATATATATATATATATATATATATATATATATATATATCTCCACTTGTGGTTCTTCTTTTTTAGTTCTTTTGTCCATTTACTGATTGGGTGTTTTTTGTTTGTTTTTGGCATTGAGACTTCTGAGTTCTTCATATATTCTGGACACTAACTCTCTGCCAGATGAGTAGGTGGCAAAGATTTCCCCCCAATCTGTAGGCTCTCTCTTCATGCTCTTAATTGCTTCCTTTGCTGTGCAGAAGCTTTTTGATTTAATGTTTTCACACTTTCTGGTTCTGGTTTTATTTCTTGGACTGTAGGGGTTGAGGAACTTGGTGCCAGCACCTTCATGATGGAGTGCTGACCCTGTGGTTTCTCCTAGCAGTTGTAAAGTTTTATGTCTGATTCCTAAGTTTTGATCCACTTTGATTGATTGGACTTTTGTGCAGGGAAACGGAGAGGGATCTAGATTCATTCTTCAACATGTAGACATCATTTTTCCAAGCAATATTTGTTAAAAGGCTGTCTTTTCTCCAACACATATTTTTGGCACCTTTATTAAGTATCTGATAGTTCTAACTGTGCAGATTTTAGCTGCATCTTCCATTCTATCCCACTTGTCTTCATGTCCTACTTAGATGATGACACCATGCTGTCTTTGTCACTATAGCTCTGACCTATTATTAGAGATGAACTATGTGTTACCTCCTCCATCACCTTTCTTATTCAGAATGCTTTGATTATTTGGGGTCTCTTAATTTTACAAATGAATTTAATAATTTTTTTTCTAGTCTTGAGACGAATGCCACTGGTGTTTCGATGGGGATTGCATTTAATCTGTAGAGCACCTTAGGTAGTATGACCATTTTGGCAAAATTAATTCTGCCTACCTAGGAGAATGGGGCCTCTTTCCAACTTCTAAAGTCGTCTTCAATTTATTTCTTCAATGTTCTATAGTTTTTATTCTAAAGATCTTTCACTTTTTTGGTTAGATTAGTTCCCAGGAATTTTTTTGTTATTGTTACTGTTGGAGGATATTGTGAAGGGGATGGTTTTTCTTTGTCAGCTGAACAGCTGTTGGAGTATTGAAAGACTATTGATTTATGAGTGTTGACCCTTGTATCCTAATACTTTGCTAAATTCATTTATCAGTTCTCTGACTCTTCTGGTGGAATTTTGGGGTCTTCCATATGTAGGATCATGTCATCAGCAAACATGGTAATTCTTTTTTATCAATTTATTTATTTTTATTAGATACATATGACAGCATTTCGATTCATTATACACAATTGCAGCATAACTTCAAATTTCTCTGGGTGTATACAATGTAGCATCACTCCAACATGTGCAGTCAAACATGTACCTGGGGAAATGATGTCCATCTCATTCCACCATCTTTCCTTCCACCATTTTTCATGCCCCCATGCACCCTCCCTACCCTCACTCCCCATTTTCCCAGTCAAAGTTCCTCCATTTTTCCCTTGCCTCCCCACTCCCTGTTATGAATCGTCATCCACTTATCAGAGAGAACATTTGGTCTTTGGTTTTGGGGGATTGGCTTACTTTGCTTAGCATGATATTCTCCAACTCCATCCATTTAACTCAAGGCCATAATTTTATTCTCTTTTAATGCTGAGTTATATTCAATTGTGTACATATACCATAGTTTCTTTATTCACTCATTCATCTATTAAAGGGCATCTAGGTTGGTTCCACAGTTTAACTATTGTGAGTTGAGCTGCTATGAACATTGATGTGGCTGCATTACTATGTTGATTTTAAGTACTTTGGGCATAGACCGAGGATGGGGATATCAGGGTCACATGGTGGTTCCATTCCAAGTTTTCTAAGGAATATCCATATTACTTTCCAGATTGGTTGCACCAATTTGCAGTCCCACCAGCAATGTATGACTGTGCCTCTTTCCCACATCCTCGCCAGTATTTATTTTTGTTTGTATTCTTAATAGCTGCCATTCTGACTGGAGTGAGATGAAATCTTAGAGTAGTTTTGATTTGCATTTCTCTAATTGCTAGAGAAACAACTATTGTATATTTTTTTCATATAGTTATTGACTGGTTGTATATCTTATTCTGAGAAGTGTCTCTTCAGCTCCTTAGCCCATTTATCGATTGGGTTATTTGTTTTTCTGGTGTTAAGTTTTTTGAGTTCTTTATATCTGGAGATTGGTGCTCTACCTGACATGTGCATGGCAAAAATTTGCTCTCAAAATGTAGGCTCCCTGCTCTCCTCATTGATTGTTTCTTTCGCTGAGAAGAATCTTTTTACTTTGAGTCCATCCCATTTACTAATATTTGATTTTATTTCTTGTGCTTTAGGAGTCTTGTTAAAGAAGTCCAGGCCTAATCCCACATGATGAAGATTTGAGCCTACTTTTTCCTCTATTAGGTGCAGCGTCTCTGGACAAATCCCTAGGTCCTCGATCCACTTTGAATTGAGTTTTGTGCATGGTGAGAGATAGGGGTTTATTTTCATTTTGCTACATAAGGATTTCCAGTTCTCCCAGCACCATTTGTTGATGAGGCAATCTTTTGTCAACTGTATGCTTTTGGTGCCTTTATCTAGTATGAGATAACTGTATTTATGTGGGTTTGTCTCTGTGTTTTCTATTCTGAACCCTTGGTCTACTTTGTCTATTTTGGTGCAAATAGCTTTGTAGTATAGTTTAAGGTCTAGTATTGTGATGCCCCCTGCTCCACTCTTCTTACTAAGGATTGCTTTATCTATTCTGTGCCTCTTATTTTTCCAAATAAATTTCATGATTGCCTTTTCTATTTCTATAAGAAATGACATTGGAATTTTAATTGTAATCACATTGAATCTGTATAGGACTTTGGGTAGTTTGGCCATTTTGACAATATTAATTTTGACTATCCAAAGCATGGGAGATCTTTCCATCTTTAGAAGACCTTCAAATTCTTTCTTTTGTGTTCTGTAGTTCTTATTGTTGAAGTCTTTCTACAATAGAAGTTGATTCCCAAGTATTTTTTTTTTGAGGCTATTGTGAATGGGATAGTTTCTAATTTCTCTTTCAAAGGATTCATCACTGATGTAAAGAAATGCATTTGATTTATGGGTATTGATGTTATATTCTGATAATTTATTATTAATTCTAGAATTTTTCTGGTAGAGTTTTTGGATTCTCTAAGTGTAGAATCAAGTCATTGGCAAATAGTGATAGTTTGAGTTCTTGTTTTCCAATTCATATCTCTTCAACATTTTTGTCTAATTTCTCTGGCTAGAATTTCAAGGATTATGTTGAATAGAAGTGGTGAAAAAGGTCATCCTTGTCTTGTTCTAGTTTTTAGAGGGAATGCTTCCATTTTTTCTCCATTTAAAATGATGTTGGCCTTTGGTTTAGCATAGATAGCTTTACAATGTTGAGGTACGTTCCTACTATCCCTAAATTTTCTAGTGTTTTGAGCAAATATGGGTGCTGTATTTTGTCAAATGCTTTCTCTGGATCAGTTGATATAATCATATGATTCTTATCTTTAGGTTTATTGATGTGATGAATTATATTTATTGATTTATGTATATTGAACCAAACTTGCATGCCTGGAATGAACACACTTGATCATGGTCCACTTTTTTTTCATATGTTTTTATATGCAATTTGCCAGAATTTTATTGAGAATTTTTGCATCAATGCATCAAGGATATTGGTATGAAATTTTCTTTCTTTGATATGTCTCTGCCTGATTTTGGTATCAGGATGACACTAGCTTTGTAGAATGAGTTTGGAAGGGTTCCTCCCTATTTTGTCAGTTTTTTGATTATTTCTTTAGTTTCAATTTCATTGATTTCTGCCCTGATTTTAATTATTTCCTGTCTTCTACTATGTTTGATGTTCATTTCTTCTTCTTTTTCTAGGGCTTTGAGCTGTAATGCCAAGTTGTTTATTTGTTGCCTTTTTCTTCTTTTCCTGAATAAACTCCATGAAATGAACTTTCCTCTGAGCACTGTCTTCATTATGTTCCAGAGATTTTTATAAGTTGTATCAGAGTTCTCATTGACCTCTAATAATTTTTTATCTCCTCCCTGATGTCTTTTGTTATTCATGTGTCATTCAGTAACATATTGTTTAGTCTCCAGGTGTTGGAATAGCTTCTCTCTTTAATTTTATCATTGATTTCTAATTTCATTCCATTATGGTCAGATAGAATGCAGGATAGTATCTCTATTTTTTTTTTTGTATTTTCTAAGACTTGCTCTGAGGTACAACATATGATCTATTTTGGAGAAGGATCCATGTGCTGCTGAGAGGAAAGTGTATTTGCTCTTGGATGAATGGAATATTCTCTATATGTTTATAAGTCCAACTTATTGATTGTATTATTGAGTTCTATAGTTTCTTTGTTTAGTTTTTCTTGGAAGATCTATCCAGTGCTGAGAAAGGTGTATTAAAGTCACCCAGTATTATTGCATTGTGGTGTATTTGGTTTTTGTATTTGAGAAGAGTTTGTTTGACACATAGATACCCCATTGTTTGGGGAATAGATATTTATGATTGTTAGATTTTGTGGATGTATGAATCTCTTAAGAAGTATAAAATGTCCTTCTTTATCCTTTTTCACTAGCTTTGGTTTGAAGTCCAGTTTACCTGATATGACATGGAAACCCGTACTTGTTAACATGGCCAATGTAAGTGGTGTATTTTCTGCATCCTTTCACCTTCAGTCTGTGGATGTCTTTTCCTGTGAGACGAGTCTCTAAAAAGCAGTATGTTGTTGGATCTATTTTTTTTTTTAATCCAGTCTGTTAATGTGAGTCTTTTAATTGATGAGTTTAGGACATTCACATTCTGGGTTATTATTGAAATGTGATTTGTATTCCCAGATATTTTGGGTTATTTTTTGGTTTCTAACATAACTTGCTTTTTCCTTTGAAAAAGTCTGGATGTCTTATTTTGATTGGCCTTTCCTTTAGTGTAGTTCCTTCCTTTGTTGATTTTCGTTGTTGTTTTTCAATTCCTCCTCCTGGAATATTTTGCTCTGTAGTGCTGGCTTTCTTACTGGAAATTCTTTTAACTTTTGTTTATCATAAAGGATTTTTATTTTGTCATCAACTCTGAAGCTTAAATTTGCTGGACATAAGATTCTTGGTTGGCACTCATTTTCTTTCAGAGCTTGGTAGATGTCATTCCAGTATCTCCTGGCTTTGAGGATCTGGGTTGAAAAATCTTCTAAGATATGAAGACTCTATCTTTATTGTGTGCTAGGCATTTTTATTATAATGTGCCTTGGTGTAGATCTGTTGTAATTTTGTACATTTTGTGTCCTATAAGCCTCTTGTATTTGATTCTCCAATTCATTTTTCATGTTTGGGAAATTTTCTGAAATTATCCCATTAAATAAATTGTGTGTTCCTTTGAATCTCTGTGCCTTCCTCTATCCCAGTAACTCTTAGATTTGGTCTTTTGATGCTGTCCCATAATTCTTGGATGTTCTGTTCATCATTTCTTACCATCCTCACTGTGTGGTCAACTTTATTTTCCAGATTGTGTACTTTGTGTTCATTACTTGACATTCTGTCTTCCACGTGATCTAGTCTGTTGGTGATGCTTTTAATTGAGTTTTTATTTGGTTTATTGTTTCCTTCATTTCAAGGATTTCTGATTTTTTTTTTGTTTTTTAGACTCTTCTATCTTTTTCTTTTTAAAAATATTTATTTTTTAGGTGTAGATGGACACAACACAAGGCCTTTATTTTTATGTGGTGCTGAGGATCAAACCTGGGTCCCACCTGTGCTAGGCGAGTGCTCTACCACTGAGCCACAATCCCAGCCCTCTATCTCTTTCTTGAAGTAAACTTTTGCTACCTATATTTGCTCCCTTATCTCTTTGTTGGAGTGATCAATTTTTGCCTGCATTTGCTCATTTAGGTCATTCTTTAATTCACAGATCATTGTAATTATGAACATTCCAGAGCTTCAGGAACTATATTGAGTAGAAGTGGTGAGAGTGCACATCTCTACCTTGTTCCTGATGTTAGTGGAAATGCTTTCATGCTTTCAGTTTATCTGCATTCTCTACTATGTTGGCCTTGGGTTTGTCATATACAGCCTTTATAATGTGAAGATAAATTCCTTCTATCCCAAGTTTCTCCAGTATTTTAATAAGAATGGGTGCTGTATTTTATCAAAGGCCTTTTCTGCATCTATTGAAATTATCATATGATTCTTGTTCTTAATTATATTTTAGTGGTCAATTACATGTATTAGTTTGTGTATGTTGAGTGAACCTTGCATCCCCGGGATGAAACTCACTTGATTGTGGTTTATTATCTTCTTGCTGTGTTTTTGAATGCAGTTAGCCAATATCTCATTAAGATATTTTTTTTATTCATCAGGTGGACTGGTCTGTAGTTTTCTTTCCCATAAGTTTGTCTGGTTTTTGTATCAGGGATCCACTGGTTTCATAGAATGTATTTGGTAGTGTTCCTTCCCTATCAATTTCATGAAATAATTGAAAAGACTGCTATTAGCTCTTCTTTACATGTCTGGTAGTAACTCAATTGAGCATCCATCTGATCCTGGGCTTTTCTTTCTTGGAAGTTTTTGTTTTTGTTTTTTGTTTTTAATTTAAATTTGTTTTAATTAGTTTTACATGACAGTAGAAAGCATTTATGCACTTTGACATATCATACAACAATGGGGTAAACTTTCTTTTGTTTCTGACTGTAACATGTAGAATCACATTGGTCACACACTCATATATGTACATAAGGTAATAATTTGTTTCCTTCTACTGTCCTTTGTACCCCCATATCCCCTCCACCCTTTGCTCCCCTCTACCTAATCTAAAGTAACCTAGTGCCACCCCCTTATTGCAAATTAGCATCCACATATCAGAAAAAATATTCAGGCTTTGATTTGGGGGGATTGGCTTATTTTGCTTAGCATGCTATTCTCCAACTCCATCCATTTACCAGCAAATGCCATAATCTCATTCTTTAAAGATGAATAATATTCCATTGAATTTCTGTACAATATTTTATTTATTTTAATTGCTGTTCCAATTTCATTACTTGATATTGGTCTGTTTAGACTTTCTATATCTTCGTGGTTCAGTTTGGGCATGTTGCATGTGTCTAGAAATTTGTCAATGTCTTCTAGATTTTGTAGATAAATTTTCAGAATAATGTCCTATGATACTCTGAACAGAGGTGTCTGGTGATTTCTCCTTTTTCATCTCTAACTTTGTTAACTTAAGTCCTTCCTCTCTTTCTTTTGGTTGGTTTGGTTAGAGGTTTAATTATCTTCTGTATCTTTTCAAACTACTAACTCTTTGTTGAATTGATCCCCTGTATTGCTTTTTTTTATTCTCAATTTCATTGATTTTAGCTCTGATTTTTACTTTTTTCTGTCTTCTACTGATTTGGGGTTTAGTTTGTACTTCTTTTTTAGGGCCTTGAGGTGGAGCATAAGCTTATTTATTTGATATCTCTCCAGTTTTTAATGTAGGTTCTTAGTGCAATAAATTTTGCTCATAGAACTGATTTCATACAGTCCCAGAGATTTCAACATGTTGTATCATTGTTTTCATTTGTTTCCAAGAATTTCTTATATTAGTCCTTTTCTGACACACTCTTCATTTAAAAGAGTATTATTTAATCTTCACGTGCTTATGTGCTTTCTATTATTTTTCTTGCTTTCTAGTTACTTTTCATTATGATCTGATAGGATGCGTGGAATTATATTTAAAATATATATATTTCTAATTTTCTAAATCGTACATGGTGACCTAGAATATGGTCTACTTTGGAAAGTAGACCATGAACAGCTGAGAAAAATGTAAATCCAAGTTTTTGGGGATGAAATATTCTGTAGATGTCTATTAAGTTCATTTGATTTATACAATTATTTACATTGGACATATCTGTATTGAATTTATGCTTTTATAACCTGTCTATTGATCATAGGAGTGTGTTAAAGTCACCCAGTATTATCATATTGGGGACTATCTGGGGTTTAATGTTAAGAAGTATATTTTAATGTAATTGAGTGTGCTGAATTGGGGGCATATATGAAATCGACTTTGTAGAACAGGAGAATAGCTTATTCAGGTGGTTTATTAATTCCATTTCCATGGAATACCTTTTCCATTATTTACCTTCAGTCTGTCGGTGTCTTCGTCTATGAGTCTCTTGAAGATGCAGCATAGAGTTCTAGGTTTTTTTTTTTTTTTGACCCACTCTGCTACTCTATGACCATTAATAGGGGAGTTACATGCAGAGTTATTATGGATAAGTGTTCATGGTTTAGTGCCATTTTGACTTTATGTTGTATTTAACTCTATCTTGATCCTTATATAGATGATTAGTCTTCTATTGATCTTCATCTATTTGGCAGTTCTGGGGTGTGTTTTTGGATTTCTCTGTGCAGTTCATCTTTTAGAATTTATTGTATTGCTGTCTTGGTTGACATAGATTCTTTTAATTTAACCTTGTCATGGAAAGATTTTATTTTCCCATAGAATATGAAGGAGAGCTTTGCTGGGGATAGTAATGCTGGATGGTAATTGTTTTCTTTTTTTGTTGTTTTTTTCTGAGAGAGAGAGAGAGAGAGAGAGAGAGAGAGAGAGAGAGAGAGAGAGAGAGAGAATGAATTTTAATATTTATTTTTTAGTTTTCAGCGGAAGCAACATCTTTGTTTGTATGTGGTGCTGAGGATCAAACCCGGGCTGCACGCATGCCAGGCAAGGACACTACCGCTTGAGCCACATCCCCAGCCTGATAATTGTTTTCTTTTAGAGCTTGAATATCTCATTCCAGATCCTTTTTGCTTATCAGGTCTGAGTTGAGAAGTAAAAACCAAACCTCATTCATTTGCTTCATTAGTTTGTAGCTTTTAATACTCTTTCCTTATTTTCTCTTAGACAATTTGATTGTGATGTGTCTTGGAGAACTTCTCTTCTAGAAAGATCTATATGGGGTCCTTTATTTCTCCTGTATATGAATGCCTCTCATTTCTGATACCAGAAAAGTTTTCTGTAACTATCTCTTTGGAAAATGTTCATAACACCTTTAGCTTGTATCTCTATGTTCTCTTCCCTCTCAGTGATTCTCAGAATTGGTCTCTTGATGCTATCCCGAAGTTTCAGATTTCTTGTATATTGTGTTCATGCTCTATTCTTATATTGTATTCAGTGTACTCAGATTCATGTTCCCTGTCTTCAAGGCCTGAGATTCTGTCTTCAAGTACTGAAGTTCTATTTTCTACCCAATCTTCACTGTTGGCAATGCTTTCAAATTATTTTAAAAACTTTCTGTGTGTCTTTCACTTTCAGGAGTTGTGACTGATTTCTTTTTGAGAGTTCTATTTCTTTATCAAAATTATATTTCATAGTTTATATTTGCTCTCTTAACTTATTTCTTAACTTCTTTTAATTCAGAGAATATTTTAATGATAAGTTTCTTGTAATTTCCTCTGGAATTTCATCCACTTCCCTATCTGTGAGGTTCTTTGTGGGGGAGTAAGAATTTGGGGAGGCGATTTGTTTGCCTGCTTCCTTATGTTTTCAGAAGTACTGTTCCAGCACATCAATTGAGAAGGATTCTCCTCCCTATCATACACCTGTCCTTTCATGTATAGTTACTTTTTATTCTAGCTTTTCTCTCTGTTTTTGGTAAATGCATACATGTTGAGGTGTGCGGGCTGAAGTTCTGGTTCTTCCTCCTTGGGGCCTGGTTTTTGGTTTGGATTCTTTGTCTCCCTTGATATGAGCTGAAGTAATGTTTAGGCTCAGGTGAGGCTAGATCATGCTTAGGGTGGAATTCACTGTTGCTTGGCTGAATTGTATTTTTTGGTAGTAGGATCTCTATTCTGTGATCTTGAAGTGTCCCAGTCACTTCTAGCCCTTCTTCAGGGACAGGTGGCATGGCATTAATATCTGCTGCCATCATCTCACATCAGTACCAGGAGTACAGAACTGTGGGCTAGCTCAGGCTGATTCAACCTCAGACATCTACCCTGCCACTGCTGGGTTAATGACCACAGCACAAACAGGGTATGCATTACAGAAATCATATGAGTCTGTTTGGTGCCGTCATAGTTTCTTAATCACAGAGAAAGTAGGGTGGGAAAGTGAAAGTTTGAACTTTGTTTTTTTAATGATCAAATGATAGCTCGTTAGCAGCTGTCAGCTGAGGAGAAGAGGAATGACAGGTCTACAGGAAGCAACAGGGGATGTGGGAACAGGGAATTCTGGTTGTTAGTAGAGAAAGTGTGTGATCCAGGGGAGATAAAAGGCAGAGAACAGAGGCATGGACAATCCAGCCGCTGTCAGATCTAAATAGCATGCACCCACATAGGATTTAGACCCACCTCAGACAGATCAAGGCTAAGAAGTAAGCAGGAACAAAAGGAATAAATGTGAAAGTAAAATTATACACACATACAGATATTTTTTCCATCTCTCCACATGTGAGTACAAACACACCCAAAGACTCACATTCACCTACATGCACATGAAATCATACATAATAGAAAAGAGGTAATAAAATACAATGAAATGTTTGAGCCAGGCGCAGTGGTGCACACCTCTAATCCTTGCAGCTCAGGAGGCTGAGACAGGAGGATCATGAGTTCAAAGCCAGCCTCAGCAACCAGGAGGCCCTACTCAACTTAGTGAGCCCCTGTCTGTAAATAAAATATAAAAATAGGGCTAGGGATGTGGCTTAGTGGTCCAGTGCTCTGAGTTCAATCCCTGGTACAGAAAAAAATAAATTGATTTTTTAAGTTAAATTTTTTTTAAAAAGAATGAAAAAAATAGATTCAAATATATGAAGAAAAAAAGTTAAGAAAAAGAATAAAAATAGAACAAAACATAAAACATGTAAAATCTTAGTGAGAAATAGAGGTCTGATTTCTGCCCAGGTGTTGGACACTGTTTGCAGGAATGGATGTTCATCCTGGTAGTTGTTTCAGGATTCCTAACCTTGGGTCCAGGGCTGGGAGTATTAAGTCCTCACCCTTGTGCTCCTCTCTCAGCTGCCAGCAGGTTGCAAAAGAGCCCTTCCAGTCTCCTGGTGCAGTGGGTGGCCCAGCGTGGGTAGTGACCAACTGTGCTCCTGGGGGGGGGGTGGGGTTGCAGAGCTCTAAATTGGGGACTCCAGCAACTGGGGGTTAGTCTAGGTCCACTTGGGAGTCTGCGGTGGGTGTCCCAGGATTGCTCTGCTCTTCCTGTTGGTGGGGGATGCTGAGACCGGCTGGCAGCAGCAGCTCTCTAGTCCCTGGTGCAATCCTCCTCTAGTGCTAGGAAGCAAACCTCCCTGGGTCTCCCCCTCACCACCAGGAGTGGAAACATTGGGTGTCTGCCCCAGGGAGCAATCAATCCTCTCGGATCCTGGGGGTCTGGCTAACCTTTCTGGGTACCAGTTTCCCTGGTTCAGGGACTCACAGGAATTCCGGGGGGCTGCAGAGGCTCCAGTCCCAGCTGCAAGAACTGAGTGTGGGCCGGGTCTTAGCAGGAGCTGGGTGTGGGCGGGTTCTACCAGACCTCTAGACCTCCTGCCTTGCCCGAAGGTGGGAGCAGTGGGCTTTGGCTTCCTACAGCAGCTCCTGCCCTTGCTCTTCTCAGGGCTCTGGGCCCCAGAGCGGGGTCCTTCTCTGGCTCCTTGGGTAGCTAGGTGGACAGCAGGGCGGTGCCCAACCCCTCAGGGCCCCACCCCTCCTCTCCCCTCCCCTCCTTTCCCCTTAGGGGCATCTGCTTCCCCTCCCCTCCCCTCCACTCTGTTCCCTTCAGGGTGCCTACTCTACCCTCCTCCTCCTCCCCTCCCCTCCCCCCCTCCTCCCTCCTCTTCTCCCCTCCCCTCCCCCCTCCTCCCCTCCCCTCAGGGCCACCTGCTTTCCCTCCTCTCCCCTCCCTTCCCTTCTAGGCTACCTCCCCTCCCCTCCCCTCCCCTCTGGGCCACCTGCCCTCCCCTCTGGCCCCCTCAGGGGGCCTAATCTACCCTCCCCTCCCTCCCTTCCCCTCCCCTCCCCTCTCTGCCACCTGCCCTCCCCTCTGGCCCCATCAGGGTGCCTACTCTGCCCTCCCCTCCCCTCCCCCCCCTCCGCCCCCCTCAGGGTGCCTACTCTGCCCTCCCCTCCCCTCCCCTCCGCCCCCCTCAGGGTGCCTACTCTGCCCTCCCCTCCCCTCCCCTCTGTCCCTCTCAAGGTGCCTACTCTGCCCTCCCCTCTCCTCCCTCCCCTCTCCTCAGGGATGCCTGGAGCTCTCTCCTGCCAGGAGCAGCTGCCCTCCTGCAGGAGCCCTTGCTGTCGCTGACTCGCTTGCCCAGGGCCTGTCTGCTCCCTGGCCGCTGGTCATCTTCTGTGTTCCCCTCTCCCTGCCCCGGGGTCTGCGGCCCTCCTGCGCCCACTGGGACTGCTCCAAGGGCGGTGTCCCACGTTCCGTTTCCTGCCACCGCGGACTGTTCATGGTGAGGGCCAAGTTACAGGGAGACGCCCGGCCCACCGCGCTGGCCCTGAGCTGACCGCGCCTTAGGACTGAACAAGGTGGGCATCGCGCAGGCGCGCACCACCAGGACCAAGCCCTGCAGAACCTTCCAGCGCCCTCCGTGGCAGGCGCGTGCCACAGCACGGGAGGACACGGGGTCACGTGAGAGGCAGTAGACACCTCCACTCACAACTTTTGGGGAAAGCCCGACCTTGGCTTTGCCCGTGGTGGGTCTGTGGGTGGATCCCATGACAGCATTTATTTAAAATTGCATATGAACTGGGAGGTTACTCAGATGTCACATGTAGTGCGAACACACTCAGGGCTTTGTTATGCTCATTTATATTACTTGATTCCACGGAAGAAATCTTTATTTAGAATATATGTTAGCATAATACCTGAGTTAATTGTGTTATCAGTGAAGAAAATGAACCAATGTGTGCTCATTCGTTATTATTACTTTCCATCTTGGAATTGTCAGTTTGGAGACTCATTTAATTCAAAATGTTATTGGCCATTATGTTTATGAGTGCATTAGGAACCATGGACATTATGTAGATAATATCGGTGCTTGACCCACAATTTCAAAGCAATTATTATTAAGGAGGATTTCTTCAGTTCCATGTTAGTTTGGGTTCAGCACTAATGCCACTTACCCGGAGTGCCTTTAGTTAATACTATTATAGTAATGTTGTTTAGACAAATCATTACTTTAATGTAGTTCCTGTCATTCATTATTATTCTAATAAAAATTGTGATGCTTTACATAGACCATGTACTGACTAACTTGATAGCAAATCGTTGCTTCTCTAGAGGAACAAAATCTGCTCAGAGTAAAGCAGGATAGGACTGTTTGCTTCCATTCAGAAAGGTCAAGGAGATTGCTAATTTTTACATTTTGCAGAAAAAGCTGTTTCTTCATACTTTCAGAATGGGTCCTTAGGCAGGAGGAACTGACCCCGGCAGAGCACATCTCAAGAGGTTCTGCTTCAGGAGCAGGTCTCTTTCCAACATGAGAAACGTCCCTCTCTGGTTTGGCATCTCTAGCTACCTGTGTGTTTCTCTATAGGGTTGCCTTCCTCTTACTAAAGTATGAGGCTGATTCATTGCTTTGTATATATGGCATCTTCAAGTGTGTGTGTTGCCAACACGTTCTCCTTTCTTGGATTTCCTGCTAAATCATTGCTCTTTGATCATTACGTTATGTGCTCAATTTAAAAAAAAAATGTTTGCACGGAGCTGTGAAAAAATATTTTATATTGCTGTATTCTATATTGTCTTATGTTGAGGTATACAGTCAATTTTGGATTGGTCTTTGAATATATTGTGAGATGAGAATCAGAGTTCATCTTTCCCACTTGGAAATCTGGTTGTCTCAGGACCATGGGTTGAGAAGCCCCTTCTCTTTCCAGGCAGTGGGTAGCTTTGTCATAAATCTGGCATCTGAGGCGGGGTGGGTTTGGGACTTTCTCTTAGGTTCCATTGGCAGTTCATCTTGACTGGCTCCATTCAAACCCTGCCGTAGCTACTGTAGCATTACAATCAGAGACAGCAGTAAGTAGCAGAAGAGCTCCTACTCTGTTCTTTTTCAAGATTATCTTGGTTGAGATCAAATGAATCAGAAACTATTTTAGGCATAGAAACTTCAAGAACTTCTTGGTTGATGAGAAAGTGTGGCCATGGCTGAGGGTCACCCTGCTAGGAACTTTTGAACAGCTCCTGAAATTCCTAACAGGGCCCCTGGGAAAGTCTGTCCTGATCAAATGTGATTCATTCTGCAAACTGCACTGTGTTGACTGGCACCCTAAATGTAGCCTAATGTTCTTCCTTGGAGAAATCTTAACTTCTGATAATCTGGCTCAAAATGATGAATCTATAATAGCAACTCCTTTCCAGTTGACATTTTTCTGTTGAATTTTTCTTTTTTCCAATTTATAATCAAGTCTTCATTTTTTTTTGATTTACTGTGAAGTAAGAATTGCTAGATAAACCAGAAAAGCTATTTTCTTTAAAGACCTTTCAAAACCCCACAGCTTTAATATCTACTTGTTACAGTGTTATTGTTAGATTTAAATTTAGTGGAAAATGGGCTTCTTATTAGTTCTTTGGTTTTAAACTCATAAATCCCTTTCATTAAATCTTTTTTATTAAGATTTAGCAAACTCCCCCAAGCATTTGATAATATTACTGTGAACGATTTGAGCTCACTGAGACCTACGATTGCAAAGCCTTTTTCTAAGTGCAAAATGCATTTGGAAATAATTTTTCTGTTTGCAGTTCAACAGTGAAAGCTGGGATAATACTTGTGTTCAAGGACTTGCACTGCATGAAATAATCCGAGTATGTCCAGGTCCCTTGCAAATGTTCTTGACACTTTTTATAGTGTCAAAATATTTAAATTTGTTTAAAACACATTGGTGGGAAGTGGCCAGATGGAGAAGAAAGGAGAGACCCCAGTTTCCAGGAGCCACTTAGTAGCTCACATCCAACCTGTTAGATATAGTGATCATCTGAGAGGAGTGAACCTGTTTTCACATGATGGTGATATTTACAATAATAAAAAAAAAAAAGAAACAAAGTTCCACCAGGGCAGTTTGAACAATCTGTGTCCTGATCTCAGTGCCTGCTCTTTGTCACTGAGGTGCCTCAGCTGCTGTGCAGAGTGACCACCAGCCGAATGACTGTTGGAAGAAACTGAAGGCCAAAAGCTGAGCACACAGGGATGCTGCTAGCTAGCACTGGGGGCTCCTCTAGGCAGTGGTCACCTGAAAGGAGAGGCAGATGGACATGTAAGCCGAGAATCATTGAGCAAAGGCAGTGGATACAGGACGGGGTGGCAGGGAGAAATGAATGGCTGTGTCTAGGAGGGATGGGGTTTTGGTTTGTCCAGAGTTGGCATGAGATTGGAAGATTGTGTGTGGCTGACCCCTGACCTGTCCTTCCAGCTGAACATCCTGATTGGAAGCCCGAGCCTATAACTCACTCAAGGACCTATTTTATAAAGAACTACTCCTGAGGTCTGACCATCCTCAGTGGACCTGCATCCTAGAGTTGCTAACACGATCTTAGCAAGCAGAGGCTGAGCGGAGACAGTTGCTCAGCTTCCCAAGCTCAGCCCCCACCCCCAGTTTCTCCTCACTCTCCCGAATCACCAGAACCTTACACACCAGAGTATCCTCATTTTCCCCAGAGGCGTATGAATGGGCGGTCCAGCAGAGTGTGGGTGGCTTATCATTTGATAATTTTGCATGGGAATCATGCAGTAAGTCAGTATAAAATTGACCGAAAATGGTTGGAGAATTGTAAAATCAGATTAAAGGTGGCCAAACCAATAAGTCTTTTCTGTGCTTTTCTCCCAGGTCAGAACTGTGGAGGCTTAGTCCAAGGACCCAATGGTACCATCGAGAGCCCTGGCTTCCCGCATGGCTATCCCAACTATGCTAACTGCACCTGGATCATTATCACAGGGGAGCGCAACCGGATACAGCTGTCCTTCCACACCTTCGCCCTTGAAGAGGATTTTGACATTCTCTCCGTTTATGATGGACAGCCCCAGCAGGGAAACCTGAAAGTCAGGTAAAGTGCCTGCTCTTTGTCCTATAGGCGAGGTAGAAATGGATACGTGCCTGGGTTCTGAAATACAATTGGAATTCATGTTTGAATCTCATCATCAGAAAAAAAAAATCAAGCTACTATAAAGAAAAATTAAAGGCTGTAGGTCTGTGTCAAATTGTCACCTTCCCCCATACTTCAACTTCTTACTGAAAGCAATCCTTGGCTCCTTTATAGATCTCTCCCTGCTCTAGCTCTGCAGAACAGTGTTGTCAAGGTAATTTAAGTGAAGTTATGATACACCATTGTTTTGAAGCAACTGTGGATTTGAGGAAAAAGTCAAAAAGATAAAACAAGGGAGTACAATTCAGATAACAACAAAAGGAACCTTTATATTGTCAGAGAATACAGTCAGTGGGAAGACTTAGGAGGTGGGTGGAGAAGTCTTTAGAGGCTTTTGGGTTTGACAATCATGGTATATTCTGTTCATTATTGATCTTCTCCTTTGATCTATGATTTTTATCATGAAGAATGAAGAATATTTCCCAGAAATAAACAAAAAAATGTACCTGTACAACCAGATGTTTTAGAATTTGGCAATGGAAAGAGGAATATCCCTTTCAAAGAAATAAGGTTTTCTAAGCTAAATTGATGAACGGATTTAAATGTATATACTTATGGCAAACCAAATTTTTATCTTCTATTTTGAAATTTCTGCATTAATTAGAGATTATGTTTAGTAGCTGTTAGTTTGCAGAATAAAAATTGACAGAAGGCAGCAGAAATTGCTTTCCTTAAATAAAGTAGAATTCATACTAATGCTAACAGGAACACACACACACACACAAAAACATATATTCTATTCATGATTTTGTAAAGTGAAAAAAAACAAATATAACTTCAAAAACATGCTTTTATTTGTATATTTAGTTAATGCATTTATATGACTATACAATATATAACTAATACATTAAACATGAAACATATCATTAATATATTTTAAATATATTTTATTTGCATTTTCATTATGCACTTTCAAATAAAAAATATCTTCTATTTCTTTTTCTGGGTCATCGACCCTATATTTTTCTTTCAATATGATTATTTCTATTTCTATTGCATATTGTGCAATAGCTGACTCTTTTCTGACCCAGGTAGGTAAATTTTCTTTCTTCTTTAATAGCGTCTGTGGTCCTGATGTTGGATATTTGAACAAAGTATCTACTGTATGATGATTGCTCATTTAATGGAAGAGTTCCTTTCAACACTCTTGGTCTTCCAAATATTGTTTTTTACTTGGTTTTAGTTACAAGTGTTGGTACTCCCAGGGAATAGCAATGTTTTTTAGTGGCAAAAACAATCATAACAAAGACTGCAGTGGTGACAAAGCAAAACAATGACAATAGTAAAAAGATGTAGGAAATCCAGTTTATTCAAATACCAGCACATATGATTATGTTGAAATTAGTTCCTTCTCTTTCCGTTAACACTTCATAATTATGTATTCAATAATACTTGCATTTTCTTTCTCTTAATATTTCCTTTTTCTATAATTCAAGTATGAATGCCTGTCTTATGTGTTACTTTGATTGACTACTTGTCAATTTTAAAAATCTGTTACGCTTTTATGTTCTTAATGCGATAGTGTGATCATTTATGTTAATGAGTATAAATCTAGAACATAACTTTTCAGCTTATCCACTATTTTAACAGGATCAACACTGGAAATATTAAGGTCTTCACTTGTGGAATTTTATTTTGAGGCTGATATACAAGTTGATGTCCAAGTCTGGGGGTTCTGAGAGTTGTTGTGGAGGCAGATGTAGGGCACTATGGTCCTTCTACACTCTTAGATAGTTTTAGTAGGGAAAAGAGAGGCCACGTGGAAGAGACCCGGGGTTATTGGAACCACTCAGGGACAGAGACCTGTATGGCATATTTCTGTGTAGTTCTTGAAGTGAGGAGTCTGCTTTCAACCTGACACTGAATTACTGTCCCGCCTGTCTCCACCTTGGCATGCTGGGGGAGCTCCATTTACAGGTATGCAGTAAGTCTTCAGGGACTCTTCCAGGTACTGTACAATAGGCAAACTATATCAAAAGCCATAATCCCCCAATGGCAGCTAAGTGAGAGGGATCTTTAGTGCTGTGGAAATTTGAATGAATAACGAGGAGAAATAGGAATGTTAATATCGTCGGGGAAATCACAGAAAAAAAGTAGTTTCTCCTTCAATATTCAGCATTGGGGCTGATGGGCAGAGTGGCTATGAATAGCACCAAATCCTAATTAATCAGAGAGGGAAGTACTTTGATGTTATTTGTCTCCCCATTATATCTGGAGTAGTTGTTTGTTTCTCAGACATAATTAACTGACAGTACTTAAAGCAGCTCTGCGATTCAAAGAAGGGCGCGTCTGTGAGGGGGCGGGGGATCTGTGGACTCAGGGCTGTTGCAGAAGCTGTTACATGGGGCTGTCAGGACTGTCATTTCACCATGGCTATTGCTGGTACCTCAGAACCTGCTCTGACTAAAAAATAATGATTGTCTCCTTGCATAACAACAAGAATCTTTTTTTTTTTACTTTTTAAAAATAAATTTGTTAATTTCTATTTTTTATTTATTTTTATTAGTTGCTTGAGACAATACAATGATCTTGACACATCATACATTTGATTCAAATGGGGCATGAATTCTCATTTTTCCACGTGTACAGATTGCAGGATCACGTTGGTTATACAGCCACGTTTAGCCATACTAGTGTCTGTTGTATTCTGCTGCCCTCCTATCCCCCCGCCCCCTCCGATCACCTCTCTCTACCCAATCTACTGTAACTCATTTCTCTTTCTCTTTTTTCTTCCTCCTCACACCATCATATATATGAGAGTCTCCTTCCATCTTCAGTGCAATTCCCCTTCTCCCTCCCACCTCTCTTCCCTGTTTAGTGGTAATCTTCTTCTCATGCTCTTCCTCACTACTGTGTTTTGAGTCACCCCCCTTATATCCAAGAAGACTTTTGCCATTTGTTTTTAGGGATTGGCTAACTTCACTTAGCATAATCTTCTCTAATTCCATCCATTTCCCTGCAAATGCCATGATTTTATTATTTTTTTAGTGCTGAGTAATATTCCATTGTGTATAAATGCCACTTTTTTTATCCATTCATCTCTTGAAGGGCATCTAGGTTGGCCCCACAGTCTAGCTATTGTGAATTGTGCTGCTATGAACATTGATGTAGCTGTGTCCCTGTAGTATTCTCTTTTTAGGTCTTTTGGGTATTGTCCGAGAAGGGGAATAGCTGGGTCAAATGGTGATTCCATTCCCAGCTTTTCAAGTAATCTCCATACTGCTTTCCAAATTGGCTGCACCAATTTGCAGTCCCACCAGCAATGCACAAGTGTACCTTTTTCCCCACATCCTCTCCAGCACTTGTTATCGTTTGACTTCATAATGGCTGCCATTCTTACTGGAGTGAGATGAAATCTTATTATGAGCATCTTCTTATGAAGACACTTGTTTATCCACAATAAGAATTTTTTATGAATAAAAATAAGATGTGAATTTAATCCCCAACCAACAAAACATAGAATTTGTAGTTGAGAATTATTATTATTATTATTATTATTATTATTATTATTATTATTATTATTATTATTTTGGGGGGGTACCAGGAATTGAAGCTCAGGGGCACTCACCCACTGAGCCACATCCCCAGCCCTATTTTGTAGTTATTTTTAGAGACAGGGTCTCACTGAGTTGCTTAGTGCCTCACTTTTGCTGAGGCTGGCTTTGAACTTGTGATTCTCTTGCCTCAGCCTCCCAAGTCACTGGGAATACAGGCTCGATGCTCCCAGCTGTAGTTGAGAATTATTTATGATTATATTGTAATTTGGACATTAGTCAGGAATATATCATTTAGTATATGTAAAAAAATCTTTAAGATTAAAAAAATGACGTGTAAAATTATGATATTATCTTGGATTATGTCTTTAATACAAATGTAACCACAAAACAGAATAACTTGGGCCTTATCAGTAAATATGTAGATAACATGGAGATAATTTAGACTGTAGATATGTAGATGTTTTAGTATGTAGATATGGAGAGCTGAAATAAACCTTACCTTGTTGAGAACAAGAGAAAAAACGTGATCAACATTAGAAGCCAAACTCTGAACCCTGAGTCCTCTAGATGAGCAGCTCAGTGGCCCGCTGCGTTTGCGAGCTGTCTGAGTGTGGGGGTTGGACATTCCTGAGGTGGCACATCTGGGTCTCCACAGCGATTCACATGGTCACCAAGTCCTCGTGATTTTATTGTGTGACATCTTTATGAACCAAGGCCTGTTCTGAACCTGTCACTGGTGGACAGGTGCTCAGGGTCAGACTGCGAAGGGCAGCAACAGTCCTGCCCCAGCACCACCCCTTTGAGCCCCAAGCACTGGCGCCTCCTACCCGGGTCTGCATGGCCAGCAACCCAGCTCTCCGGGTAAACATGGCCGACAGTCCAGGAGCTTGGCACTGTGACTGCAGGCATTCTGGCCTGTGCTCCCTGAGGTTCCCTGGGCAAGTGTTTTGTTTGGTTGATGGATTTATGGGCTTCTCCTTGATCTGACCTTGTGAGATAATGGGACTCTCATCTCCGCTGCTGGACCCCTCCCGCTGCCCATCTAGAGGAGATTCATTTTTCCAAACCTGGTTCACAGTGTGTTCTCAGGAAGTCTTCCCTGGGTACCCAAGTGGAAAACCAAAGCTCTCACCGAAACCCCTTCCTTCTCTCTGAACTCTCTGGGAGTTCCCCGAGGCCAGCCTGCATTTCTTTGAACTGGTACCTGCCTCTCTGTGGGGCCTGTGCCCCTCTGTGTTCCACCATGTCAAGGAGAACCTATGTCCCCTGAGAATCGGCAAGGGGCCCTGGGTGAGTCTTCTCCTGTAGTGAAAGGTGCGGCCACGCTGGGGTAGGCAATGAAGCTTTGTGAAGAGATTCTGACTTGCCGGGCTGGACCGTGGGCCTCACAGCAGCCTCTGTGCCTGAGCGCAGCGTGGCACTGTGCAGACTTCTCCCGGGGAGCACCCGTAACTGTGCCGTGAGTGACTGCTACCCAGCTCGTGTTTTCTGAATTCAAAGTGGCAGTTATTTATCCCAAATCAGAGAATAATTGAAGTTGACATCAATTTCCAACTGTGGTAACTTTATAACAATGAAGGTTGAAAATAAAACCCACTAGGAGCTCAAAAAGTGAATGAGAGTGAACCCATGAAGGGAAATTATGCGAGGCAAATGTGGAAAATCCACATGTATTATTTCATGATTGTACCGGAATACTGGGCCTAGGACAAGAGTGTGAGCACTCCTCTCAGATTTCTCATCCTCTCTTTTACAAGATGAGCCCTAATTTTCTGCAGTGGGTGATAATGAAGAGGTTAGAGCAGAAAGGGATAGGAGTATTAAAATCAGGAAATCATGGATACCTGTTGTTTAAATGTCCCAGGGTTTTCCCCCCAAGTTTTCCAAAACTGCAATAATGTGTTTGAAAGCCTTAAGCATTAATTAAGAAACCCGCAGAATAGTGACTGTATCTGGTGATGCTGTGAACTGATGGAATTTTAAGGGCTGGGAAATGGTTTCAGCTGCATAATAATCATATTAGACAAGAGACCCAGCATTGCCGTCCTCCTTCCTTCCTGTCCTCATTGCCGCCATGAGGTCCTGACCATGTGTGGACCAGTGGTCACATATAAACCAAAGTACCAAACTCTTTTAGCAGTGACTAATGCCCCAGTGAAGGCTGGAGAACTTGTGGGGTGGAGCTTGTGTAAAAGCAGGCCTCTGGCTTGCCTGGCCCATGCAGGACGAGGGAAGTCCACAGAATGAGGGGCCTGGGGGCAGGTGAGGGAGAGAGGCTGAGCTCCTGCCTGGTGAGGAGGCCTTAGCACCAGGCATTCAGCCACCAGGGCCCTGAAGCCCAGTCAGTGCTCAGAAACCTGATTAAGCAGGTTATTGCAGCTCAGTGAGGATCCCAGGGGAACAGTGGAGGGCCTGGTTTTATCATATAGATGTAGAACATTCCCATACTTACGATTGGCTCATTCTTCTACATAATTTGGGATGATTAGAAAAAAAAATTGTCTTCCAAATTTATTTGGTTAGCATATCCTTTAAATTATCAATTCATAGAGAAGCCCAGTGACTTGGTTCAGTTTTGCTTTGCTTTTCATTGGGCTGTTTGCAATTGGTAATGAGGGACCAGACCAATTGAATTAGAAATCTCAGCATGAACTTGGGGCCTAGACTTGGGGTACATAATTCTCCCTTCCCCTCCGTGATTTTAATATGCAGCCTTAGTTGTTCTCAACATATGTGTCTGTGTTTGCAAAATTCCTATCTATTAAGAAAGAAGACTAAACTGCTAGTGACTGGGAAAATCCTGGAGGCAAATAATAGAGGGAAACCATAGGAATGGAGTCTGCATGGCCCTGAACAGCTTCAGCATGCTTGAGTTTGGGCTGTGGTGGCTCTGCTGGAGCCAGAGGTCTGTGACTCATTCCAGATCTGGGGCATTGTGAAGGAGCAAAACCATATCAAGAATAGCCAAGCAGCCCCTCGGGCATTCCTAAATAGACACGAGGGGGAACACTTCAAATCGGTGCACCACCAAGAGATTTCTCCTATAAAAATACAGACCTTGGGAAAAGTATTTAGATTTTTTTTTAAAAAACAGCAGAAAAAGAAAAGGTGGTCAAAGAGTTTGCAGTCTATCTCAGCTTTTAGCAGAAAAGGTCATTTATGGATTTGGTCATAGAAGTTGGAGGAAGACACAGTTTTATAAAATCCTAAGTCTTTCATTTCCTATGTAGAGCAGAGCAAATGTCACATCACCAATTAAAACATTAATTTGAGAGTAAAAAGTATTAAAAACAGATTTGTGCATATTTTTAGGTAAGATAATTTTGAAATCATAAAGTGAATTAAAATTTTTCCCTCCTCAAATCTAAATTCTAATAGACAATTGGCGTATTGATAAAAACGTAGTTATAATAGATATGAATGACAAAGAGCTGTTATCCTTAATTTAAATGAAGAAAGCTGTTAATTTGAAAAGTAGGTGAAAATATGAATAAGGAGTTCAAATAGAAGAAATCCCTTCCAGGGATGCTGGGGTATGGATCCTCGGCACTGAGCTGCATCCCTCCACCTCCCGCCCTCCTGGTGGATTCCTGGGTCCATGCCTGAGTCACGTTAGCCTCCTTCTTACCGCCACCTGGGATCAGACGATTTTCCCTCTGGACCTTATTTTCAATTAGTATATAATAGGCAAAAGGAAACAAGCACGATTTAGGGGCTCACCATTCTGATTGACAAATTTTGATAATTCAGTTTTTGAGGATAATGGCAAATACACTTATAACCCTTTGGGTAAAATATCAAATGCTGTTATTTTAATAGAAATTTTTTTAAATGGTTCTCAAATTAAAAAAATCCAGTGCATATTTTTGTTTATGTTTTCATATATATGTATCTATAGGAAGAGATTATTTAGGATACCCATGTAAATCTATATACCTTTAAAATTATGAATGAAATATTCATTTGCTGATGTTAAAAGATGCTTGTGGTATATTTTGCACTTGAGAGTAAGCACAGTGTCAAGTCCAAGTCCTCACAGGGTTTTATTCTTCTTAAATAAACGTTGAGTAATGATTTACAATAGAAACCACCCACAGGGTCCTAGGAGCTGGTGGGAGATGGGGTTCCTGACCTGCAGGGAACCCCAACACTAGCAACTTCATCAGGGTGGTGGGCAGCTCAGAAAAGCACTACCCAGCCCCTGAGTTCAGAGGGCCTGTGCCAGCCAAGGCAGTCCTTTGAAAGCACAGTATTTCCTCAATCTAGAGAGTGGGGGCTGTTTCGGTCTTCCTTGCAGGTCAAAGGTGAGAAAAGGGAGGAATTTTATTTTGGGTATATGTTTTCTGCCTTTGAAATTCTTGTAGTCAGTTCTCTTTATCTGCTTGTAAGTCTCCCTCTCTCCTGTTTATCTATATTGAAATCAATCCACTGGGGTTGATTCTATTTCTCAGGGAAGATATGGTAATACCTAAAATATTTCTGGTTGTCACAACTGGTGAGAGGCACTCCTGGAATCCAGTGGGTATGATCCATAGATGCTCATAAATGCCCTACAATGCACAGGACAGCCCCAAAGGACAAAGTATGAGCCTTCGTAAGATGCCAGAATGTCTAGGCAGAAACCGATGCTGGGTAGCGCTATGATTACTCATGCCCTTCCCATTCCTGTGGCTAGCTGCACTGCTCCCCATTCAAGCATCTGAGCTGGCGCAGGTAGGCTGGAATCAGCTGAGCCCGGCAGAGGAGCAGGCAGGCCTGAGGATGCTGGGCTAATGGAGGTACCTGGGGTGAGAGGCAGAGTCAGGTCCTGGGAGCCTGGAAGTGGGAGTTCCATCCACAATGGTAGACATGGCCACATCCCTTCAGGAATCATTTGTACACTCTCTCCAAAGGGAATAAAATCTTCATCTCTATCATTATTTTAGTCCTTGGTTTCTGGGGAAAGGAACATAAAACATCAAAAATTCAGTAGTGCTTATTCTTCACGGTGGTGGATGGGAGAAAACTGTTAAGATAGTTTATTTGGGGGAGCTATCCATATTAATAAAAAGTAGTTGTAAATAGGCATGTTCCTAGAATTTACAAGATTTTCTTAGAATTTCCTAGGTTTTGTGTGGAAACCAAATTTGTAGTTGAAGGGTTGGCTTTTAGGTTTAAGACTTACTCTTTTTCCTTCCTCTGTTTTTAATGTTTAGATGGCAAAGCAAATTGCAGATTCATCTTTCCTTTTATCTCCTACAGTAGCTAAGCATTGAGAATACAATAATAAATGAATTTTAATTAAATAAATATATTAGATGCTTTACAAAATAACTCTAAAGGGGTGAATGTCTTTACAAAATGTTAATTATCTACTTTTAATTCACAAAATGAAAAACAAATGTGCTATTATTTAGCATATGAAACAATTTACTTTTCTCTAATAAATACACCTAACCTTTCCTTTGCATAGAAAGAGGATACAGTTTGCATCTAAATATGCTGAAAATCATAAAAATGGCAATATGTAGCTTGGGTTTCTTCAGGATTCCATTTCTCCTGGCTTAACACTTAGGACCTAAAGTCCTAACTAAAGCAGGATTCAGACATCTGCTCGAAGTACTGGGTGGAAGGCATCAATGAAAAAAATCTGAAGTCATGCAGCACTGACCTGAAGAGTGCTCAGGTAGGGAGGGCCTTCCAGGGATGCTGGGGTATGGATCCTCGGCACTGAGCTGCATCCCTCCACCTCCCGCCCTCCTGGTGGATTCCTGGGTCCATGCCTGAGTCACGTTAGCCTCCGTCTTACAGCCTCCTGGGATCAGACGATTTTCCCTCTGGACCTTATTTTCAGCCCAACTTCCCAGCTCAAAGACTGCATTGATCTCACCCTGAACTCTCAAATGGAAGATATAGGGTTATGACTATGTTTGACTACTACTTACCTCCACGTAGTTACAGCCAGCATCTGTTCCCTTTTCCTTTAGAAATCACTAGTATTAAAAAAAATTGTGTGGCTGACTCCTAACTGCAAGGAAACTGTTCCCCCTTGAATAAGGTGTTTGTTCCATTTGAGAGGGAGAATCAGAGAGTAAGCAGAAATAATAAAGTGAAATGTTTCATATGGCTTGTGACCTTTCAGCCAAAAGAAGAAAATTGAGCTAAAGAAAACCTTGGCCTCCTGAAACCTTCTAAAAATGCCTCTCTGAAGGAGATGGCTTCTCAGTTTCTCGCAGGGTGTATATGGTATTTTTCTCTGTCGTAGGAGTTCTTACAGGTCCACAATCATTCCATCAAAAGGTAGTTTTAGTTAGCTTTGCATCACTGTGACCAAAATAACTTAACAGGAACAACTTAGAGGAGGGAAAGTTTATTTGGAGTTCATGGCTTTGGAGATCTCAGTCTGTAGATGGGTGACTCCATACTCTGGGCCCAAGATGAGGCAGAACATCTTGGCAGAGGAATGCCTCTGGGAACATGGTACCAGGAAGCAGAAAGAGCGGAAGGGGCCCAAGGGAAAATGCACCATTCCAGGGCAGTCCCTAGTGAACCACCTCCTGAAGCCGTGCCACCCCCTGTCTGCAGTTCACAGTCAATTCAAACCAGGATGGACTGATCACAGCCCTCACAGCCCAATTCACTCACCTCTGAATATGTTCAATTAACAGGAGCTTTGGCGGACACCTCACGTCTGCCATAGTAGTTACTGAGCCTGTCCCAAGTAATACTTGTGCTCGTTGTCACTATGTCTTCAAGCTGAGGTTAAATGGCACCTACCCTTTAGGTGCCCAGGAAACAAGAAAGTTTTATTAAATACATATTTCCTTTATATTTGTAACATTTTAGTTGCCGTTTCTTTATTTTTTATACAATGGAGTTTGGCCAAACCTACCTTTGACTAGTGAGGGTGCAGGTGGGAAGGAAGTACAGTGATAGAGTAGCTGAGAGTATTTCCTATTATTGCACTAATACATTTATGTTCATTAAAATCAAAGACACCAGCAAAGAACTGAGAGCTTTCAAATGAAGTGATGCTCCTTACATAGGGCTTTTAAAAGGATCATGTAAGTTTTACCTTGGACCTTTACCTGTTATGTATGAGACTTTTAAAGATGTCCTATAACACGTGTATCCCATGGTGTAGGAGAAAATATACTTCATGTCTTTTAAAATAGATGAGCACTGACTGACAAGTTTCGCTGCAAGTTTTATGTACATGGCCCCTTCATTTTTCCTTCATTAGCATGTTTCGGGACAGGTATTTAAGTACAATTCCATTCAGGGTGCCAGACCCAAAGACCAGGTGGTTCCAGAGAAGCTCTTCGCTTGAAACTAAAAAGGGCACAGCTGAAAAGTGGAGGGGAGTCTAGGAAACGGCCCCAGCCAAGGTCCAGCTGGCTTTCAACGGGCTGATTGGCAGGTGGTACTCTGGCAGTAGACCTTGAGGACAGGGCCAGCGGAAGGAGCTGTTGGTAGCACTCTGTAGTTCCTTTCCATAGGTGATTTCCCAGGTCCCTTGCCCTGAACAGATCTTCGTGTTATTTTAACTAGTGGCATCCTATTTTGATCCATTCACCTAAAAGTTCTGTTTCAAAATGCACCTGTCTGCCTTCGGGATTCTCATGTCATGGATAGTATAAGCCCCGTGCTAACTGAATGAAGAACACTGTGCTGACGACCAACTCAGCCATCCCAAGTTGGTGATTTGTGAAAGTTGCTGTTACCTACTCTGGTCACACTTCAGTGTCCCGGCATCTTAACTGAAGCAAAGTCACGTGGAGGGCTAAGGTAGGTGAGATTTGCACTTAAGGGTCTTTGTTCCCTCCTCTCTAGAGGAGTGTCCAGATCCTGAATGCGCATGGCAGTCAGGCCAGGAGAGCCAACTAGTGAAGAGACCAGGTGTGAGACAGGAGTAAAGGAAACTGCAGATAGCCGGAGAACTGCCTTCCCTGTGCCTGGATCAGGGGCTGCTGGGCTCCAGCATCCTTGCCAAGCCCAATCCCATGTTCTGGTCTTCCGATTGTTGAACAGCAGCAGGGAGAAATCCCCTCATTTTTAAAATCCAGAGCTGGCCAAAGGAAACACATCTGGGTAGCAGCAGCTTGCAACCTCTGCTCCGGAAGGTTAATGACCCATTACAGCCTTGTCAACTCCATATGTTGGTAATTCCACAGTGATCAGAAGAGGCATCCAAAAACCTCCTGCCCTCCAAAGAGCTTGAGTCTTTCTAGGATTCAGTTACTTCACATTGAAAACTGAGAGACTGGACAAGACCACACGGGTTCTTCTGTAAGAGAATTTACCCTTTGCTGTGATCCTGCTGCTGCACTGGCTTGGTTTCAGGCCCCAATGGTGACTTACGCACTGTTGACCTCTCACAGGAGGAATGCTCATCTAATTATTAGCAGTGGATTTGCCAAATTTTTCTGCAAATCTGCTATTTTGGTTTCCTGCATGAGAACTCTGGTATATAAGTAATTCAACATACCTAGGATGCATTCTCGATTTCTTTACACAAGTGCTAAAAGATCATTTTTAAAACTAGGTTATCAAATTAATCTCTGAATTATAAATTTTCACATTTTAAAGTATAGTTAATAAACAATAAAGTGTATATATTTGAAAATTTAAATTTGGTGATTTTTCTACATATACCCATGAAACATTTACCCATTTGAGATCATAGATATTCTCATCACCCACAACAATTTCCGTGTGCCCATCATATCCATTCTGCCTTCCCTTTGTTGCCAGGCAACCACTGATCTGTTTGTTTTCTATCACTGTGGGCTAATTTTGCATGTTTAGAATTTTATATAAATCAAATTATATATGTATCCTTTTTGCCCTAACTCCTATCATTTGGAATAGTGATTATTGGATATATTCATGATGCTTTATATAAAACACAGCATTGTATTTATCAAGGAAAATTTATTGTATGGATATGCCACCTCTGGTTTATTGCTTGGTGAATAATTGTTATTTTCCCAGTTTTTATCTATTAGAAACAGAGCTCCTACGGTCACTATTATAGATATGTCTGCATGGACAACCATTTTAATTCCTCCTGGGCCACTGTTTAGACATGCAGTGCAAAGCCCAGGTTGTGAATGTGGAAATTCTGAAGCAGTAGCCACTGTTTTGCATGGAGGTTGTACCACCTTACATTCCCAGTCCTGGCGATGAGTTCCAGCTACTCCAAGTCCTGGTACACCCTCCCTGCACCAAGTCTCTAGTTTTGGCCAGTGCAGGAGTGAATAGAGGAGGGCTGTATTATTGTGATTTTAATTTGCATGTCACTGCTGACTGATAATGTTAGTACTTTCTCATGTGCTTTCAGCCACTCACATACCTTCCTTGGTGAAGCAGCTGTTAAAATTTTCCCCCAATTTTCAGTAGGATGTTTTTAACTCTGAATTATGAGTCCTGTAAATATTCAGAAATAAGTTATTTGAAAGAAATGTGTTGCGGGTAACTTCTGTAGTGGTGTATTTTGAACAACACATTTTAAAAGTTTGATAAAGCCCAATTTATCAATATTTTTCATTTGTTATTCCATGTGGCCTATAATTTGATTATTTATATTAATTTAGAATCCTGTGATTTTCCTAAATTAAATCATCAATTCTAGCAGTTGTTTTGAGATTCCCAGGAAATTTCTTCTGAAAACAATTATATTATCTTCTCTCACTTGTTTTTGCCTTCTGTTTCTTTTTGGTGTGCAGACACAATGGGAGACACCTCCAGGGCTTTGTGGCACAGGGGCAGTGACAGGGCCTTCCTTCCGTCACAGTGGAGAAGGGTCTTGCTCCTGTGATGGAGCTTGTTCCGGGTTTCAGTGTTGTGCCTATCACCTCCAAATCTGTCTCTCCTTCCCCTGCCTTGGGCTATTAGGGTGGTAAACTGCAGACCTATCTTGTAATTCGTTTGGCACTGTGTTAGGATATGTTGGGGGGTGCTTTGTGCACACAGTGGGATGGGGATTCTTCTTCCTGTGTCTGTGTGTGTGTGCTGTTGGCTTTGGGCAGAGCATCCAGTGACAGTCATCTGTGTGATGCTGTGGGTAGCTGTAGTGCGGTTGCTAGAGAGTCTCTTAGGCACTGGCTGGTCTGGGTGCTTGGCAGCTCCAAGTAGTAGCTTGAGCCTCAGTGGACCTTCCCATTGCCTAAAGGAACTAAGGGTTCCTTTCCAGTGGGTTCTGAACATCAGCCAGGAAGACCTTATTTCTGGGATTTCTGTACTATTGAAATTCTGTCTCTCCCTCTTTGTAGGTAATTCTCTTCTAACTAAATATTTTTGTACTACTTTTCTTATTGAAATTACTGATAGAACTTTCATAGATATATTGCAACTTGCTTAACATTTTGATGTAGATCTTTCACAAATGTCTTTTAGGTCTGACAATGTTAGTGGTTTTTTGAGGATTTTATTATGAATAAATGTTTAGTTTTGTCAAATGCTCTTTTAGCATCAACTGAAATGTTGGTATTTCTTCTTTTTTATATTCATATGTTCATTACATATATCAGTTGCATTTTTACTGTTGATTCAACCTTGCATTCTAAGATAAAAGTACTTAGTCAATTTTTTAAAGGTATTATTTGGTTTAACTTACAATATTTCATGCAAAATTATTGTATTTATAATGTGGCCTTTAATTTCTTTCTTTCTTTTTTTGGTAAACATTTACAGGGTTTTTTTTTAAATAATGGAGATATGAAATTTTAAAAAATAAAAACAACAAAACAAATGAGTAGAAATCTCCCTCCTCTCTTTTAAGAAATATCCCTCCTCTGTTTTTATGTGATTTGATGTCATTCCTTGACACAATTCAATAGGAGAAGACCTGTGGCTGACGTTTTCTTTGGGTAATTCTTAAAAATTAATTAAATGTATTGTTTAGATTTAGGACTGTATACACTTTTTATTTTTTCTGGTGTCAATTTCAGGATATTATATTCTCCAAGTTAATTATCCATGTAATCTCTATGTTCAAGCCTGTTGCTATGGAGTTACTAATAGCATGACTTCCTCTTAGGATCTGTAGAATCAGTGGTAATAATTGATCTTTCTTTTCTGATATTGCTGATTTGTAGTCTCTTTCATTTTTTTCTCTTTCTAGCCAAGAGTGTGTCAGTTTTCTTGATTTTTTTCAAAGACCAAACCTTGCTTCATCTTCTCAATTTTTTAAATTCATTTCTTCTCGTTTTTCTCCCCATTCCCACCACTTATTTTGGGTTTATTCTGCTCTTCTTGTCCTTGGAATTGAAGTGGAATATAAGGTTACTTATTTACTTCTTTCTTCTTTCATATTTGTTAGTTAAGTCTATAAGTTTATCTCTAAATTCTATAGTATCTATGTCCAAATTTGTAGTTATTTAGTTGTATTTTGTAAGTAATAATGTTTAGAATATGTTCAAATTTTCTTTTAATTTCAACTTTATCTGATAAATTATAAGAAGAGTGCTGTCTGATTCCTGTCTCTGGGTTTTTGCTAGTACTCTTGTGGCTCTTGCCATTCCATTTAATACTGCTATGGTAGGAATGTGCTCTATATGATTTCACCCTTTACACTTAGAAACCTGTTTTGTTTGTGTGTATCTCAGCTTGAGGTAGCTTTTCCATACTTGAGCCAATATTAAAGTAAAATACATCAACAATGGTGATCATGTACCAAATGTTACACTCTAGAAAAGCCAAATGTCACATTTCTTAACTTCCTCACAGTAAAATGAGAATTTTTGTGTCTTTGTTAGTATTCTGTTGAGTGTGTATACACATGTATGTATATATGCGCATATGTCATTATAAAACAAATATATGTTTATAAAATTTGGGTTACCAGATAGTCACCTGTATACATATTTATAATTTCTGACATATCTTGAAACAATACATTTACCTCTTGAATATTTGTTACTGCTATATTTATTTGCACTCAGAAGTTGAATTTTCAAACAATTCTCCACGATTTCTAAACTTGCTTCTTTCTAAACTTCAAACATAGTAGACCCAGTTCTTGGTAGTCCCACTTTATTTATTTATTTATTATTTATTTATTTATTTATTTATTATCAGCATTTGAGCCCAGGGATGCTTAAACTCTGAGCCACATGCTTAGTCAGTTTTACTTTTTATTTTGAGAGTTGGTCTCACTAATTTGCTTAGGGCCTCACTAAGGTTGGTTTCAAACTGGTAATACTCCTGCCTCAGCCTCCCAAGTTGCTGGGATTACAGGTTATAGTCCTATTCTTGAAAGACAAACTCCTATAACATATTAGTCACAAAATGTTCATATGAATAACTCTGCTCATTTTGCCCATTTGAATTTAATTCACCTATACCTGTTATCATTTAATAAAACATGCATGATTTAAATGTTTAGGAACATACTCATAATTGTACCTCTTTTGGTAGTCAATGCAAATTTCTCAGTTTATGAATATAAATATATTACTAATACTCTGCATTATTTTGTGACTGACACTGTACTAATATTTAGGATTTTTATTGTTTTTCCTAAAATAAAGCAAATGACTTAATTTTCTTCTTTTATTTATTTTATTTCAAATAAACTCTATTTCTTCAGTTGGTACATGCAAAATGACATGACTGTCATGGTTATGAGGGCAACCTGGTTTTCCAAGAGCTTCGTCCTGAGAAGAGAAAGAAGGCATGTACTGAGTCATACTAAATCAGGGGGAATGAGAGTCCCCAAATGTTTCTTACGTGACACTTTTGTCCCTTCATCCAGTGGCATGCAGTCTCAGTGGCTGAAGCCGTGTATGCAGGCAGCAGCAGGAAGTGTGGCTGCGTGTTGGGGGCGAGTCAGGAAGACTCTGCCTGCCTTGCAAGGTGCCTCAGAGCCAAGGAGGTCTGCACTGAGTCCCACTTGGTTGTCACTCTTCAGCACGGAGGCTTTCCCCTCTTCGCCCAGTACCACACTTGCCCTCTCACACCTGCCATTGTGGAGGCCTGAACAGATTTGTTTCATGGAAAGAAGGACAAGTCCTCTCTCACGACTGCACATCTGTCCTGATGCTAAGCATTGCCAAGCCCTGAGCTGTTCATTGAAATGATGTTCCCTTTGAGCATGCTTTGCAGCCTGTGCAGTTTTAATTTTATTATTACTATGTATTCAACAGCATTAAGATGCAATGATCACTAGTCTTTGGAAAACTGAATAAAATAGACACCCTGCACTCCCCCCCCACACACACACACAAAAGTGAATAAGAGGAAAACATTCCTTCATCTCATGGAAATTAAATTCAGAACAAAGAAAGACTGGTGAAATTCAACTCAGTATTTGTCATTTAATATTTTTTGGCATGCCTACTGAGAAGAAATGCTGGAGCAGAGAGGTAAATAGGCAAATCCTTTCTGAAATGGAATTGCATTATTTTAATCTCCTCCTGACAGTACTGAAGTTAGTGCCATCTCTGTTAGAATAAAACATGAGTTTGTTCTTGCGGTTTCATCTGTGAGGAATCCCTTCTGGCCCTCTCCATCTATTCCACTGCATGTTTTGTGCTTTATACATGGCACCCTGGAAGTAAGGTAAAGCAGGCAATTCTGTGATGTTTTCTCCAAGTAGTGTGGCCAAAAATGCATTTGGGTGCTAGGGTTGTGTAGTTAGCAGCAGAGCGCTCACCTAGCATGCATGAGGCACCAGGTTGGATCCTCATAAAAATAATATAAAGGTATTCTGTTTACCTACAACTTAAAAACAAATAAATGTTTAAAAAATGCTTTGGGGCATCCCCAAGATTCTACAATCCCCGCCCCACACCCCCCCAGGGGTTTGGGAGACAACAAGAGAGCCCAAAAACTGTGGTTTGGATTTGTCAGTTTAGCTACATAATGCTTGATTGAAAGCTAGCAAATATCTAACTCCTTCCCAAGGCAATGCTTCTGGCTATGAAGCCAAGAAAAACATCAAAAGCCTCATTGTTCAGTGTTAGAGAAGCTTGTGTTGAAGATAAGAGGAATCAGGAAAGAAATACACAAATAATGGAAGAAAAGCTGATCTCTGAGCTCTCAGTCCACACCAGAATATAAATAAAGGGTTAGGGGAGCCTCAGCACTGCAGCCTGGGCCACCTCGCTGCGCTGCTCAAGCCCTGGGATGGATCTGTGTGCAGCAGGGTTCTCCGCCGCAGGCCAAGGGGGACCTGTTGATGGAACCGGCTTCTCTCTGCAGGCTCAGTATCTCAGAGGGTGAGCTGCTGATGGGTGTCTGAGGGTGTCTCAACATGGCCTTGCATTCTTCAAGAGGGGAACTGGTTGCTCATAACAGACCTTAAGGGAGGTCCCTAGGTCTTTTTGCTTCTTGCTTTGTTTTGTGGAGGGGACAGGACACTCTCATTGGCAACTTGGCTGGTCATGTAAAAAGGAAAAGTGAAGTTCAGTTTTACCTGTGGTGACTCGTCTAGCATCTAAGAGATGTTCAAAGAAAAACTTCACCCAAGTGGTAGAGGAACTTCACCCAAGTAGTAATCGTTAAATGTAAAGTACATCTTTATTAATTAACAAACGTGTTTGTATTTACTGAGTATGAAGCAGGTCTCAGACATCAGTCTAGATATAGGTAAAATGTGAGCAGGAGACACAGGGTTTATGTCTCTAGAATAAATATCCTCATGATGAGGACAGAGAAGGGGTCGTGTCGTAACCACGAATGAGGCAGTGAGCCATTTCCTGATAAGGATAGTGCCACAAAGGTAGCTCAAGAAGACATTTGGGAGGACAGTCACAGAGGCCAGGAGATTCACCTGAGGCCTAAGCCCCGGGAATCAGCTACCTGGGGATATGGGCACTGGCACTTTCCCAGTTGCCAAGCACAAGCTCATTCTACAGCCAGGTTCCTTTTATTTATTTATTTATTTACTTACTTATTTATTTTACTCTTTTTGGTTATACATGATAATAGAATTTATTTTGACGTGGAATATAATTTGCTCTAATTCAGTACCCAGTACTTCCCCTTTCCCTACTTCCTTACACCCCCTGTTCCCGTCCCTGTAACCTACAATCTTTCTGCTGTTTACTTACGGTTTTTAATTAGTGTCTTGTGGAAGTTTGTGAGAGTGAGATCCCTGTGCTCAGTTCACACATGGACCTAGGAAAGTCTTCCCTGTCCCATCCGCCTCCTTCCCTTCATGCCCCTTTGACTACTCCACTGATCTTTGCTCCTATGTAAAAGGATCACTTGGGTCGATTGCAAGGACATATTTTTCTCATAGAGTCAGAAGCAAATCCAGATAGAAACTTCTGCTGTGGCCTGGTTGACTCTGCTCAGGGCAAGAGAGCAGGATTGCTTTACTATAAGATCAGCCTAGCTCTCTTGCGTACTTAGAAGTGTGAAGGAAAGACATGATTGCCGCACTCTGCATGATGCTAAGTAACGCAGGAACCCACTCTGGCTGCGACTCCATTCCCTGTTTTAAATTTAAATATGTATACTTTAAAAATATTTTTTAGTTGCCAGTGGATCTTTTACTTTATTTCTTTATTTATATGTGGTGCTAAGGATGGAACCCTTACCCTCACATGTGCCAGGCAAGCACTCTACCACTGAGCCACAACCCCAGTCCCTTGAATATGTATTTTTAAAACTTGTCTCAATGTCTCTACCAAAGAAGGGAAGGTCAAAAAAAAAAGTTGAAGTTATGAATAATTTTGTGTATTTATATTAATATATTTGTGCAGAAATGTGAACAGGAGCTTGAATAAATCAAAATGGCAAAAGAGCAGGTGGTGATAATAAAAGTACAACTTGTCTTAGTTTCAATAGGAATTTTTAAACAAGTTTCAAAAAAATTTTGAAAAACATATAATTAGAGTCATAACATCTATTATTTTTTAAAACAACAGGCCAATACTATCATCAATCAATAAAATTTTAATATTTATGGATATTAGGGAATCTGTCAGGTAAAATAAAAATAAAGTTGCCTTGAACAAGTGGGCTGTTGAAAGGTCTATTATATTATTAATATGCAAGATAAGGTTAAATGAAACTATAATTTAAAAATCAATCAAGCAGTAAGAAACAATGAACAAACTCACAAGAGTAAAATGAGTTTGTATTTAATTTTTTTCCTTGGATTCTGAGAACACTGAAGGCTAGATGTGAATTCATGCTGGTATCCTGGGAAAATGTCCAGTGATGTTCTCAACATTTGAAAGGTGACAGATGAATCTAGATGCTCCAAAGTAATCCAGTTCATGTGCGCCAACTCTGCAGCATTGGGGTGCAGAGTGAAGTCTCTCGTTAGCTGCTAGGTCCTGTACCTAATATCCTAGGGTTCTATTTTCTATTAAACCACTCTATTAAACATTACCCAAAAGGATAGTCTGCTGACATATACAAATAAGGAAGTCCTGTTTTTAGTATCCTCAGAAACAGTGAGCATTAAAGGCAGGCTTGCATCTAGCTGAAATAATTATTTTTGCCCATACAGATTACTGAGTTTTTGAGCTGTGTCAATGTCAGGGTTCACAGATTGCCTCCTCTGACTGTCTGCATGAGATGCTCAGATATTCAAAGGAAAAGGATCCATGTGGCATCTCAGTTCTTTTCCTGGAAAAAGAACACCTTCGGGAGCCCAGCATGGATTTGTAGGACAGCCAGCCCTCCATATTGCCCTCTCAGATCTCAAAGTGTCTAAGTGTAGAACATGGTGCTTTATTTTATTGAATTTTATTTCTTTTGTACCAGGGATTGAACCCAGGGGTGCTTAACCACTGAGCCACATCACCAGCATTTTAATTTTAATTTATTTTATTTTGAGACAGGGTCTCACTAAATGGCTTAGGGACTTTCTAAGTTGCTGAGGCTGGCTTTGAACCTGTGATACTCCTGCCTCAGTCTCCCGAGTTGCTGAGATTACAGGTGTGCGCCACCATGGCCCACAAACATGGAACTTTAAAAAGAAAAGAAGGTATATTTAAAATGTTCTCTGCAGTATGTTGATTTTTACCAGCAACAGGAGGAACACATTATAGCATGATTCCTGAAGCTTGGGCAGGTGGTGTTTTGGTAAAAAACAAATCTAGACTGTTGAATTATGGTTCTTTCCTACGAAGATTATTGTAGGAATTATCTAAGCAGAGGGAAATATGGTTTCACAGAGTAATTCAAAAGTATTTCTGACTATATTCTCCATCTGTGCTTTGAAAGGGGCACTGCTCAATGTAAAACACACTTTTGGGGACTCTGAATTTACCCAATACGATGACAAGAGAATCCTTTTGAAAGAGTAATATGTTAGAAACAGCAGGATGGTTTTTATAGGTTATCAAAAGCAAAACGAAAAGAGTCATTTGACAAACATTAAATGCCATTCACCAAAAGAGAACTCTATTTTATTTTTATATTCTTAGGATCATAGTAAACTATTATAAAATTAACAAAACAGTGATGATATAAGTAAAAATAACCTCTTGACCTCATGAATATTGTTCACTTAAGAAGGACTTTGGGTGTGGTGCCTCTTTGATTTGGATTAACTTTATATCTTTGAAGGCCTTTGGTTGCCTTGAACACCTGTTGAGTATTGAGTCTTTGGGCTAATATATTAGGAATTGGAAATAATTAATCAGTTAAGTTATTCTGACCTACAAGGTCAGGAAATTGGACCACATTTCTTAATACCTGTTGTACTAGGTACAAGTCTGTGAGCTCTTCTTCCCCTGTGTCCACTTGGAAGTCAGGAGCAAGACCTCTGCGGCCTGTGCACTGGAGAGCTTCCAGCCTCTGGGTGATGCTGCAGAGGTCCAATGTGAAGAGAGGGCCCAGGCGATGTGCTGGCTCTGTGTAGTGCGAGTGTGCACCAGTAAGCACACACATTTACTTCTCTTCCTCTCTTTACAGCAAGAATCCAAGGGTGATAATAGATTTAAAGTAGGCAACTGTTCTTTCCTTTTACTGTGCCCCATTTATTTTATGTCATGGAGTTATGGAGGTACTAATAGATTACATGGGTTAGTGGGCTCCAGACAAATTGGAAATCTTTCTTATCTGAAAATAAAAGTGAAGTCATTTGAGTCCACCAATTCTAATTTTCAGGTTAAATTGCTTTGTGCTGCAAATATGATTGTTCTTAAGATAAATCATAGAAAATTAGTAACATGTTAGAAAATGATGTGAGATTGGTGAATGATTTTTATACCAAGGAATAAACATGTGTAGCTTAGGTTTTCTTATGAATAAAAATATCTTTAACAAATATGAATATTTGAGGATATTTTAATAAGATTTATGCATTTAAAATTCTGTAGATGTATTCCATGTTATTCTCTTAGATAAAAAAAACTGTGTGATCTTTCCAATTCAAACTGAGTATTCTGAGTGTCAGCTCCATGAACCGCATATGAACTGCATGCCACTGCGTGCAGGCTGGTGTGTGTCTTCTGTAGTCACGTGTAGGTGATTTTCAGCTGGTGGTTTCTATGGTCTGTGCTTCTGTTTTAGAAACTTTCCCACGGGTGTCATGCTGCACAATCCTCATCAGTATCTCAGTCTTAAAAATGAGGAGATCCAGTTGCAGGTCACACCCTTTGCAGAGGCACATCCAGGAAGCTTGTGTTGGTGGCTCCTGGAGTCTGGATGCGCTGACTCTCCTGCTGCCCACCTCACCCTTTCTGAAGAAGCCACAACAGTAAGGGTGGGAACATCACCCTGGGAGAGGATTCTGCACATGGCCTGCACCCCAACACCAGTCCTGCGTCCCCGGGGCCAAACTCAAATGTGAAGACAACCCAAATGTGCAATGCCCTTTGGTGGAGACTGAAGCCCTTTGTATGTTCCTCAATGACCTATTTCACGTGTGACTAATTTTTCATTTTTATTATCAGATTTCACACATCAGCGGTCCTTCTCACCTCTCCATTGGGTTCATATTTGTTTGTCAGAACTCTTTCTAATCTATGCTCTATCAGTTATTAATTACTTACAATACTTTTGCATGAATCCTTTTAGGCTTCCTCTTTCCCTGTTGTACTTGAAGACTCCTGGAAATTTAAATCTGTAGTACAAAAGGAATGCTTGCCAATGCTACATTTCTACCACAGAAATAGGTTGAGGAAGGAGGAAGGGGGCTTATATGGCTTTGTTCTTCTGCCTTCAAATACATGGCCATATATATTTTCATTCATAAGTACCGACCTCTGTGTGGTCCTGATATTAGAAGTGAGAGGAAAAGAAAGGGTGGGGGGGAGAAGCCAGGGATAGAATCAAATTAGTATCTAGTCTTCTACTTTTTTCACTTGGGGATGATTCACTTCTTCCATTTGCAGAAAATTGACTTTTGTTGCATATGACCTATTAAGTACTGTCAAGCAAATGTTGCTGAGGTCGCTTAGCGAAGAGACAGTGGGGAAGTTCAACCCCACGGCTAGCAGGCACTGGGCTGGAGTTGGGGTGCAGGCCAGTGTGTGTAGTTTCCAGTTTTCTTCTCTAGTGAGACACTCCTAGGTGAAATGGCCTCGAGAAGGGCACAGCAGACTTGGTTCTGAGGGAACAACTAGTTCCCAGATATGAGGTTTCTTTAGAGTGGACTCCAACAGGCCTGACTCTTCTCAGGTTCCTTATGTTAGGCATGGGGGTGAAAGATGGCCGCACTTGGCCTGGCCCTCCAGGGTGTCTCCTTCACAGAGGTCACATGCCTGTTGTAATTACTGTCATTTAAATATAAGTCATAGCTTTTTCATATCCTACAAATGGTTATTCTTCTCACCAACTGATTATTTAAATGTAATGGGCTGTTATTGTTTTCCTATGGGAAGAGTGATGACTTCCATTTACAATTGTGTGTGTGTGTGTCTGTGTCTGGGTGTGTATCTGTGTCTGTGTCTGTGTGTCTGTCTGTATACGTATGTACCCAGCTGTACTGCAAGCCTGGGAAAGGGTACACTCCTGCTGCCCCACCCTGGTGTCTCAGGAGGAATATAATGGTATTGCTTTGGCTTTGGACCATCAGTTTTTCACATGATTACTACATAAAAGGTCTTCCACTCAGAAGCATATATTCTGGTGTGCTCTGATGCCATCAGATTGGTGCTATTGCTTAGCCTCTTAAGTTTCCTCAAAGCCAACAAGAGTCAGTAGTTGATTTTCCTCTTTGTGGGTCATGTGAGCATGTGTATCCTCTCCACGTCATGAGGGCAGATTGGCACTGTGTGGGTGGGGGGCAGCAGAATGGTGGTCTGAACAGGAACACTGATGCAGGCACCTCTGAGCAGCTGGCCCTGCTCCTCACGGCTCTGATTGGCATTGCTGGATAGGCAAGCATTTATTCATTCCTGTGCTTGCTCAGTGGAACCCAGCGATGACACAAGATGGGAAGGCACAAGCCTGCACCCACCAATGCACACCTCAGACGCCTCCACCCAGTGAATGATCCTGCTCTGCCGCGGGTATGGGACAGATTCCCCAGGGGAAGGGCAGGCACTGCTCCTCCTGGCCCCCTTCCACCCTGCCTCCCACAGACAAGCGGGGAATCTTCTTCTCATGCACAATAAATTATTAAAATCTTGCTATTTTAGAACTGAGCTCTTAGAATAAGAAAATCAGATCAAATTAAAGACTAAATTCACAAGTAATTTATTAGGAATACATTTAAAGTTGACCTTTAAATTATTATAAATACCTTAGATTCCCGCCTTGACTTCTGGTGTGAAATTAACCCTTTAAATTGAGAATAAATTAATATACGTTTAGAAAAGAAGGAAAACGTTGAGTAATGTTGCTGCATTGTGATCAGGTAACTCACAAGTGAGGAAATACAGTTCCAGATAACACGAACACGTAGTATATTTGGTCTGGAAATGCATACTAAAAGGATAGGAGGAATTCATTTTGTCTTAACAAAATGACATATATGTAGAAGAGCAAATGATTCCCGTGATCTCAGGTGGGGAAAAATCTGCACATTTTGGAGAAGACAACTTGGCAATATGTAGAAAAGTCTTAATACAGTGTCATAATTTTACCTACATGTTTTATATCTATGCTATTTTTAAGAGAAATAAACAGGAGAAGATGCATACTGAAGAATGTTTGTGGTAGTGATGTTTACACTATAAACAGTTGTAACAAAGCAGATTTTCATTAGGGAGGCAGCACCAGCTAGATCACTGCTGGACAGCCTCGAGCAGGCTGCTGACCTCTCACTGAAGAATGGAGGAAGCTTTCCATCTATTGATATCAATAAGATTAAGGTCAGTAAGAACCACATTAAAAACGGTGCCAAAAATGTGATACTTTTTATATTTAAAATTCTATGTCCAGACACACAAAAACTTCCATGCTCAGAAGTCCAGAAGAAGATATAGCAAGTTATAACAGTTATAACAGTAACACTGTCTCTGGAGGGGGAGGCGCAGTTGGCATTTCTCTACTGTTTAATTTTACTTTTCTAAAGTTTTTGCAAATAGACAAAAATAAACAAACAAAAAGGACAGCTACATAGCCAGTTACTTATGAGGGAAAAATTAAGGCTGTTTTCCAAGCGAAAATGTAGATGTTTGATTTTAAAATAATTGTGTTCAATGTGATTTCCAACATAGAGGTTGATGATTAAAGAACAAAATTGTGTAAAATATTCACCATGTGTGCCCTTGTTTTCACTTATGTGCATGCAGGCTGCCAAGTTCTTACATGAAGCAACATGGTGTTATTAGATTAAGGAACATGCAATTGGCTGTCAGTCATGAAGAACCATTTTGAAAGTTGTAATCATATTTAGTTTTGAATGAAAAAGAAGGTAGCCCACTGGATGAATCAAATCGTCATTCGTAACTGGGGACCTCTGTGCTCAGTGGCAGGTAGTTCATTCCTCCTAGGTTTGCCAGGTGAATGATAAGACAGCAAGGGATGACATCTGTGGGAATTTGATTATGTACAAAGTGTAGTGATGTGGAGCTCAACCCTGGATAATGGAGCTCCTCTCTTAGGTTCTGAATTCTGGCTCTTTATCACGTCCCTGCAGAAGGCACCTAAATCCACCCAGTGTCCTCTACATGCTCATTTCAAATTCTGCACAGGATCATTGGGTAGCAAGTGAATAGAGCACCATACTTAGGTTTGTGCACCAGGAAGATATGGTGCGACTTCATGAGTTACCTGCCACCTGCCCCTGGACTCCAGCTGTTACTACAGCCAGCTGACCTCCTAATTATAAATGAAGTAATAGAAAGTGTGGAGGGGGAACTGTCTGGTAACGTGTTAGCATTTAAATGGCTCACTTTCCCAGAGAAAGAGAACAATGTTTGTGTAGATGAGCAATGGGAGTGTTCTTACGGTAAAGAATTTGAAGAATATAATTTGTCATTTCTTTTTTTTTCTGGAACCTGACACAAGACACGGACTATTGACAGGTTTGGCAAAGCATGGAAGTTATCATTCGTAAATAGTTAAGTACCCTCATACAATACTTGCCTGAACATTTTTTTTTAATAGGGGAGGCATCCTTTTATTTTAAGAATAAATCCCACTTCCATCTCTCTTCCATTTTTACCACTATTAGAAAATGCAGGGCTGTGTCTGTGCATGGTCACAGCATATTCCCATTATGATCTTTATTTCTGCTGAAGTCCTTCATGCCTGGCCTTTCTTGTTTTTTCGGTCATATTGTCATCATTCTAAGTTGGCAACTTTTCTTGTAAGATATGCACCTTAAAATGCTTCTGTCGCTTCCCATATGTTTTGAGGTGAAACCCAACTCCTTGCCTTGTCCTGCAAAGTCCCCGTGGTCTTTCCTGGCAGTCCACCCTCCCTGTCTCTTACAGATGCCTGGCCTCCTTCTGGCTCACTTCAAGACACCGAGTGCAGCGCCTTCTTGGCACTTGACCTGGAACACTCCTCTGGACAAGGATCATCCTCACTCTCTCACTCTCTTTAAAACTCAAGTCTCTGGTCACTTTTTTGGGTGATGACTTCCCGATTTCTGTGCACAGTGGCATAGGTCACCATTCCTGCCCTCCTGCCTCTTCTAACATTACTATATTTTCTCATCTATGGTTTTCTTTTAACAAGCTTCTCAGTCATTTGGCTGAGATCAAGTGCAGTGCAGTTTTCTGTTACATATTTTCTTTCACATTTTTTTCTTGTCACTGACAGAATGATTTTATATTTGTCAGTTTGCTCATTCTCTACCTTGTCTACTCCTCCTCCACTAGAATTCAAGGTCTTGCTGCAATAACCCTGTCTTTAATATTTAATATATTCCTAGAATTTAAAAAAAAAATTGAAACACAATGAGCACTCAATGAATGTTGGTTGAATGAATGAATGTACAAGAGCTTGAATAAGATAATAGTTGGAGAGCAAATGGCCCAGTCTCAGCCTTTACCACTGAGTTTCTTTAACAGGGTGCTGCATGGCAGAGACTTAACTTGCATCTTAGCATGCTTCCGACACGTGTGCATCACACCCAGAGGCATCTCCTGACCTAAAGTGGGGTGAAGCCATGCTCATGTAATGGGGAGCAAGTCCAGGGTTTGAGAGATTTTTGTGAGTCTATGTTTAATCAAAATCATGTTATTTGGTATTTGTAAAACTGACTCTGCTTTTCGACATTTTTCCCTTGGTGCCTTTCTGGGTCCGGCATATGGTACTGGAGTACAGGTGGAGACCACGGTTTGGCAGCAGCAGCCCTGTGCGGGCTTCTGCTGACTGCAGTGGTGTCCAGCGTTACCTGGTCCTTGAGCGAAACCCGCTGCTCTCGGCTGCTCTCCGCAGCTGGCGGTCCTGCTGCCCTTGGCCAGCTTCCTGTGGCCTGGCTTTCGGTGCTGGCAGAGCGTGAGTGGCAAAGGGCTTGGCACTGGGCGGGTTGTCGTCTCAGCGGGAAGAATAGCCCTGGGCCGCGCCATTGTGCCCCGCAGGAGCCAGGGGAGCACGGGAGCCACGCCCCGGCCGCGGAGTGAACCCTCGTTTTTCCCTCCCCATTCTGCGGACTGTTACGTCCCCAGTCCACAAAGGAAACCTTTTCAAATAGACCGTGTTTCCAAGACGCAGTTCCTGGTCTGAGGGTCACTTTTCTCTCCAATCTGAGCCCCTTTCTCCGCGCAGCACAGCGCCTCCTGGTACCTGCGCGCCCTGCCCTGGGCAGCTCGGAGTCGGTGGGAATCATTGCCCAGTCATTTGGGGGAGAGCAGCGAGACAGACCCCTGCCGCCGGTCAGCTGAGGCTGGCCGCCTGTCCAGCTGGTCTGGTTGCCCGTTGGCCCCTGCCATCTCGGCCTGCCGCTTCTCTCTCAGCCTCCATCTGGGAAGGCCCCAGGGTCTCAACCCCAGCCTTGTTTGGGGACTCGGGCACAGAGAGCCAACCTGAGCACGTCACCGCCATCGGAGTTCACCTGCCAGCGTTTGAGAGGAGCGTGAACTTGGAACAGCAGCCTTAGTGCATTTCCAAATTTAGCAGTAACAGCTCCCTGAAACGAGGAAGCTATCCTTTTTACACATTTAGAAAGGCGAGATTAAAAATACACGTGAAAGCATGACAAGGAAGACTATTTTTAAAAGGATGTGTTAGAAACGTGGTGTGGTTTAATTTAACTAACATTTTGTAATTTTGCCTCGCGACCTGTTCAGTGAAGGGATAACTATCCTGTTCAGATTTTCTGACCCATTGGATCATTCAGAGTAGGGAAGAGAGTTTAAGATCCAAGATCACAAAGAGGATCACCCCCCTGGGCCCTTACAGCATTCCAGTGGACCTTAACTCTGGTTCTGGTCGTTAAGTGCACAGGGCTGCGCCTCTGGCGGGCTTCCAGGTCTGGGTGCAGCTGGAGCCCAGATGTATGAACCCACAGCTGTCCAGGCAGGTCCTTGGGTCCTCCTCAGTAAGCTCTGCCCAGGGGCACACCCCTGCCTTTGGGCTCATTTCTCCTGGTGGGGCTTTGGTCATGTCTGCAGAGGTTGTCATCAGGAGCAGAGGCTCACAGCTGCAGCAGGCACCGGGCCCTCTCCTCTTCACCAAAAGACTGTTTCCCTGGTATCTGCAAGGACTTCTCAAGGCCTTGCCAAGAGAACACTGGGCTGGTCACAGGGCAATTGTGTTAGGTTCTCTGGTTAAGGAGAGTCACCTGTGGAAATAAGTTTCTTTTCCTTTTTTCCTCCTCAAGGTAAACTTCACTGGGCTAATGTTACTATTTGTAAGGTTGATATGTCCATGTGATGGTTTTAGACTCAATTTATATTGGAAGTTGCATTCTCTGTTTTGATATTTGTGATCACAATGATGTGATGCCACTTTCAGTGATTTTCAAACAATGTTATTTTTGTCCTGGTCACTAGGTTTCCAACATTAACTTAGTTCACCTGGATATTGGGTGGCCAGCCAGGACACCTGGTCAAGTTGTCACTTAGAGCCCTGAACAGCACCACAGGAGGCCTGATTCATTTCTGACATGGGCCCTCAAGGACAAATCATTACATCTCTGGCAAAGATTCTAACATGTGCAGACATGATTCTGGGCCTTAAACACAATCGGACGCAAAGTAAATCATGATGACTACCATTTGGTATCAGAGGTACCCTGAACAGAGCCTTGGACTAAAAAGAAAAAAAAATACATACATATATATATATATATATATATATATATATCTTATTGAACAAGATAATTAGATAATTTTTATCTTTAAATAGTACCAAATTACCCACAAATATTTTGTACATATTTTCATTAAACCCATAAGAGACATGATTTGGGAGGACAATAAAAAGATGGTACATTTTTTATTGCATTTCATTCTGAGATTTTTAACTCTAAATTCATATATAAATAGTTTTAAGCTACATTTTCAGTGGACAGTTGCAGATGTAGAAAGTTTTTGATTTTCACTCATTCATAGCTGTTATGATCATAATAAAGTCAAAACTTAATAAACACAAGAATCAAAAAATTGGGGACAGGGAACTAACACAATAACAGAAGCATGTGAGCTTGTTGGTGATTCTTTGTCTTAGATCTTCCAGATTTTGACCTTGATAATGGTGCAGTGTGCAAATAAGAATTCTTAATGATGAGTTACAGAGATGTAAATAAACCTCAATGCCTTGAATCCATTGGATTTAATTTCTGTACTATTTATAGAATGGATGCTAGTCAATGAAAGCCTATCTTTCAGATTATAGGAGAACTATTGAAATTGATTTGCTACTATAGAGCCAAATTTCACATATAAATGTAAGTGGAAAGAAAACACAATCATTTATCTACCTAGGATACAAAGTTAACTGTCAATGAAATGTATCCCCCCAGTTTCTATAAAATAAGTACATAGTTAATAGACTATAATTTTTTTTTTAAAATGACCGTTTCACAAATTGAAAATGTGTATGGATTGCTCAAATGTGGAAATTTTTATGCTTCATTCCAACTTCATTGGTATTGGGGATCATCCTAAATTTCTTTTGTAATCTTCTCATTAGAATGCAAGCCAATATCTAGAAATGAAAGAAAATCCCAGTTTTTGATGTGATGATCCATAGTACTTTGAGGTAATTTTGACTGAGATGATTATATTCATTTTGTTTTCATTTATTGCCACTAAATATTTCGCAAAGTCAAATAAAAGGGATTTGAAGTCACTTACCAGATTTTCTGTTTTTTTCCCCTTTTATTTTACTCATTGAGTTTCGTTGGAAAACAGATTAATGCATACTTTTATTATTTATGCAGTGTTTTCAGGGATCAAACTTTACTAATTCATGTATATTTTAAATGGAGTTCTGGCATTCAGAATGATGATGTTTTACCACATTACTGTGCTTAATGCATAAGCTTTTATTTAATAGTTTGTTTTAAATATTGTTAAGTTGGATTTTTTTAAAGTAAAAGTGCAATTGAATACATAAAATGAATTGATTGAAATGTAGACAGAATTTTAAAAGAGTTAAAATATTGATGAAAGGTCATAGTTCAAGGACAAAATTTCTTCTCTTGCCCTCGGATATGAGAAATCAATATTTACACCTGATTAGCAGGCATGCTTTTTTAAAAATTCATTGATGTATCCATGTTTCCATAAAAAAAAAAAAATGAGCCTGAACTGCTCTCATCATACATTGAACTTCATTTCCTCATTAGTTACTTGGAATGCAAATCATTCTTACACCTTTCTTCTTTAGAGTTTCAGTTGGAGAATCAATAATATTCAATTTTTAAAACAACGTCTTCATGAATGCAAATTACAAATACTTTGAGTATCAATACCATTGTGGTACACCAATCTTTGCAGTTCTCCAGTACTAAGATCAAAAGGTGAACTTTCTTGTCATTCTTTTTGAATAGAGCCACCTTGCCTCTCTGCATGCATGGTAGTTACAAGGCATTCTTTACAAATGTTCACTGCAGAGTCTCTGTGCTCTCCCTATAACTGCTGGTGGCTTCCCTCTGGGCAACAACAACAATGAAGAGAGTAAGACTGCCGATGTCTTGGGGGGCACCACAGCTTTGTACGTTCAAACAGCAATTCTTTATTCCCGCTCTCACACCGCCTCCACACAGGTCCAGGGGCAATCGCGTTCTGCCGTCTCCCGCACAATTCACCTACTCCACGAGACTATCTCCATCTCCAAATCCCATTTTTATCTCACAAGAACTCAACGGGAACAAGCAGCAGTAACACCCTAATCCCAGCAATAATCTTCAACCTCTAACTTCCCTAAAACCCATTGTCTTAAACTGGCAACACCTTAAACTCAAGGAGCCGGGTTACTTCCTCAAACCTGATCAGCTCTAAACCCGGCCTTGGTCCTTGAGCAAGGTCACCTTATTAAAGCATGCATGCAATGTCCCATCGAATGTCCTCTAAGCAGCATGGGGTACGCTTGGCAAGGAAATTTCGATGCATCATTCCTACTTGGTAATGGCCCTCAGCATAAGACAACTAGAGCAGTTCAATTCAGAGGTAGTTGCCACGTCGTGTCTTCACGTGAAAGGCAGGTGGACATTCATATGCCCCTGGATTTCATCCATGTTCCTTTACTTGTGAATCTGTTTTTTTTTTTTTTTTAAACTCACCTCCAGCACTACAGGAACACACCCATCCCTAATGTTTGCTGTTTTACCAGGACACACTAGTTACGTCTCACCATGTTAAGTGAGTCTGGCTGTGCGCCTCATTAACATCACTAAGCCAGATGCCACACAGTAGTCCTTGATTTCTTCTGACAGCAGAAGCTTCTATTTCAACTTTATTTTCTATCATGTGGTATAGTTTTGCACTTCTTAAATGGCTTACTTGTATAGAGTCCGACTCCTTTTCTTCCACACTAAAAGTTTTCAACTCATAGTATCCCAACATCAACTCCCAGGGGCATACGGGGGAAATGCAGGGTGAGCAGCAAGGGAGACCTTCTTAAGATGGGTCCATCCAGCATGGTGAGCTGGGGAACAGAAGGTTCTTCCTGAGGTTCTACCTCAGTGAATGCAGTCGATTGTGCTGCTGATCCATTCTTACCCATTGCTGTGAGCACGCCTCCTTAGAAATGCCTGCTAGCAATGTGGAGAGGTGGAAGGTGGAGATAAAAAGGTCCAGAGGACCGTAACTGTCTCTGAGGAGGCTTTGCCCTCACACCTACAAAGAAGCTTCTGCAGGGGATCTGGCTGTGTGGTGCCTGTGCAGACAATGTTTAACCCAGAATGGAGGATTTTGCCTGTCCCGAATCCTGCTGACACACCTGGGATGTGCCATTCTTGAAGCAAGACAAAGGGAAGGCAAATTGCCAGAAGCTCCAATCTCTCAGAGTTTTTGCTTATAAATGAATAAATCAGAAGAGTTATCTTTCCATTCCACCAAGGTTGACACAGCAAAACTTTTTTCTCCATCCACATGGAGGAATGGTGAGTCACAGTGTCATAAATGGATCCCTTTACAGTCCAGGTCGTGCAGAAATATTAGTGGAAATTATACGACCACCCACACTTTGTAATTCTCAAGCTGGTCAGTGCTGAGAAGGAAGCACTGGACCCTAATACTAAAGTAGCCAGTTGTTAACAGCCCACCTCAGCTCTGTCACCAGGCACGTCACTCAGTGTCCTCCACCTCCTTTCCCCTTTTGTGGTACCGCTCCTGTCCTACAACCTAAGATCCAGGACCTGATGAGACAGTCCATGTACAAGTGTGTCAGGGGTTGAAGAACTGGCACATACATACGAGTTGTGGAAATGTTGATGGTAGTGAGCATTGCACAGATGGCCAGGGGAAGCCTGCCTTCATCTTGGTCTCTAGGGTGTAATCTGCTTTCACTTTATTGGGTGAAATCAGGGCAAAGATGAGGGTGGCTGCCATTGGCCCCCATGGAGCCATTTAAAGGCAAGAGGTTCAGTCTTCTAAACCAAGAGGGCACTGGTCCTTTAAGCCTTAAAACTAGGAGAAACCCCCAGAGGATCCCCAAACTAACCTTTTGTTGTTATTGTTGTCTCTTTCTGTTCTTGAGCTTTTTATCAATTTAAGAGGGAAATTTCCTTGGGACACATTTACACATGAGTTTTTGTCTTAGGAAGATATTCCCCTCAAAAATCAATCATGACGTGATAAGGAAATTTTTTGATTAAAGCAAGATAGACTTTCTTCTTTGAGGCAGATAAATTCTTGACATCTAGAGAAAATTTTCCCAAGTTTTCGGCTACCAGCTTGTCCTCATGCATAGTTTCCAGAAAGAAGAGCTGACTTTGCCGTTTCTGCCTTCCTACAAGCAGAGAATACCAGTCCCCGTTTTTTTTTTTTGTGAGACACTTTTGTCAACTTCTGATTCATTCTACAGTAATATTTTGATATTCAATTTGACACAGAATCTTTGCTGTTGAATTCAAACAGCAAAATTGTTTTATTTAGGAATGGAAGCACTTTAGGAAATAGTTATAATCCACTGTGCCTCGTATCGACCGCACACTATGGTAGATAATGTGTGTATTTAACTTATTATATATGTTAACAGAATTTAGGAAAAGACATTGATCATTTGAATTTATTTATTGGTTCTTTTTAGTTTTACATAATGTTACAAGCATTTTGATATAACTATAAAAGCATGTGATATAATTTGCTCTAATTCAGTCCCCTGTACTTACCTTTTCCCTTCCTCCTTCCTCCTCCTGTTCCATTCTATTCTACTGATCTTTCTGCTATTTACATACATATATATTTATATGTATATTTAATATATATTTATATTAAATATACATATAAATATATCTATACATTTAATATATCTATAGAAATATATATAATTTATATATGTTAATTAGTGCCTTATGAATGTAGATGATGGTGAGATTCATTGTGGTATATTCATATATGTATATAGATTCATTGCACTGTCCGTTCCTCATCCTGCCCCTCCTCTCTCCCCCTCAACCTCCTTTCTCAACTGCACTCATTTTCTATTTTGACTGCAGTTCCCCTCCTTTTCTTTTCTTCTTTATTCCCTATTTTGGACTGACTTTGCTTTTGAAGCAAGGGACCTCTCCGTCGGCAGTGCTGCCTTTATGTTGATATCAGTAGCTATGCGTGCAGACGTTCTGCAGTAATAGCTATAACTAAGTCGACATTTCCATGTCTTCAGCTTAGAGTTTCCAAGAGCATCCTGGAAGTTCAGCCAGCAGGAGGGAAGAAGGGAAGGAGGGAGTATCATCTAAGATGTTGCTAAGGGACGGGGTGGATGTGCGTGATGCCTGTGGCATGCATCCTGCTGGCCATATCTCAGCCCTGGTGTGGGCTGTTGCATGTGGGGTGACTCCAAAGTACAAAGGAAAGGCCAGCTAGTGACTCCATGGGAACCCTGCATCCTGCAGATGGAGAGAGGAGGTGGGTGTCAGGTTTCTGTGTACCTGGGTGTGTGCAGCTCAGTCCAGACACACCTAAATTACACTGTTAACTGTGCTATTGGAGCAGTTTATGGAAACCTCTTTTAATGTAACTTCAGTTCTAAGATGGAAACAATTTTCTGTGTAGGAGGGTTATTATGATAAATGCTGTATGAAAAGCACTTAGCTGTGGTATCCACTCTGTGCATGGTGACAATTACTGTTATTGTTGTTTGGAAAAAAAAGAAAATCTCATTAGTGCCAGCTCTCAGTGGTCATTGCCTAGGTCACATCAGTGGTTAAATGTTTTGTGTATTATTCCTGAAAGTAACCAAATACATAAAATAATCCCATGGAATACATGGAAATGTAATTAAGTAGAATTCATTTTCATATCTGTTGACTCATCAATGAGATATTTTTTAAAATTTTATACCTGTATTACCTTGTAGACCCATTCACTGTAAAAACTGATAGTCTGGTCTTTAAAATTTAGAAGTTCCACCCAAATTTGAGCTTCCATGCTCTCTTCTGTTAGTGATATAGAGCCCATCCCAATAAGGGAATATTGAAATTTCTCCTGCAGGGTGGCCAAGCCATTCATAACTTCCATTTCTCTTAGAGACTGCAGCCATGTGTCCACGTGGTCCCCTGCACTGTGAAGACCCCACGGTAGAGGGTCTAAATCAGGATGGGTTTTTTTTTGTTGTTGTTATTGTAAGCTTTAAGGTCTCCTGGAGACTCAGTATGTTGGTCATGTTTTAGAGCTTAGACAGAGAGCATGTTCTAAGCTTTTGAAGTGGACTCTAACATTACTGTTAGATCATCTCATATCTGTGATATAGGAATAAACAAAATGCATGATAAATTTCAAAATCATTTTAGAATTCATCTTGCAGATTTATAACCTTATTAAAAATTAACAATTGATATAAAATGTGATTTACATACAACTAAAATTATGGTGTTTTTGAAGATCTTCATTGTATATAGGAAAAAAAGTCATTACCTTGTACAAAAATAATAATAGCTATTCCATATTTCACTAAGCTTGCAGAAGGAAACCCTCCTTCATTAAAACTCGCCCTATTCCTGTCATTAAGAAGAATAAATATTCTGCCTAGTCTAGAGCTCTATTTTACTTTAGTCAGCATGCACCATGTCAATCCCCCACCAGCATTAAAGATTATTGTCAACAAGTGTAAATCGCTCTTATAAAATTAGGCAACTGGATTCTTTGTAGAGCTCATTTTTCTTGATTTTACTTGATATGGCAAGGAATATATCTAACGCGGGTCTTTGACAACTTCAGAGTTTCCCTTGAATTGTTTGCCAGATCACAGTGACAGAACAGTCCCCTTGTGGCTGGGATTTGACCTTCTGAGGTCATGGATCATCCACCATCTTCAACAAAACTCCTTGGGGTGCAAACTCCTTTGTGAGTGGGCTTTCCTAATCTTGTGTCACCATGTGTCTTATGCATGACATGGCTAGTGCCCAGCCATGGCCCCTGGACTCCAGCAGTGTGTCAGCTACTCACAGGACCAGGGGAACAGGGCAGCACTCAGGCCCCAAGGAGGACACATGCAGCTCAGGGTTGTGTTTGAGCAGGATGTGGGCTGCACCAATTCGAAGGAGAGTGCTCAGGCTCTGAAATATGAATCCTTGCAGCTAAGGCAATCCCTCTTAGCTAAAGTGTCTTATCCAGTGTTCATTGCTGTTTGGAATGGAATGGCAAATTGAGAATGGGGATATGAGGGGTGCGTTTCATTCCCAACTTGATTCTTTTCTGTTATCTTTGGTTTTTCATTAAAGATATCCTATTTCTCACATCTTGTTGGAGAAAAATGTTTTGTTTCCAAAAGACAGAATTGGAAATGAGCTCTCCTATTGTGGCTCAGCGGTAGAGCGCTTGCCTAGCATGTGCAAGACCCTGGTTCCATTGTCAGCACCACATAAAATAAATAAATAAAATAAACATATTGTGTCCAGCTACAACCAAAATATAAATATTTTTTAAAAAGATATCCTATTGTGAATATGAGGCAGTTTCTTAAACAATCTCCTGTGTGATTTTATAGTGTGTGTGTGTGTGTGTGTGTGTGTGTGTGTGTGTATTGATACCTGTGCATATCGATGTGTACGTATACATACTTTCATATTAGAAAGTTCACACTTTAGGATCCTCGGAGGTGACAACACTGTTGTTACAGGGAGCCCATTCCTTGACACCTGGGCCATTCTCCACATACTCTCTGATTCACCACGTCTCGTAACACCTCTCGCTACCTCCCTTGGGTGAGGTCATGCGTGCCCATCTCTGAAGCACCGTGACAGAGCATAGTGACTGGCCTGTGAAAGTTACTTGATTAATTTTTCAACTGAAATAAAAGAAAAGCTGAACTACACAATTTCTCCTGTGATATAGCCAAGTGGTACCTAGGAGTCAGTACCATGATTCTTTCGGAAGCGCGTTTCCTGTTTTAGGCGGTGTGCTACAGTACATAGTGATCCAACTTTCACAGTCTGTGATGCTATGTACCTCATTTCACTTCTTCTCACATCTTGTTGGAGAAAAATGTTTTATTTCCAAAAGACAGAATTGGAAGATATGAATTCAAAAATGCTTATGTGTATTTTAAAAAGCAAAAGAAGGTAGCTTAGGTGAAAATCATTTAGAGAGATTAGCTGAATTTAGATTTTGGGTATGAATATACACCTTGGCCAGACCAATATGCCTCAAACAGGTTGAGGTTTGTGAAAGAGAGGGCCAGTCCCCTGTCTCTTCAAATGAGTTATTTGGAGGATCTAAAAAGGAAATAATTTACATTTATTTTTCGAGTCAGGAAGCAAAAGCCATTGGAGTAATATATCACCACTATCCTTAACAGAAATCCCATACCTTATTCCATATCATAGAGTCTTTATTAACGGTAGAAATCGATTAAGGAGGGAAAACTGCTCATGGTGTCTTCCAAATGCAAGAAATAAAAAATGTATACTTTGTGCATTTCAGTTACTGCTTATTGCTTCTTTCAAAATGAACATTTTTGAAAGAACTGCAGTTACCCAGTCTAGAGACAGCAAATGGCAACAAGAAAAAAAAATTAACAAAATGCTGTATTGATTTAGTAAGGAAGTATTCATTTCAGACATTTGTCTTAATTATTCATTTGTCTTAATTATTATATGTTTTATCAGAAAGACAAATTGATGGGAAAATGACTAGAGTTAAGGAACAATATCCTATGCATTAGAAATGAAATTCTAAATATTCTATTTATGAGGAAATTAATTTACCTAGTGGCCAAAATTTCAATGTTTGTTCAAACATAAATATAAAAATCCCTCAGGGTTAATTCTAGAAATTTTCATTCTAGACTTTTCCAGAAATTGTTCCAAGACCTTTCTTTTTGCAGTATGCTCTAAATCTAATCCAGAAACTGGACCGTGTCTCCCCCCATCTCCCATGTGCTTCTGGTTTTCACCAGTTACTACTGAACAGGATGTGATTTCCCTTTGTGGGAGCCCAGGTCTGATGCCAGGGATCACCCTTGCTCCAGAGTCACTCATGGTGCTATTAGAGCCCTGGACCACACTGGTCACTGGGGTCAGAGTGGTGAGCAGGGAAGCAGTGTGTCCCATTGAGTTAGCAGCAGCCAAGACAGAGCATGACCCCTGTGCGTTTGGTTACGGGAGGAGCGTGGTGTCTGGATTTGGCACTTTGGGGTGCTACAGTCCATACAATGTGTAATGGCAGGAATGACCCTGGGACCCTAAGTGTGGATGGGTGAGTACGAGTCATGGCATGTGAAGAGGTCAGGGATTTGAGGAGTCTGGTGGAAGGAGCACGCATGGTGACCTGTCAGTGCCCAGGAGGAGCAGGAGCTCTGCAGACAGAGAAGTTGCTACAATATTTAGCAGCCATGGACGGAGATAAGCAGGGCATCTGCTGAGCATTCTTAAGTAGAGAAAGGGCCAGTGGTAAGGAGGCAGCTCTGACCGTGCCTGCTGTGCTCCCAGCCATGGGAATTGCAGGAAGAAGTAATCTGGATTCTCCAAGCTCTGGAACACCACAGAAATGAGACCATTTCTCATGGTAGGGATAGATTATTTAAGCTCCTAACCACTCCATCATTAAAACCTCCCAATATATAGACAACAAAGTAATTTTCTAAATTGTAAATTTCACAATGATACTCAGAAACCCACACAGAGAACTAGAGCAAATCTTACCAACTCAAAACTCTTAAGTAAATATTTATGTACAATTTGGGAGTCAATTAAAATGCTAATATACAAGAAGGTTCTTTCCATCCACCGGTAAGAGAACAGGGACATTGCCACAGTGAGGGATCGTCTGGACAGCTGAAGACAGTGTTGCAGTGAGACCACTGTCTATCGCTCATGCTTCACAAGTGGAAGCAGCTACTGTGATGTTTAAAATTAAGGTCTTTTCAGAGCTTTCATGAATCCTGATAGTAAAAATCACAAAGATGTTTTTGCTCTTTGTTGTTTTCTATTTTCATTATGAAGTGTGATTACATATAAACTTTAAGTGTTGCAAATAATCACTTTATGAGGTAGTTATAATTGAAAATTAATCCAAGACTCTAAAGCATTCTCTTTAATTTTGCATTCTCAATAAATGCCCATTTTCCTATGCTGAAGGGTGTTTCAATTGAGTTGAAACACTGGGCCAAAATATATCATTATAAATAACATTATATGCTAAATTTTTCCTCACAACAATAAGAAGAGTTTATCAATGCTGAGAAGTTTCTAATTAATTTGTTATGTGCATGTTAAAAGGAAGGAGAATAAGGTGGGAAAATCATATTAATGCTCAGGTTCCTACAGAAATCCCATTAACCTTACTTTTACAAACAGAAGTTTAGCCAGCTCTTTAGTGCTGCTCTATTCACTCCAGGGAACACCATGAGGCTGGTGAATGAGGGGTTAAGAAGATCTTTTTGCTCTTTGCTATTTTCTGTTTTCATTGTGAAGGCCACCACCTCATCGCTGAACACTTTCTACTCAATAGTATCACAGGGTGTTAAAATCAATCCGTTTAATTCTTTGAAACTTTCTGTAACTGTCATGAAATATTCAAATTAACTAAGGCCAGTCCCAATTTAACACTATCCTGCCTTTCTGGGTCATTTCCCGCCGACAGGTGGATGCCCAGACCCCATCACTATGCTTGGAAAGCTGAGCCCCTGAAAGACCCCCGCCTGGGCCTCCTGGGCCTCTCGCCCTAATCCTGCAGCCCTGCCTTTCCTGGACTGCTCCTGCAGTTTGGCACCCATAGCTCGCCCAGATGTTTGGCCGTGTCTCCAGCCCTCTCTTCTTCCACCCCTTCTCCACTTGTTCTAGTCATAGTTGGCCTCCAGGCCTGGCTCAGCTAGATGCTCAGTGAAACTCCTGGCCTGAGCACCTCCTCCTCTGTGCTCACTCAAACCCCAACCTGTGCCTTGTAGGTGGCTGCTCCTCCTGGCATCTGTAATGAGCAACATTCTCTCATCTTCATGGTGAGAGAATGTTGCTCATTTCTTCATTTTTTCAGCCAAAGCTTAATAATATGTTGCAAATATACTCAACAGATGACTGAAGAAAGGATATGCCCAGAACTCAACGTGTTGGGCCTGGAGGGAGTAGCTTCTTGGGAGCTCTGGTTGGACATCTGATGGGCAGCAGGGAAGGAGACACAGGCTCTGTTTAGTACATAAGACAACGCACAGGAGTGGTCCACAGCAGCCCCCAACTCTACAGAGCTCGGGAAGATCTGGTGACAGTGCATCACAGAACTGTAAAATCGAATTCTGCAAAGTAAACATGGCTCACCATGGAAAGGTCAGATTATGTCCCATGTTCTCTTATTAAGTAGGGAAAGAAGACTTCAGATCATCACAGAAAATATGTTCTCCAAAATTTTCATATTTACAGTGTATACTCAAGTATATAAAATAGAAAATAAGCAAAAATTTCAACAATCAGTATTTCTAATTTTTCTAAAATTACATTGTATTTTTTTTTGTTTTACCTAGACTGTAGGTAAAACAAAATGAACAATATGCATTAAAATATGTAAATATGTACATGTATAGTGTATATGTATTTATTTTAGATAGCATACTTTTTTTTTTAAGAGAGAGTGAGAGAGGAGAGAGAGACTGAGAGAGAGAGAGAATTTTTAACATTTATTTTTCAGTTCTCGGCGGACACAACATCCTTGTTGGTATGTGGTGCTGAGGATCGAACCCGGGCCGCACGCATGCCAGGCGAGCGCGCTACCGCTTGAGCCACATCTCCAGCCCCTAGCATACTTATTTTATCATGTATTTTTATTTTTGTCAACATATATTTTTACTAACATATATTAAAAAGTGACAAAATTTCAGGTTCTATGCTAGGTACTTTACTTATATAAAATAAAAATTATTGACATTCTATATACCAGGACAATCTTAATTAGTATTTTTGAAAAGTTAAGCTTTAAGACATAAACATAATAATTTTAGTGTACTTTAGTGTTTTAAAATGTTGAAGTAATCAAGCATTACAATTTAACATATACTGGATGTTTGTTTTCTGTGAAATGAGTGAAATTGTCCATGTCTCCTCTAGGAGTGTATCTGTTTTCAAGGTCATTCTCTGCACTTCTAAGGATGATGCTTAACCATCTTAATATGAATGACCAGATTAGCTGTCCTGGTTCCCTTTTTTAAAAAATGGCATAGCAATAGTTGTAAATAGGGCTGGGGCTGTAGCTCAGTGGCAGTGTTTGCCTAGCGTGTGTGAGACACTGGGTTTGATCCTCAGCACTACATACAAATAAAATAAAACCATGCTGTCCATACTCAACTAAAAAAAAATGTTGTGAATAAAATTATCTTGCATTTCAAAAAGAAATTTCATTCTAATGTAAGTTCATCTACTGTCAAGTTCATACATTCCATAAATACGTTATTGCAAAAATAAACATAAGTTAAAAAAAGAAAACACAAGGCTAGACCGATGTTTGTTGCCACTTGCACTGTTAGAGTCCCTGGAGGACGGGCTGAGCCAGCTCCTGGCATTCCAGGGGCAGCATGCAGGCTGGCCCTGGCCTCATGACTCAGGGTCAGAAGGCAGACCCAGCCCCAACAAGGCTGCCACGCTCTCAACATCATTCACATGCTACATGCATTCCAGAAACGGTTAAGACGCTCTTTATGTTCTTTGGCACCCCAAGTTGGCAACTGAATTCCTTCTCTTTTCCCATGCTGATTGCGATTTAAAAGTCTCATCTTTGTAATTGTGGTGCTTAACACTGGCACACGATATCGGCGCCTGGTCTTTGTGGCGTGAGCACACATGCCCAGCAGTACCGTAGAGTGAAGGCAGTCCTGCTCCAGCGAGGAGCCAGCCGCTGGCCACAGAGCAAGCCTCCTGCTGTATACCGTGAACCCAATATCAGCCCGTGGTCATGCACACAGTAAGCTGAGGAGTCGGTAGGATTTCCACCTTCCCCTCCCAGGCACTGACAGCACCCAGCTTGTCTACTTTAACACTTTATGTTTAATCCTGAAAATAAGGAAACTTTTTACTCCTCAACTTCATTCATTTTCCAGGTCAGAAGCCCCCAGAAGACTGGGATAATGTAGTTGATACTCTGAGTCAGGCCAGGAATAAAACATGTGTGAGTGTAATTGAGGGCGTACTTTTATTAATAGAATCCGTGCAGAGGTAGAATTACAAGTTTAGGAAAACAAAGCTAAGCCTTTTCACTTTCTGACATAGAAGAAGGCATCTCTTAGCTCACTGTCAGGCTCCCTCCCTCCCTTGTTCTGCTCTGTCCTCCTGTGCTTGTTAAGAGGAACAAATGCACCATTTTCTCTTGTAAAAGATTCACTTCTCTACTTGGACTCCAGATTTGTAGAGTGCAGTTTGCTCATTTCTCCTGTATTACGGATGTTTGTGGGATGGCTCTGGGCTCCACTCTGAATTAGCACCACCCTCCTCTGAGCAGCCTCATGGGGATGGACGGACGTGAGCACCTGGAGATCTCTTATCTCAGTGCTGGGTGCAGCAGACAGGTGTGTGCCTCTGCACTGTATCTGAACTGTTTTCTGATATTGGGGTCTCTATACTTGGCAATATCATCATTTAGTTCAACCCTAACAACCACTGGCTTTCTGGTGAGCATTTGGTTGTACTTAGCACATGCCATGTAGTTCCTCTCTATCTACTGAAATGCACCCCTACCTAGGAAAAATGTGTCATGTCATTTTCGTAGTCATTTGAAACCAGCACCACTTAAGAAAGCTCTACCTGCCCCAGGCAGGGGAAAGCTGCAGGCATTCGGAATGTGAAACGTGTTCCATGTTCGTCAGTTACTGCGTATTTTGTTTCCTGTACTAGTTTTATGTTTTCCTTCTTTGCTTAAGTAATGGGGCATTCACATTGCACTGGGGATATAGTGAATGCTCTGATGCTTTTAAATTACGCTGAAATCTGCTGTCAATTGTTTAGTATCATTGGACATGAGTCTTCAAGGTACTTACCCCAAATTTCCAAGGGGACACCACTTCTTACATCTCTATAAAGTGCATCATCTTGCTTTGACATACAGGGAGGGGAAAGACGTGTTTAACAGAGTGACACTAAGAAGTTCATGCTGCGAAGCTGCCCAGAGCAGCATCGACGCTACACACAGCCACTCAGCTTTGATGGAGGTGGACACCCAAGCTCAGCTCACAGGGCACAGACCTCCTGAAGTGAGAGAATCCTCATGAGTGGGCTGTGGTGATTTGGAAGTTGAGCTTACTTTTTCTTACACACATGGAGGAAAGATTCTACTTAAAAGAAAATTTTTTAGGACTTTAATCAGTTGGAATAAGAAAAAATTGTGTACATATATCAATAACTTAACAACTTTTAACAAAAACTGACAGTTTCAAAATTGTTCACATCTTTAGTTTTTGCAAAGTATCCTGTAAAGTATCTGTAAAGCTCTCTTCAAATCGTGTGCCAGTTATTATTATTCCTTAGAAGAACATGACAGATTTGAGAAAAGTCATTCTTATTAAGGATATTACATCGCCCTGAGATAGAAGACAATTGCTGGTTCTTCACAACGGGCAGCAAAATCAATGTGCAAGAAGGGGGTACCTCATCCTTAGCCTTCAAAGGATATTGACTACATGAAAAGTAGAGCTATGTTTTGTAGAATTAAAATATATAAAAAATGAAATACATTTAGCACAATTTTAGTGAATATCTGTCTCCTTACTTTTTAGTCATTTTTATTTAGCTATAACTCTCTCAGACAGGACAAACTCATGTCTTCAAGTTCTCAATTATTGATTCTTTAAATAAAATAATTTAAGCCCTGCTATCAGATTCTGTGCCAGGTTCCAGATTTATACCAAGTTAAAACCTTGCCGTGGTCCTAAGGCAGGGTGGCCTGCAGCGCCACCTTGAGAGAGACCCCAGGGGCACCACAGGAAGGGGCACAGGGATGCGAGGACACCCCAGCCCCAGGAGGGCTCCTCCACGTGCGTCTTGTTCCAGTGTAGGGTGTGGTGTTAATAAAACCTGAAAAGTGCTTTTTTTAATGATAAAACTTGCCATCAGGGAATAGACTGCCTCCCAAAGTCCCAGAGGAAATAAAGCTTGAAACACAAGATGAAAAAGCGAATCTCTAAAAACCTCACTGGCCTGGATTCTGCCAGGCTTGGCTCATCTGCTACAGAGGAGTGATGTGTGATTCTGACCATTACATTCTGACCATTCGTGTTTAGGTGAGATTAAATGTGATTGAGGTATAGAGAATGCAGCAGGACAGAAGGACAGGCAGCTGGTGGTGGAGAGTGCAATTCATTAAACAGTGGCTTCCCACTTCCATTAATGAGCTGTAAAGACTAAGATCATTTATAGAACACAACTTACGGTACTTAAAAAACAAAAACAAAAACAAACATTGTATGATACTTTCCTGAGGGAGTGTAGATGTGGGAGAAATACTTTTGAGATTCAGGTCTGTAACATAACCTATGGGAGCCCACATGCTGTAAGAGAACTTCATGTCTATTGAACAAACTGATAAAAGTAATTAGATATTCATTAAAAGTTTTATTATTGGATTTTAGCCAATTATTTTTCATGTATTTAAATTCCACAAATTCTCGTTGGTACTATGTATAACTGACGTACTTTAAATTTACCCAGAGACTTAGCCTTTGCATGGCTCTTCCTTTATCTGAAAATATCTTACTTTTTTTAATGTTTTTTTTTTTTTGACCTGGTATGGACTTCAGTTGGCCATTTTGTTACATTGTTCTGCAGATCTTGTGCCTTATCTCCTGGCTTTGGTTTCTCTATTAAGAAGTCAGCTGGCAGACTGATTGCTACTCTTTGGCAGTCATTCTTCTATGGCTGACTCCACGATTTTCCCTCTGAGACTTGATTGCTTCCAGGTGAATCCTGCCCTTTACTTCTGCTACTTGCTGTCTTTCATCAGTTATGGAAGACGATTTCTGCCATTCTCTCTTCAAATGTTGCTTTTGTTCTATTATTTTTATTTTCTCCTCATGAAGAAACATATTTAGTGTTATCTTGATACTCCAAGCTCCTCAGACAATTCTTCTTCATTTATCATTCTCATCTCTAGTCTAAATATTTTGTGCTGAGCTTTCTTCTACTTCTTGAATCCTCTCTCTAGCTTTGTCTAATATGCTACTAATTTACAAAAGTTTTCAGTTCTAATTGCTTCTTTAATTGCTGAATTCCCATTTGTCTTACTTTTCTGTAGAGGACAATTCTCTACTGAATTTATTATCATTTCTTCTATCTGTTGAATATATTAATCATGGTTATTTTAAAATCAACCCCTAGTAACTCCAGGTCTGGACTCTCTATGGGTGTCATTGTGATGTGTTTTCCTCCAGGTTCTTGATCACCTGGTCTTTTCTCCTTGGATGCTGGATAACTTTTTTCTTGACATAGGTGGTTTTGCATGGAAAATCATGACACTAACTGGAGGTTCTGGCTGGGCTTTCATTTCCCCAGAGATGATTTTTCCTTGCGGTGGTTGTACTAGAGGACTGCCTTGATCCAACCTGAAGGCCACCGGCCTGTCCATTCACTAACTGGCCAACAGGAAGGTAGAGGCTTTGGGCTCACCTCTTCTGTCCATCATCTTGGTTCTGTCTTCTCTCTGTCCATCATCTTGGTTCCTTGAACAACGGATGCCTTGAAAACTCTCCCAACATCAAAGCAACTATTTTTACTTTGTCCCTATTTTCTGTGGGTTTCCTAATTCATCCAGCAGGAATCCTGCTGTGGTAACAAGCTGTTCCATTGTAACAGAAGAACATTTTTAAAATCCACCTCTGATAGCGGATGATATTTTTGAAGTCAACCTCTACTATTAATAATAGGAATTCTAAGTGCTTAGCATGAGCCCAGTGTGTTCCAAACACCATCTCTACCCGTTTTTGCCATTGCCCTGCAATGGAGGAGTGATCCACACAGCTCCCACGGCCAGCCGGCGAGGGACCCAGAAGTCACACGTGGCCCGTCCTCCTTCTGCCCGTGCTCTTGGTTTTACCGCCCAGCCTAGTGGAAACTCCCTGCTCAGCACTGTCATTTCAGCTGCCATCTGATGCTTCCTCAGCCAAACCCTTCCTCTGAGTTCACAGTCAAGGCAGGGGACATTCAGGGCACACTGGACCCATCAGGGGGGTCTTTAGATTTGGGTCAGGGCTTGATGGGCCGCTCCGCCCCCTGGCTCCCTGGCTCACTGACTCAGAAGCTGGCTGTGGCAGTTCCTCCCATGCAGCTCTTGGCTCCATCACGGTCTTGTTGGCCTAATGTCAGCGCCCGCTGAGAACTGTCTAGAAGCTACTGTAACTAACCTCCTTATCTGTCTCCAGCTGGGAGCACAGCCCAAATAAAATGTACCCCCTTTTCCACGAGCTTTCTCTGAAATCTGAGAAATCACTTTCTAAATATACGCGAGTCCTGAGGGTATATTGGTATATTGAGTGTATTGCCAGAATACATCGACATTACATTTTGTAAATAAACACAGGCTCTTCGGATCTCGTGCCATAAGAGATTATCGCATGTTCCAAAATCATCCCGTTAACACCATGGAAAACAGCCGCTGACAAGATCTATCAGCCAGGCTAAAAAGGATGAAATCTGAGTCACATCTTAAACACATATTAATAATGTGTGAGGAGAAGTAATAAGATTTAATTAGATGACTATACATTAAATTCAAAATACTCTATCATTGCCATCTACCTCTGACTTGTTCTTTTTGTACATAAAATGAATATTTTGAATGCATGTTATTTTAATAGAAAACACCTTTTTCATTGGCAGATTACTTACATTAAGTCATCTAAACTATTGAAAAATTATAAACATTCATTTCACATGCGTCCTTCCATCCATGGACTCCCTTGATGAGCGTTTACTGAATATCCCTTTGTACTAGGAACCCAAGACAGAGGGAGGATTGAGATGGTCCAGAATTTTCCAGTGGACAACTAAGGATCATTGGAAAGTGTGCATGAGTCTGAGAAGGTACCAAGGTGATGGAGGGAAACGGTAGCTGGTCGTTTGCATTAGTTTGTACCCGAGGAGGGAGCAGACGGCATGCACAAGAAGCCGCCCTTTCATGCAGCATGTATGTGAAGCAGACAGAGTGGGAGGAGACCAGCTCCCACGAGGCTGAGAGAGTGGAAGGGACCTGAGCTGACTTGCTCAGGGACGCTTTGTAAAGGCCCAGCCTTGGTCTTGGCAGGTCTGTGCCCTTTAGGATAGGGTGGAACGAGGGAACGAGAACCCTGATGGGACCTCAGAAACCGTGAGAAACCCAGACTCTGGCCTTTAGGAGGAGAATCCCGGCCATCACTGGGTCTCAGTTCTCTTACCTGTAGTGGGGGTGATTTGGGCCTGTCGCAACATTAGATTACTTTAAGGCCATAGCTGATACACAGTGAGTGTCATAGAAATGCTTGGTAAATTCTAAGGAAACTGATTACTTTTTCTTTCTCCCTGTCTCACTGTCTCCCTTATTGTCTCTTTGTTCTATTCACAAAGAAACAAACAGAAACAGAAAATCACACTCACATAGATATTTAGTTGCTACCACAAAGACATATAACAATTTATAAGGCAATGGGATTACATGTTAGGGTCTGTAAACAAGTCAGGATGGCGCCTGGCATTTTGCCAGGGGGAGTGGTTTGTGAAGTAACGCCAGCGAGCCATTAAGTGTGGAGATTCCTTATTGGTTGACTACTGTATCTAGTTTATGTTAATTAAGATAAGCTGTGTGGAATGTATATATACCCCTCCTGCCCTACAATAAACGGCTCCCACTCCTGCTGTATCAATGTACACAAGTTGCTCGTCACCCCCTGGTTATTTTGCTGCAGCCGGACTGCGGCAATTACATGATTAAAGATTATTGAAAGTAAAATGCACTTTTAGAAATAGAATCATGAAAACATAAAGCAGTGGTGCACATAGGGAGCCGTACACTTACATGCCTGTTAAATTTGCTCAAATTGTGAGCTACACACTCGGAAAATCTTTATCTAAGAATTGAATCCTAGAAGTCTCCTGACTTCCTCAGAGAATTCATGCATCACTTTTTGAACTCTTAGCCTAATGCCTTATTCTAAAACTACTTTTCTCATTCTTTCATATCTTTCCACATGTTTTGTTCTTATTCTTTGTAAATTTCTGCAATGGAAAATTTTATTACATTAAGAAACTCTTCCAGTATCTAACATAGTGCTATATACATGACAAATATTAAAATGATATATTTTTTCCCATTTAATTAATGAGAACATCCCATTTTAAGAGGTTACTTAATCTTTTTAATTAGATGTATTGGTTTGATATTTTTCCACATCAACTAGCCAAATGTGCTTCCTGTCATGCTTCTATGTCTGCACGTAGCGTTAGGTATCATAATGTAATAGGAACCTAATAATACTCTGAACACTTGTAGAAGCAGTTATGTTCATTTAATTCACACTGGAGAATATTTTTAGTTGCTTGACAATTATTTTTAAAATATGATAAAATGTAAGAATCTTTGGACATAGATTTTAAAATATTAGAACTTTTTGATTTAAATTGTGGACACTTGCTAGGTCAGCTTCTTTAGGGCATTGGTTAATGCACATCCTTCTAGCTAAGTCCTTTTCTACCAAGTACATGATCCCTGGTAGTCTAATATTTGCATGGAGACAGGATCAGCCTGTGTTTTCCACAGTGCTGTAATTGAACTCAGGCTTGTTTGACATGTTATTTATTTGGAGTCTACTAGGTTCTGGGGAACATGCAAGATCCATGAACATAGTTCTTAATAACTCATCTTCTTTATTTTCCAGTGAACTTTCAGCCAGGTGCAGATAGTTAGACAATCAACTTGGACAGTATATTAGTCAGGGTTCTCTAGAGGAACAGGATCAACAGGAAGTGTAATTATAAAAGGGGGACTTATTAGGTTGGCTTACACAACCAGAAGGGATAGTCCATGATGGCCATCTGCAGGCTGGAGAGCTGGGAGACCTATAGCTGGGCATCCAGGATTACAGCAGCAATCAGGAACCCATTCAAGAAGAGTGAATCTTGCATGTGGTGCTGCTTCCTTTTTCTTCCAACTTTTATTCCAAGCCATCATCCTCTTGGACCAGCAATGCTGCCCATGCTTAGGGAGGGTCTCCATTTCAGTTGTCTGTCCCACAGGCCAGTCATTCCTAGACACACCCTCATTGACACACCCATAGCCTCTTCATCATCAGCATCTCTTAATCCAATCAAGTTGACAATTCAAATTGACCATTGCAGCCAGGTATGAGGGAGCACTGAGCGCACTGTGAAGGAGCAAGTTGCACTGCCTTGGAGTTCAGGGCGTTTCAGAGGAAGTGAAGTCCACATTGAGAGTGGAGAACCTGTGAGAGTTATTCCTAAGAGAAACGCTGCACCCAGCCTGAAGGACCCCACAGCTCAGATTGGAGGAAAGCACCAACTTCTGGGGACAGCACGGTGGAATCTGCTGGGCAGGCAGGAGAGAGGAGGGCAGGGGGTTCTGCAGAACCTAGAAGGAGCCCAAGCAGGTGCCTGCTCACAAAGTGTATATCTATAAAACTAGAGCACCTCCTGAGAAAGAAGATCCCCTACCCGAGATGAAAAGGGCTGAGCCACAGGCTTAGACTATAACTCTGAAATAATGTGTCTAAAATATTTTGGGCATCTTTATCATGATGATTAGAGAGTCTCCCAGGAGCTCAGCTATAGAGTCGGCCAATCAGAAGGGCCTTGGAGATTAATTTAATGTCTTCGTTTATTACTTTGACTTTGATACATCTTAAATAAAATTGACTTCTGGGAAGAAGAAAGAAATCAGTGCAAAAGAAAACAAACATTAGAGAAGCTTAGCATATATTACATGCATATTATGTAGAAAAAATCATAATTATCATGTAATCTGTGTTTGCTTGCTCATAATAATGAAAGCAATACTATAGAAATAAAAATTCAAAATCTAATATCTGTCACCATGGAATAGGTACACATAGTGTTATTGAATTAAAAAAAACTTAGCTGAGAGCTTTGAAGACTTATACATGCATAAATCTAAATAATAATCCTATTAATTTAAAAAATATATTTAATCATCCTGAAATAAGTAACCAAACTCTTGGAAAATGCATGAAATAAAGCTAACTTCTTTTAGGTATTAATATTTAAATCAATTTTGATAATGTCCTAATGTCATTTAATTAGTATGTATATGGATTGATATTCACATGTATTTCTAAATAATTGGCTAAATTTTTGAAAATGGTTTTCAGTCAAATAGTTACTGCACTTAGAAGATTAAAGCAATTATTTCACATGTGTTTCTTTTATTCATCAGAAGTATTTATTGTGCACTGATTATCTTGTTTAAGCTAGAAACTGGGACCCAATACACAGGCACCCAATACACCAGCCCAGCAGCACCAGTAGAAAATTGTCAAATGTGGTCCTTACTCTTTGATATAGTCAGGAGAGTTATTGATTAGTCATCTTTTTGTTCCTGTAACCCAAATACCTGACGAGAACAACTTGGTGGAGGAAACATTTGGTTTCCAAAGATTCAGTCCTGGGTAGACAGCTCCATCGCTCTGGGCCTGAGGCAGGACAAAAGCATCATGGAGAAGACTGCAGCAGAGGGACACCATTCAGCTCCTGGTGTCCAGAATGCAGAGAGAAAGAAGAGGGAGCCAAGAAGACAAGTCCTCCCAGGGAACACCCCTGAGATCTACTTCTTCCCACTTGGGCCCATCTCCCAATAATGCATTCAGCTGTGAAGTGGATTAACCCACCACATGGATTTTAATTCATTGATGAGATAAGAGCCTTCATGATCCAGTCATTGTTTAAAGGTCCACCTCTGAACCTTGCTGCTCTGGGGACCAGGCTTTCTACACATAAACCTTTTGAGGGGCTTTACAGATCTCACCCATAACACCATAAGAATAAATGAAGGCAGAGCCATCACGAGTCTCACCAGGAAGAAGAGATGTGGGACGCCAGGTAAGGAAAGGCCCCAGCCAGGTGCCTTTGTGCTGCTGATCAAGGAAGGGACAGGAATGGGGTCAGGAGAAGAGACTGCAGGCCATGCCCTGCTCGGGTGGAGGAGCTGGGAGGGCCCTGAAGCTCAGAAGCTGTAGTGGAGGAGGGGGTGGACCAAGAGGAGCCTCAGGAGTAAGAAGCATCTTGGTGCTCCTCTAGGGTGAAGCCCACCAGTAGCCATTGTCCTGAGAGAGAAGCATTGCAATCAGCAAGAGGCAGATGGCCAAATGTGCCCCCTGGAGGAAGCTGTAAGAGTGGATGTCGGACCACCCAGTGAAGGATGGCCACTGTCCACTCAGGAGCACATGGCAGCATGGAGCCAGGAGTGGGGGTGCAGGTAGACCAAGGTAGACAGATTGAAGAGGCTGGTTTGGTGATGTGCTGAAGAGTTGTTGGATTTATGGGTAGAAGGTCACCATGTTTGAAATGGGCAGAATTCAAGGAGTGTTCTGCAAGCTGTCAGAAGGGTATAAGGTCAGGTCTCAAATCATGGATGGCTTTGAACCAGGTTGGTAGCTGCCAGAGACAGTCAACAAGAATATCAGCAAGTGAGAATGGGACACGATGGAGTATCAAGATATACTTCCTTTCCCAGGTGTATTGCTTAGCATGGTTAAGTGTGAACACTTGTACTTTGGCAATTTTGTGTGTTTTGTTGTCAAGGGAAGCTGGCATGCAGGTAAGTCAGACCACACAAGAGAACCTTCCCGTTGGAGGTGGCCTGCGGCAGCCTGGTCAGCCTAGTAGCAAAAGGGCGTGCTTTGCTCTGCTCGAAAATGCTTCTCTGAAGATAATCCTCTTTCATTCCACAGCTAGTGTTCAGAGAAGCTACACGGCCTGCTGGAAGCCACACAAACAGAAAACAGTGGAAACGTGGAGCAGCTCAGGACTTGCGTTTCCATTCCAGTGCCCTTCTCTCGCCTGCACTCTTGGTGCACCCTCTTATTCTACTCACAGAACAACAATACGACGTACAATAAGGGGGAAGTGACACCAATTATATACAAAACGCATGAGAATGCCCATGCCTTTAAATTTCCAGGGGAACACTGGAGGCTTGCTCAGGAGAATCAGCAGTGGCTGGGGAGCTGACATGGAGAGACACAGTCCTAGGTTACATTGGTCAGGAGCAGACACTCATAATGATTGTTGACCAAAAAGATAAACTATCACCTTGGTTGTTAATGCATTTTGGCCCAATTCTGTTCTATAATCGATTACAAGTGTACTTTACACTTGATCTTAGCCAAAAGGCCGAGAAGTGATTACAAGTGTACTTTTAAAAACTTTGTTTCCCAAGGATCTTTTTCCCTTATAGTTACTCAGGAAGTGTCATATCAAAACAAAGATTCAACTTGATATTGTAGAGGTCATTAACAATGATTCATAATAGTGAAGATATTAAACATTGCATCAAAATGTGTATATTATTCCATCAGAAGGAAGAGCCATTGGAATTCAATATTGGATCAAGAGGCACCTGAATCTTGGAAGTGCCTGTTTTTTGTGCAGTTTTCATGTTGAATGGCACAGTGCGGGGACTTTAGGCCCTGCCTTCATTGTGACCCTCTGTTCCTTCTCATGATGAAGGCGTGCTGCTCTGGAGATTCTGGAGTGGAGGAGAATTCTCCCACATTCTAGATTCAAGGCATTCAAGGTCTCCCATTATTGTATCCATGAGCACATAATTAAGACACAGAAAGCATCTTGGATGTGCACATATTTTTGAAGATGAGTATTCTATTTACTCTTTCATTCACCAAACATTCACGTTTGCCGGAGAGAAATGGGAAAAACAGGTCCCCAGAAAGGGCTCTGTACCTGCCCTGTTTAAAGTTGAAGAACTGCCCCTGTGGTCTGAGGATTTCAATTAAGTGGAAATAAAAGTGCGATTCCAGGTCACTAGGGAGGTGGACTCATTAAAAAATAGAAAGACGGAAACCTCTTACTAAGCACTTAGGCAGAGTCTGAGTTGATGGTGGATGTCAGGTGGCCTATACCTTCCCACCACTTTTTCCTTTCTGGAACGTGATACTTTTATGACAGCAGCATTTTAACATTAGTACAATGTAGATCACACATGCCACAGTAACTACATTTAGTGTGAAGTCAGTGTCTCCCCGAAGAGCTTCTGTCCTTCCTGGGGACCAGGATTGAAATACCACTGGCTTTGCCCAGGTGCCTTGCAATTCCTACATTGAAGGTGGAAAAGTCGGTTGTTTTTGTTTTTATTTGTTTGTTTGTTTGCTTTCTCTCTTTTCCAAGGAATAACCTGAGGTGAGGAAAGAAGGCCCTGTGTTCAAGTGGCCCTAGATTCCCCCTGTTGCCACCATCCTGTCTCATTTCTGGTTTAACCAGGGTGTCTTCCAAGTAGAAATTTATCTTGCCCTTGTTTGCTCAGCTTTCTTTTTAATAATACTGTGGGGCTTTAGAGGGCTGAGAGAGAGCACGATTGTTACAATTATAGCTGATAAACCGTGCATTCACTCACTTACCCATTTAATGCCTCAGTTTTTCAGTGCTCTGTGAAAGAGACCCAAATCAGGCTACGGCAATTGATTGTGCAAACACCTTTGGATCACTCTGAGTAGGACTATGATAGAGACTGATTTATGAAACCTTATATTTTTATGTGCTGATTAATTTTTCATAAGCCCATTCTTAATACTTTCAGTATAAGTTACCAATTAATGCTGCAAATAATATATGATTTAGAAAATAGTGTTTTTCCCCTGGCTTTCTCAAGTCTTGCTTTGCTAGAATGAGCTGAAAGTTTTAAGTTGTTCCCAAACTCATTTTTCTTATTGTTGAAAAACTCAGGCCAGTCAATACTTTATGAAAGAAGTAATTGATCTATATTTTCATATAATAAGACACAGAAATTTTTATCATCAGATTTTGCAAAAAAAATTGGGACTTTTTAATTTTTATTTTTGGTATCAGGGACACACTTAAACACTTAACTATATCCCCAGACCTTTATAATTTTTATTTTGAGACAGGGTCTTGCTAAGTTACTTAGGGCCTCACTAAGTTGCTGAGGCTGGCTTTGAACTTGCAATCCCCCTGCTTCAGCTTCCTGAGACACCAGGATTACAGGTGTGCACACTGTGCCTTGTTTATAACTTTATTTATTTATTTGAATCTGGGGATTGAACTCAGGGACACTCGACCATTGAGCCACATCCCCAAGCCTATTTTTAGATTTTATTTAGAGACAGAGTCTCGCTGAGTTGCTTATTGCCTTGCTTTTGCTGAGGCTGGCTTTGAACTCGCTATCTTCCTGCTTCAGCCTCCCAAGCCTGTGGGATTACAGGCGGGTGCCACCAGGCTTGGCTAACTTCACTTTTAAGCATATATTGTGTTATATATATCTAAATATACATTCCACCTGAAATATTTGTTATAATTTAATACTTATACTAAATACAAAAATTCTAATATTAATGTTAAATTTCTCATGGAATATTTCACTCTCCTGGACTCGTCATTCCTTTAATAACACATATTTTCCCAATTTATTTTAAATCTACTTTGTCATTATCTTTTCAGATGGTGCCAGCTACTCATGTTTTAGTGAGAAGTGTCATATCTGACCTTTGGGACATGTGTATGTTGGCTAGAATGTTCTTCTGTAGATATACCGACAACTTCATTCAGAACCAATAGCAAAATGCTGGCTTCTCTTCAGACTAGTGAATGTATATTCTTGTAAAGTACAATTTTTGATATAACTTCTTTAAAGAACAATAGAATTTATGCCACCAATAGGCAAAATGCTTTAGAACAGATTTCACCATATGCCTGTGTGTGCATATGTGTGTGTGTGTGTGTGCATATGTGTGTGTGTGTATACATACATATGTATGCATACGTATAAACTTCAGCATTTGATAAACTCAAGTATAGATAATCTTGTGACTAAGAGGGTGACGAAACAGAAGATTATTTTCTACTTGATGCAATAGCATTGTATCTGATGGGAAAACTCCACATTTCCCAACAGAAAGAAGTCTGGAGGGACTAAACTTGTCTTAAAATCTATATTTTACTTGGAGAACTGTGACTGAATCTCCCCACTGCAATTTGCACTGAAGAGGTGTGTGTGGGCACACCACAGCTGTGCACGGCGTGGTGTGGCGTGGTACGGCCATTTATAGGCAGAAGGCTAGCTGTCGCTGCCGGCAGCTGGTTTAGGTAATTACAGGCGTGCACTTGCCAGTCCTGTTCTCGGCACAGCACAGTGAATGAGGCTCCTAATCTAATTTCCCTGAAGTCACGACAAAGGACATAAATAAGAAGCAGTGGTTATTGTTGTTTTTCTCCGTCACTGAAAATAAGTAAAAGTAGCTTGAGGAAGAATGATAAGGAGCTGTAATTATCAAAAAGTGAGAAGATTCTTGGGTGGAAAGCACTTAGTGAAAGTTTTTTTGTTGGTGCATTTTAAATCCAGGCCTCAAAATACATTCTTTTGCAGATGGAAAATATCTATTGTTACAGTAACCCCAAGGGTTCCCCATGCCCTGCAGCCCACAGTCTCTATTTTGAGACCAGTAGTTCTAAAATTTATGAAGGAGTTAGAAAACCTGCTATTAAATACAACATAGAGGTGGGGGCAAATTCAGCTGTGAGAAACAGGACATAGAAAGAGAAAGAGCAAACAGCAAAGCCATTGTTGGATCCATGCCACTGCAGTTAAAGAGGCAAAATATTTTAGATTTGGGGTACCGGTAGAAGTTATTGCAAAATATTTTTTCTTATGCTGTGCTTTAAATTAAATCATGACTCTATAGATACTGATTGTCATGTTCAAATATGTCAAAATGCCCTCAACACATCAGTATATTTATGCATGTTCACCCTAATTATGAGTCGCCAAATTCAGCATTTGGTGCTTCCTGAGCGAAGCAAGCACAAAGCTAGCCCACATAGCGAAGTGTCCCCTGGCTATCCATTCCTTTTGTGTTGATCATCAGTGTTTACACATAAAGTTTAGAATATCTGTATTTCCAACATCAATTCACAGTTGTAGAAACTAAGTTCTGGGATGAATATCTGTGTGACCCCCAAAATACCCCCGTTGAAACCCTGTCCCCCAGTGCAGTGCTCTTAGGATGTGGGCCTTTGTGGGGTGTCAGTCATGAGGATGGGGCACTGTGCTGTCATTAGTACCCTCAGGGAAGAGAGGGAGACCACAACTTTGCCACTCCTATTGGCCTCGTGGAGTTGCTGGGAGACAACCTGTGAAACACAACAGGGACCTTCACCAGGCTTCGAGTCTCTTGGCTTATCGATCTCCAACTTGCAGCCTACAGAACTGTGAGAAATCAAGTATTTTTTCCTTAAGCCATCCAATCTATGGTGTTTTGTGATAGCAACCATAAATGAACGAAACTATAAAATTTTCTCTTCTAATGTGCTAATTATAAATTTATAAAATCACGAAGAATTTTATAAGGATTTTGTGATTATTTTTTTATGGATATTAGGGGAAGGGAAAAAAATTTTAACAGCTCAGCAATGATTTGACTATTGTTCTGGTTTATTTATGAAATGTCTCCCTAAATCTTAGGAGAGAATACAGCAAGGATCGTGTGTAATGGTTAGATTATGTGAGCCAGAGCCTAATCAGTGGACTGGTCCGTTTGATGAATTGACAATTTGTAAGGACTACTGTACCGAGCGAAAACTTCAGGCAGTGGTCTGCTGGTGCAGGAGGTCACTGGGGGCCTGCCTTGGGACTCGTGCTTTATCTCTGGTGCCTTGCTTTCTCTGTCCGGACTTCATAGCTGCCATGCGTCGCACAGCTTTCCTCCAGCATGCCCTCTGCCATGATGTTCTGCCTCCCTTCAGGCCCAGAGCAGTGGACCTGCCCAACCATGGACTGAAACCTCCGGCACTGGGAGCCCAAATAAATCCTTCCTCCTCTACATGGGTCAGGTATTATGGCCAAAGTGATGAGAACAGACTGACACTACTGACATCTAATGCAATGTAGAAACCAGGGAAGGCTCACTCATCCCTTTATTGAAAGCCACTTGTAACATTCCCAGGAAGTGTGGGCAGGGCAGGCAACGGGCTGCAGAGTGGTGAGCACGGTAGCTCGAGGAAGCTCGCTTTTTGTTGAGGTGCTGCTGATGTCTGCTGATGAAATCTAATGTGTCCCCACTGTGCAGAATCCCCTCTGTGGAACCGTGCTACCAACGCTCCTGTTCCTCCCCAATTCAGCATCTCCTGGGCAGAGCCTGAACATCCGTACACTTAGTGATAACTTGGACCCCTAGGGGTCACGTGCTCAGAAGCAAAGGCACAGAGTGATGATGTAAGTGCGCCAGCAGGTCACCTGTTTTGCTCCCACAATTTGCATGTTGCAGAAGGAATCTCCTCAAATTTTACAACATGCAGAGCTCTTAATCCATTTTTAGGGTTTATGCTTTAAGTAAAGCCTTCTTTGTTTTCACGAGATGCTGCATTTTCTTTAATCATGTATAAGAGAGCCAACGGGGCAGGAGTGAAGACAAAGTGTCAAGAACACGGGTGGAGTGAGGGTGAGAGGATGTGCCTAGTGTGGCTGAGTAGGAGACAGGCATTATGGCCATTCCTCAAGAGAGTCCAGAACTCTGGATGTCGGCAAGCAAACTCTGCTTTTCAAGATGGTTTAACAAACGAGTGGTGTTTAAGCAGTAGGGCCCTATACCACGTTTATGGAGCAGACTTGGCCCATCCTGGGCAATTTCTGGTACGGAGAGCAGGATTTCCTTCTTTACATACATTGTTTTCCTGTGAAGGAAGGAGATTACTGATTGACTAAGTTTTCCTTAGGATGTTGGAAGGCGTATGACTTCTCCCTGTGGTCATTCGTGGTATTCTGCATTTGCAATTATGGTAACCCTCTCAGGATGGATGATGTTGATTGTCCTAGTGGCCACCAGGGTGGAACCTGACTGATTGCAGGATGGCCATCGACTTTGTCCTTGACTGGAACACGGGACTCTGACTACCTCTTGAGTTGCATCCCCTGAAATTCTCATATTTCCAACATGTCTTATAGTTCTTAAACTGGACTTTTTAAAAGATAGTTTTAATAGGCAAGATATGCATATTTTTTCATTTTTTCAGATTCTAGTTCACGAAGTGACCTTCCCTTGGCAAGTGGCTCTAGATTTGCTGTGTGAAAAAGGAGAATTGCAGTTGAGCCGGTGCATATGGTGTGACTTGAACTCTGACTTCAGCTGTGACAGATATGAGAGTTGAAGTCACCTGCTGATTTGTGCTGGGCTTGTGTCTCAGCCTTTCACTGGGGGTCGCCCTCTTCTTGATTTCTGTTTCCATTTCTCAGGGGTCTGGTGCAGCTGGGTGGTTAGTCACTGCCGGGGCTTACTGTCCTCCTGCTGGGGTGGTTAAGCCCACAGAGTTGCTGATGGCACCAGCACCCAGCTGCCTCTGGGATGCAGCTCAGCCTCCTCCCTGCTGCCTCCTGCTCTGTGCTACAGCCTCTACTCTCTCAGTGTCACTGCTCTTGGTGACACCTGTGACATTCTCTAGTGCTGCTCTACAAGAGAATACCCTTCCCTCTTTCTCATGTCATTGGAATCTCATGTCAAATTGTACCAATAGAATATGGCCTTTCTCTTTTTGGTGATTCCAAAACGTCTTCATTCTCTGTGTTTGAAGGATGGGGCTAGAGAGGGACAGGGCAGGGGCTAAGATTCCGGCTCTCGCGCATACACCGTCTTGGCCATGTTCCTGCCTCCCCCCACTTCCTGGGTGTTCTATGTGGGTTTGAAGCAGTCATCACATTTCTCTTTGCCATGTCACGTCATGGGCAAAGTGGGCATGTTCCTAAAACCTGCCTTGTCGAGGGGAATGAAAGTGCATAGTTATGGTCTCAAAGGCACAAAGTGTTCCTGGGGTTGGTGTTTGTTGTGTTGTTTTTAATGTTGCACCATCACCTATGATGCTTAGGATGGTGTGGGCTAGAGGCATAGTACATTCAGGCACTGTGCAGGGGAGGGTGTAGCCTCTGTCTGGGCACACTGTCTTGGAGAAATCAGATCCTAGATTAGTGAATCTCATCATACCCCCTGAGAACCAGGCATAGGTGGGTTCCATGGGCAAGAGATTTGTTAACGGACACTCTCTGAAGGACAGAGGAGGAGCACACAGAGGTAGTGAGGAGGAGCCTTCCAAATACGGGTAGGCCTCACATGGCTTAAGGGTAGAGGCAGGAAGACCAGATGGGGACAGTCTGAAACCGCAGCTCAGCATGGAAAGTGTGGCCACGTCTTCTGGGTTTCATGGGCATACGTTGCTCAGGGTCTGGAGCCTGCAGTCATCAGCGGCCGATGGCCAGGGCTGTGTGCCCCCAGTGAGAGTGCTGACGCAGGAAATGGCAACAGGTGGAGGCTGTCTGTCCACCATTTCCTGCACTGGTCTCCTGACTGAGAGCCAGAGGAAGGCTGTCGCAGCATGTATCTGGTGGTTTATGATTAGGAAACCTAGGGTGAGGAGGGCCCCGAGTTACTCAGGCAGTCTCTAGAGAAATAAGTGGAGAATGGAAAGATTAATGGGACTTAGCCAAGCAAAACTAAGGTTCAGAGCATCTCAGGAAATACAGAAGGATGAGTGATAGCTTGTAAGTACACAGTGTGATTTAGTTTATTCCAGCTGCTGTAACAAAACTCCTGAGACCAGGTTACTTGCAAATAACTTGATTTCTCAATTCTGGAGGCTGCAAGTCCAAGATCAAAGAGCAGGAGGTTTAGTGTCAACTCAGGGCCCCTCTTCCTCACACAGACTTTTAGCTGGGTCCTCACATGGTGGAAAGTGACCAGCAAGCCCCACCAGGCCTCTTTTATAATGGCACTGACCTCATTCATGAGGGCTCCACCCTTGTGATCCAGGCACGTCCCCAAACCCCTACCTCTTCATCCCATGGCAGTGGAGATCTGGTTTCAAGTGGGAACTTGGGGGAACACAAACATGCCGACCACAGCATGGCATGAAGCTGGTATTCTAGATCATACACGCTGGTCTGTGTGTGTGGAGGAAGAGAGAGGAAATATCTGTGAGGCAGCTCAGGCAAAAGCTGCAAAGTGTGTTGAAGGCTTGGAGCTTTGCACAAAGGACAAGTAGAATGCTTGAAAAGTTTAATTCTGAAAATTATCAGAAAGTGATTTGTTTCTCTAAGGCTCATTGCAGATATTGAAGGAGTAGGTTGGAGAGGAATAAGATAAAATGAAAGAGTTGGGTCTCATGGAAGAAACGACAGTGACTCGTGGCATGGGTGGGAGTGACATAGATGCATTTGAAATAAACAGCCGGGTTTTGTCTTTGGATGTGTTTGGGTGGGATGAATGTCCGTTCCAGGTATTAACCCATGACACGGGTGATGCAGCAGGGTTGCCTGCACTGTGGGCTGCACACTGACCGCACACCCCGGAGGGCTGACGAGACGTCCTGCTCAGTACTTCACTGACCTTCAGGTCTAGATTATATAAAAATGAATTTTTAATAATGATTGTACCCCTGGACACAGGGGTCATAAATTTTATGCAAACTTGAGACAATTTTGGAAGTTTTACAGCACACACAAACACCCACATGCATTTCTAACAAAAGTGGACACCAGTGTCCAGGAATAAAATGTGAACTCATCTTCTGCCTCTCTGAAGACATTTCATCTCTTCCTATCCTATTCCAGGACTATATTTCTTATTTTCTTCTTTATTAATATGACCTCCAAATGCCACATTTTATTGCATCTCATTTAAGACTGAATGTTTTTAAAATAACATTATAACCAAAAACAGATCACTAAAAAAAGTAAAACATCCATAAAGCTTCAGTCCAAGTCAAAACTGTTATCACTCATACATTAATCTTCCAGATCTTTTTTTCCATTGTAAGTTATTTGCAATTTGAGACCATAACAGAATAAAGGCAGAATATGGCCATAAGTTGAAAGTATGGCGACCACACTGTGATCACAAGCAAGTGCCTGTTCAAGTATTTACCTCCAGATAATCTGAGGCTCCAGTGTAGAGAAAGCATTAGCTGTGCACCACATGTACAGCATAGCACAAGGGGCTCCGGAGGGACGGTCCTACCCCAAGGCTCCTCACCAGATGAGAGGCCGTATCAAATGGAGGTTCTAGGAAGAGAGGCAGGAGGATTGGTGTCAAGTCTCTACTGATGGGGCCCTGAATTTGCCCCAGGGGTTTGCTTCAGGCCCTTCATGTTTTACTTGCAGTGGGGCTGCATGGGGAATGCTGGGTACCCACTGAGTATTTTCTGGTCTAAGTGTAGCTTGCCTTGAAGCTAGTTACAGCAGTTGCCCTGATCCAAGGTTTCACTTCCCCAGGTTTCAGTTACCGGTGAGCAACGCAGTTCAAATACTAAATGGGAAATTCTAGAAATAAATACATTACATTTTAAATAGTTATTTTATTTTTTTTTAATTTTTAATCTTTAAAATATATTTAGTTGCAGATGGACACGGTACCTTTATTTATTTATTTTTATGTGGTGTTGAGGATGAAACCCAGTGCCTCACACATGCTAGGCAAGCGCTCTAACCCTGAGCCATAACCCCAGCCCTAAATAGTTTTTTTTTTTAAGCACACTTTTATAATTGTTCTCCTTTTAGTTATTATTGCAATTTCTTACTTTGTCTAACTTAGAAATTAAGCTTTATCATGGACAGATGTGTAAGAAAAAGCAAAGTTCATGTGGGGTTTTAGGCATCCTCTTGGAACACAGGCCCACAGACAAGGGCTACTGGATTAGGCTCAAAGTAGAGATTGAAGTCTGAAGCTTCATAATCCATGGAGTGTTTGAAAACAGAAAAAAAGTCAAGGATCATACTGTTAGGTGAAAATCCTTCAAATGTATATATTCTGTGTTCTAATCACCTTATCTTTTTTAATTGATTCTATACATGACAATAGAATTCATTCTGACGTAATCCTAAAAGAATGAAATATAATTTGTTCATATTCAGTTCCCAGTACTTCCCCTTCCCCTCTCATCCTCCTATCTCTTGTCCCCTTCCCTCTACTGAACTTTCTGCTATTTACATATATATATTTAATTAGTGTCTTGTGGACATACATGATGGTGAGATGCACTGTGGTATATTCTATGAACATGGTCTAAAATTCACCACAAAGCTGATTCTGGGGTCAGCCTGTTACCACTGTGCACCTGCTTAGCTGCTGCTCCAGGTCCTCACTGCCCATGAGGTGGCCTCTTAAGATGCACAGCATCCTTAGCACTTGCCCACAGCACCTGCTCAGCATCCGTGTGCTGGACCTGTTGGTGTCTTGGTCACTGTAATATTGTTTTCTTAGGCTTAGCACAGAGAGCTGTATTTTGGGTCAAAGGCAGTTGATCTCAGTAAAAATAAGTCCTCTGTCTTGTTCATCTACTTTCTAAGATGTTGAAAGAAGTAAAAAACATCAAAGGCAAACCTTCATACCATTACCCTACTCTCACTCCATCTGTATCAAACCACTCAAATACAAAGTAGAGTGAAATGTGATAGGAATAAAGATATAAAACCTAATCTAAAGATGGGATATATTTTTGCACCATTGAAATACTTTCAATATATTTAATACTGACCCCTTGATGTATATAGATTCATTTGATCTGAATTTGTATCCCTCCTTCCGTCCATCCTTTCTACCTAGCCAGGATTCCACTCCTCCAAAAAATTTTAAGCATCTTAGTATTGTCATCTTCCTGGTATTGTTTATATGATGTAAAGATGTATTTGATTTCACTACTTAGAATTTTTCTTCATTGACTTAAATGATGAAATGAATGGGTTTTAAAAAATATGTCATCTTATTTCAAAAGCTATTTAGATAGACTATCATCCTTTGTAGTCTAACAATGCTTCCAAAATATCATATTGTGGCACCCCCAAAGCACGCATCGATTTTAGTTCCTTCCTTCCTTCCCTCCTTCCTTCCTTCCTTCCTTCCTTCCTTCCTTCCTTCCTTCCTTCCTTCCTTCCTTCCTTCCTTCCTTCCTTCCTTCCTTCCTTCCTTCCTTCCTTCCGTTGGAACCTATTGATTCTCGGCGACATAAATACACACCAATTTGATGCATGTGTCCACAAGAGCCAGGGAGCTCTGTGGTTGTTTCCGCAAGTCACGTTGGGGTTCAGGACCCCAGAGCCACCCCACATTCTAATCTCGCTGACCAGGAAAGAAAAAGCAAAGAGAAGCTTCCCTCGTTTCCTGGGAGGTATGAGCCATTTCACTTCACAGTGTTAATTCTTGACCCAGGGTGACTGCTAAAAAAATGGATCCTTGAAGTAAAAATTGGGAATTACTCCGTGATCAGCCCTGACTTTAATTCAGAAGGCACATTAGCTTACTTAGAGCAGCATAAAGAAACTCAATAATTTTTTGGCTCAGTATCACCTTTAAATAAATTTAGAGAGAAACTTTTGTTTGTTTGCCTACACGATTGTTATTCTATTAACTCCTTTTGGGAAAACATGTCCAAGATGAGTTTACCATACGCTATTCACTTGTTTTTTGTACTTAGACAAATGGGTATTATTTTCTCTATTTTATGGAAAAGAAACCAAGGTTGAGATACAATTCATTGACTCAGGGTATCACTCAGCTATTTTCTATGAGCCTGTAGCTGGGGAAATGGAAATGCTGGAGACATGCTCTGCCCCTGGCCTGTCTTAGTAGTCTTATTACTCGTTGATGTTTTAAAATCGTTATGATAAACACAATTCTTGGCTACTTTCATACCCTTCAATATCATTTTAAGTTATCATTTTAAACTATTTTGTTATTGAAATTTATGAAAATAGAATTAATTTTAACACAAAAGTATGATATAATGAATTTGATTTTCTCACTCAAGAGAAATCCAAACTTTTTGAACTAAAGAGAGGCTGAGGCAGGAGGATCACAAGTTTGAGACTAGCTTTAGCCACTTTTTGAGGCCCTATGCAAGTTAGCAAGACCCTGTCTCAAAATAAAAATTAAGAAAGGCTGGGATGGGGGGATGTGGCACAATGGTAAAGTGCCCCTGGGTTCAATCCCCAGTACCAAAAAAGGAAAACAAACAAACAAACAAAAAGATAGTATGTCAATGATAAAATGCTGTTTCACATTTAAAAGAATTAAGGAAAAGAATAGATCTACAGGTAGCCTCCTAATTAAATCTTAACACTTTTTGATTAATTTTTTAGTTTGAGTCAAACATCCCATCTTTACTTAAGAATAAACTCAATTTTTTAGTTAGAACATATTTAATCCAGTTATTACAATGGAAATAGAAACATATTGACATTCAAAAAATATGCTTAGCTCTAGAAAAGGATCAATATTATTAGAAATATATTTTACTTTTCTAAAGAATAATAAAATCGTTCTTTTCTATTTTCTACAAGATCACTCTTAAAATTACTGTTAAGAAAGTTAGTCTTCAGTTACAATTTTCCTTTTCATGGCTGGTTAAAATGATAGGATATTTAAAAATAATGTGTTTTTCAATTTAATTTTTTTTCAGTCTCAATGTGTTTTGCATGTTGTGCCTTCTGCATTACTGGTTGCATTCTACTGACAAAGATAGAATTTTCTTTATGTTTATCCAGAGAGATTAATTCACGTAAATCCAAAGTGAGATATCAGAAATCCTTCCTGGAGACAATGGTAACAGGAAACAAAAGTTGGGAAGGTCCTATTACCAGGAAGATTCCTCTGTTCAGAATTTTCCCTGAATGACATTGCACCCAGATCCGGTTTCCCTTCAATGGCACATGCCAGAAAATCCCGGCCACCCAGGGCCTTCCCTCCTCCCACCTTCACTCTGCTCCCAGGACTGGCAGCCTCCTTCTACACCCACCCTAGACCTACCACAGTCCTGCCTTACATCCCTCCTGGACCTGTTCTGCATCGCCTGCTGGACCTGCAGGCACCCCACCCCTGCAGATTTATGCAGTCACCTGCAAGCTGGTCCCCTGCATCCCCTCTTACCCACCAGGCTCTTCTCTTCTAAAGTCAAATGATGTTTTTCAAAATGTACAAGAGATCACTGATTCAAATATCTGAAGACCTTCCATCATTTGTAAAATCGAAGACCCAAATCTTTGCTGTAGCTTCTTAAGATTGTGTTGTCTGGCTCCTCCCAGGTCTACCCACCTGCCCTCCGTAGCCCGTGCTCTTCATGAACCCACTGGCCTTTCGAGTGGGCAGCCTGGCTCCACCTGCAGGTGGTTGTTCTCTAGAATTCCCTTTGTCACACCCTGAGCACATGCACATCATTTCACCACCTTTGCCTAGTTGTAGGTCATGCACCTTCAGCTTTCACCCCATCATCTCTAGACATCCCCAGCCACCTCAACACCCTGGGGAGCCATGCGAGACTTGCTGTGTCCCAGTGATCAGCACCTAATCATGCCTCAGTAGGCCACCAAGAGAAGCATCTTGGAAACCCCACCTCCCATATTTATAGTGATCCATATCATACCATCTTTAACATTTAAGGCTAAGAGTAAACAGTGGCTTCAATATTGGATAAATCAACAGGGAGGACAGCACATGCCACGTACAAGTCATGTACAACTCAATCGTCACGTCAGTACAACTGCACTGCTATCACTGGGGTCATTTTCATAGTCAACTTGGTATTGAAAAGGAAAATTGTTCTGCTTCTCAAATTATCATACAAGTATTCTGTTAGTGAAAACTGATTAAGAGAAAAAACGTATCCAGAGGGACCTGTGTAGTAACTACATTGAATTATCACAGAGTATGCAAACCCTGGAGTATGGCTCTGGAGGGTGACTGCACTGAAGCAGAAGTCGTGAGACCCGGCAGCCACATCCCCAGGCTCCTGACCTTCAGCCCACACTGCCTCCCGTGGACAGCCTGGAGGAGAGTCGTGGGCTGAGGAGCTCCTGACGCTGCGGTCAGCCAGCTGCAGCTGAACCACCCTCCCGAGTTTCCATGCTGGATTTGGGGAGAGTCTTTGGTTTGTGCTCACCTTGTCCTGTAGAATCCAGGTGACCCCATCAAGTCCATCAAGAATGGGTCCCATTTCCACATGGATCCAAAGGTCTCTCAATTCAGAAGCAGGACTGTTCTCTGTCGTACTCTAAGGAGTTAGAAATGTTCTGGACATTGATGGCATTACTCTAAAATCCTAAAAATAGTGGTGAATTTGCTCAGATAGTTATAGTCTCATTGAAACATTTTGTGCTATACTTTCAAGCTGCCTTGTTTAGGTAAAAAAATATCAAATTTAGAATTTTTGATGTGCTCTTAAATAGGAAAATTGAAAATTCTGATCCTATGAAGTGGATTTAAACTCTTTATCTGCTCTCCCTCCCTTATTTTTTAGTAGACTTCCTTTGCTTAGGCTTTAATTTATAAATCCCCTCAGGTGTAATTAATGAAAGTAATCCAAAGCAGAGCCACCTTCCACTTCCCTATTGACTGCAGTCCTGGCGACAGGTGCACGGAGCTCTCAGGCCTCCTGGTGGGATGCAGTGGGAGCTGCTCCGGTTGATACTGGCACAGGCTGCCCAGGTCTCTGGGGCTGAGACTCCCGGGAGGCAGAGAGCAACCGAGGAAATCCAGCAACAGTGTGTTGTCCAAAGCTGAAGGCTCAAAGGTACCGAGGACATGATGCTAACGAGCAGCGAGGGGCATTTTAATATTTTAAGAACATGAGCACATTATTTATGTGCTTCAGGGCCTGGCTTCATGAGGCACCACAGAACCCCCAGCACATATGAGTGAGCTTCACAAGGAGCAGAGAGAAATGGGAGGGAGGACATGGCTCTTTATTTATTTATTTATTTTTTTTGTATATTTTATTTTATTTTATTTTTTTTTTAATTTATTTTTTTATTTTTTATTGGTTGTTCACAACATTACAAAGCTCTTGACATATCATATTTCATACATTAGATTGAAGTGGGTTATGAACTCCCAATTTTACCCCAAATGCAGTTTGCAGAATCACGTCGGTTACACATCCACAATTTTACATAATGCCCAATTAGTAATTGTTGTATTCTGCTACCTTTCCTATCCCCTACTATCCCCCCTCCCCTCCCCTCCCATCTTCTCTCTCTACCCCATCTACTGTAATTCATTTCTCTCCTTGTTTGTTTTCCCATTCCCCTCACAACCTCTTATATGTAATTTTGTATAGCAATGAGGGTCTCCCTTCATTTCCATGCAATTTCCCTTTACTCTTCCTTTTCCTCCCATCTCATGACTCTGTTTAATGTTAGTCTTTTCTTCCTGCTCTTCCTCCTTGCTCTGTTCATAGTTGCTCTCATTATATCAAAGAAGACATTTGGTATTTGTTTTTTAGGGATTGACTAGCTTCACTAAGCATAATCTGCTCTAGTGCCATCCATTTCCCTGCAAATTCTATGATTTTGTCATTTTTTATTGCTGCATAGTACTCCATTGTGTATAGATGCCACATTTTTTTTATCCATTCATCTATTGAAGGGCATCTGGGTTGGTTCCACAGTCTAGCTATTGTGAATTGTGCTGCTATGAACATCGATGTGGCAGCATCCCTGTAGCATGCTCTTTTAAGGTCTTCAGGGAATAGCCCGAGAAGGGCAATAGCAGGGTCAAATGGTGGTTCCATTCCCAGCTTTCCCAGGAATCTCCAAACTGCTTTCCAAATTGGCTGCACCACTTTGCAGTCCCACCAGCAATGTACAAGAGTACCCTTTTCTCCACATCCTCGCCAGCACTTGTTGTTGTTTGACTTCATAGTGGCTGCCAATCTTACTGGAGTGAGATGGTATCTTAGGGTGGTTTTGATTTGCATTTCTCTGACTGCTAGAGATAGTGAGCATTTTTTCATGTACTTGTTGATTGATTGTATGTCCTCCTCTGAGAAGTGTCTGTTCAGATCCTTGGCCCACTTGTTGATTGGGTTATTTGTTATCTTATTGTCTAATTTTTTGAGTTCTTTGTATACTCTGGATATTAGGGCTCTGTCTGAAGTGTGAGGAGTAAAAATTTGTTCCCAGGATGTAGGCTCCCTATTTACCTCTCTTATTGTTTCTCTTGCTGAGAAAAAACTTTTTAGTTTAAGTAAGTCCCATTTGTTGATTCTTGTTATTAACTCTTGTGCTATGGGTGTCCTATTAAGGAATTTGGAGCCCGATCCCACAATATGTAGATCAGAGCCAACTTTTTCTTCTATCAGACGCAGAGTCTCTGATTTGATATCAAGCTCCTTGATCCATTTAGAGTTAACTTTTGTGCATGGCGAGAGGAAGGGATTCAGTTTCATTTTTTTGCATATGGATTTCCAGTTTTCCCAACACCATTTGTTGAAGATGCTATCCTTCCTCCATTGCATGCTTTTAGCCCCTTTATCAAATATAAGATAGTTGTAACTTTGTGGATTAGTCTCTGTGTCCTCTATTCTATACCATTTGTCCACTTGCCTGTTTTGGTACCAGTACCATGCTGTTTTTGTCACTATTGCTCTGTAATATAGTTTGAAATCTGGTATCGCTATACCGCCTGATTCACACTTCCTGCTTAAAATTGCTTTTGCTATTCTGGGTCTTTTATTTTTCCATATGAATTTCATGATTGCTTTATCTATTTCTACAAGAAATGCCATTGGGATTGGCATAGGGAGTCGTAAACAGCCTAATTCTGTTTGCTCAGGATCACTAGGCAATGCTGAGCTGACGTGGATCTGGGACGAGCAGTCTGGGCCTCTCAGAACACACACTGAACCTGGATCGGCTGAATTCAAGCTCCCGTTCGCCTGCTTCCCGCAGACAAACAGCTGTGACTCAGCACTAATCCATCCGGCTGAAACAACTGGTCAGCCCTTCTGATTCTACGGAGGTAAATGCCAACCAAGCCTTCATAGGTAGTGGCCACAGGTTTGAAACGGGGCTTGGGAGAGACAGTAAGGACCCACCCGTTGCACTGGTCACCCGGCAAAGGGAAACGAACTGTCACCATTTGCAAGAGATACCACCATGGCAGAGAACTGACGTCATCAGACTGCGGCAGAGGAGATTACTTCATTGAAACCTGCGGCTACAGGTGTGTAATCCCCTAGCCTTCCCTCTCCACACATTGGGGAAACCTTAAGGGCCAATCTCAGCTCTCCTGTAAGGGCCCCTCCCAGCTCTCCCGTGAGCACGGTAGCCAGACCGAGGGAATTAGAGGTGGCGCGGGACCGCGGCGCGGGACTACCGCTCCAACCAGTGCTGACAGCTGAGGTCTCTTGCACCAGCTACCGGGGGTGTGGCTACCGGAGGGGCAGTAAAATTCGCTGAGGATTCTCAGCCCCAAGCTCTACAAACTTAGGGTCTGAGGGATTGGCAAACTGGAAGAGTGTGCCCAGTCATTCATGACAACAGGGCTCCCAGGAGCAGCAGACCTGGCATGTACCCAGTATTGTGGTGAGCGGCACCCGTGAGAGGGGCCTGGCTAGAGGAAAAGTGGGGAAGTGACTAGACACAAGAGGACGCCCTAGGCACCCAGGATTGGAGACTCGCCCAGTCTGGGAGAAGGAGCTGCTGCACAGTGATTGGTTTCCGCGTATTGATAGGAGAAACTTGGCCTGGTGGTCACAGCGCCACCTACTGGAAGAGAAGTTAATCAAACTCTAAGACTGCATTTATTAGTTTTTTTTTTTTCTTTTTTCCTTTTTTTTTTTTTTTTAAATTTTGATTTCGGGTTTTTTTTTTTCATTTTCATTTTTCTTTCTTGTTTTATTAATTTTTTTTTACATTTTTTTCTTCCAATTTTAATTTTAATTTTTTTCTTATTATTTAAATTTTTTTTTTATTTCCTATTTTTTTCTTCTTTTGTCTTTTCATTTCTTTTCAATTATCTTACCCCCCCTTCCTTGAATTCTACCTGCTTACTCTCATTCTCTTTAGTGACTTTTTCCCTTCCCTTCTAATACCTTTCCTCCCACGCATCAAATAAATTTATAGGAGTAAACAGTAACTCAGCAGTCAAACAGAAGAAGAAGTAACATGAGCAGCTTCAAAAAGCAAGGAAGAAAAGGAGTACAAACAATGCAGGACAGCCTAAATATTCAGGAGGACCTAGAGTCATCAGAAAAATGGTCATATAAAGAACTCAAGGAACACCTTAGACAGATGGAATGGAACCTTAAAGAGGATACGAGACAGCAAATTCAAGCAGCGAAAGAACACATTGAGAATGTATTACACAAACAGATAAAAGAAGAAGTTAAGCACCTTTATCAGGAGATAGAGATTATAAAAAAGAATCAAACCATAGTCTTAGAAATGAAGGAAACTATAAACCAAATTAAAAACTCAATTGAGAGTATCACTAACAGAGTGGAGCAAGTAGAAGCCAGAACGTCAGATAATGAAGACAAAATATTTCATCTTGAAAAGAGTCTAGCCAACTCAGAAAGGCTGGTAAAAAATCATGAGAAAAACATCCAAGAGTTATGGGATAACATAAAAAAACCAAACTTACGAGTCATCGGGATAGAAGAAGGTACAGAGATTCAAACCAAGGGAATGAGTAACCTGCTGAATGAAATAATTACAGAAAACTTTCCAGAAATAAAAAAGGAAACAGATATACAAATTGAAGATGCATACAGGACACCGAGCACACAAAATCACAGTAGACCAACGCCAAGACACATTGTTATGAAGATAGACAATATACAGAACAAAGAGAAAATATTAAAAGCTACAAGAGAAAGGAGACAGATTACATTCAGGGGTAAACCAATAAGGTTAACAACGGATTTTTCATCACAGACACTGAAAGCAAGAAGGTCATGGAACAATGTATTTCAAACACTGAAAGACAATGGATGCCAACCAAGAATTCTGTATCCAGCAAAATTAAGCTTCAGGTATGACAACGAAATAAAAATCTTTCATGATAAACAAAAGTTAAAAGAATTTGCAGCCAGGAAACCAGCGTTGCAAAGCATTTTGAGCAAAACACTACACGAGGAAGAAATGAAAAACAATAACCAAAACCATCAGAGGGAAGTGCCTCGGTAAAGACAGAGGGCGAGGGGAAAAATAATCATGGAGAAACAAACTAAATTTTTTTTTTAAAAAAAGGATAAATAATCAAACATGGATGGAAGTACAAACCATATATCAATAGTAACTCTGAATGTTAATGGCTTAAACTCTCCAATAAAGCGACATAGGCTGATATCATGGATTAAAAAAACAAATCCAACAATATGCTGCATCCAGGAGACACATCTGATTGGAAAAGACATACACAGGCTGAAGGTGAAAGGATGGGAAAAAATATACCACGCACACGGTCCTCGTAAGCAAGCAGGGGTGGCCATCCTCATATCGAATAAAATCGACTTCAAGACTAAGTTAATCAAAAGGGATAAAGAAGGACATTATATACTGTTGAAAGGAACCATTCACCAACAAGACATAACAATTATCAATATTTATGCACCAAATAATGGCGCTGCGACATTCATAAAACAAATTCTCCTCAAGTTCAAGAATCAAATAGACCACAATACAATAATTATGGGGGACATGGCTCTTTAAACAACGTGCACTTGCAGTTTTAAAACCTGGCAAGCTGTTCACCAGAGGAGCTCCTCTCCTGGGCATTCTCGTCCACCTAACCAGGGAGTGGTTCAGCCAGGCTATCCCTGTGGGCGGAGGGTTAGACGTGAAGGGCACTTTACCGTGCTCCTGAGACGATTTCCCTGTGTTGGCTGTCCAGTTCCACTTTAAATTTCAATACTTCTGAATGCACTTTGGGGTGATGGAATGGTCTGGAACATTAGGATACATAGCTATGCTTGGGACCTCAGAAAAGAGACCCCCCCACACAATGAATCCAACTGTGATTGCAAAGGAAGTATGTTTCTGGAGTACTGGACGCAGAGCTGACCCAGAGAATCAAAGCTCTGGAGGTGTGTGTGGTCGGTGGACATGCCCACCCAATATACCTAAGAGATTTAAATCCTTTTATTTCCAGAATTATAGGCATGACACCTACTCCTGAGAACTGAAACATCTTTGTGCTAAGTAATCCACCACATTCTGTCTTAAGGTCAGCTGAATAAAATATTGGGCTCATACCCCAAAAGTGTTGGTTTACAACCTTCCAGTGCTAATTAATCCCTCACTGTCTACCACTATTTTGTTTACTTCCCTCATTTCTATCCTCACCTCACATTTTCTGATGACCTGCGTAGGTTTAGGGATAGCATGCCGGCTGAGTCCTATCCTAGTTACCCAGGCAGACCCCCTTATCAGGATGCCTGTCTATTCCTCCACAAGCTTTGAATCACTAGGAGTCATCAGAGGATGCAGGTCTTGACACAGATCTGGCTCGAGTTGGCTCTTACTGAGGAACACAGAACCTGGAGAAAGGATGGGAAGTCCTCGGGTTGGGACAGGCAGGAAGTTTCAGTGACAGATCCTCCCGTCATTCAAGAGCAGGAAGAGCAGCTGCATGGCTAACCTGCGGAGGTCTGGTCACAGGGGTCAAAGGTGAGTATCTCATGATGAAAATAACACTCGCCATCCCAGTGCCCCTGGGGTCTCCCTAACATGCAGCACCTGCATCAGTGTGAGTGTGCACCACTGGCCTGTTTCATTCCCCTGTCTGCAAACTGTGTGGACCAGTGGTTTTAAATTTGTGCTGGGAAACTGCCTTCACGTCTTCTGGGGACCAAGTGTCGAGACCTGGAGAAGTGTGGTGGTCCACACAGTCCTAGGTGTCAGGTCAGTGCCCTAGGGTTGGGGAGCAGCAGTATAAGGGAGGGTGACCGGGAGGTCTGGCACCTGCAGGGAGAGCCAGGCGGAGGGACAGCCACAGGCTGGTGAGGCTCAGTCCTTCACATGGAGGTGGTCAGAACTCAGTTTCCAGCTGTTGGTGCTTCTCACCCTGGAGTACCATCCTCAGGTCAACCCTTGGCAGAGTCTGAAGATCCAAGGGAAGAAGCCATAGAGCCATGGGCTGGCGGCCAGGAACCTGAGGGCCGTGGACAGAAGCAGCGCCCAGCACCAAACAGGCCTCCCAAACCAGGAGCACAGGGATTCGAGACCTGGTTCTTCCTAGAATGCGAAGGGGCCGGGAGCCAGTTCCGTTTGAGGTGTAGAAGGACAGTGTCCTCTGTGTCCTGTGACCCCAGTGTGCAGGAGCACACTAGAGCTGCCTCAGTGCACCGCCACACAGCGGCTGCCACACACAGGCCAGGCATGTCTTCACGGAATTGAAACTTTCGTGAAGAATGAATCTGGTTTGTGAGAATTTATCGAGGACGGCAAGGTTTTACAGGTGCACTGTTCATTTGGGCGGCTTTTATTTTCTCTGTGATGGTTTCTGCAAAACACATACTGCCTCTGATCAGAGACTCAGGAGGCCAGCTGAGCTGAGTCCTTGGTCTTCCTTCACTCGTGCAAAGTGACAGTGTCAAACTTTTTCAGGGACAGCAAATAGTTTTCAGCTTCTGCTGCTGTGGATCACTGGTGGTTCAAGGCACACGGTGTGGGGAGAGATGAAACTGCTTCAGACCCAGGAGGGGTGGGAACTGATTTCAAACATCAGACACCATCGGCAGAATACTGAGACGGGGAAGGAGGGGGTGTGGGTCCTCTGCCATCTTGGACTAGATGATCTGTTGCCTTCCTCCTCAGTCCAGACATCTGCCTCCATCACTTGAGTGGAATTCATGGGCTTCTTCCAAAAGCTTTTAAAATTTAAATAAAATATCCCCTACAAAAAATGGTAGGCACTTTTAGTTAATACCTCTCTCATAATTAGGGTAGAAGATGAGGTATCAGTAGTTTTGCTAATTTTTTTCTTCAAATAAGCACCTGAAGTGAGCCAGCCAGGGATTGTAGAGGTAGCTATTTCTAGGACAGCCAGAGATGAGGATTCTCCGTTTATGTGGTCCCCCACTGAACGGTGTTGTCCTTCACCCCATAACAGTTAGCTCCTGAACCCACATCCCTGGAAACAGGAGGACAGAGTGACACTAGGCAGCAACTCCTCCAGAGGTAAATGCTGCATCCCCAGCCCCTGGCTTCATTCAGTGCCTGAGACCTCCCTTGGCTGCAGCCACTCCTAGAACCTGTTCCCACCAAACCTGGGCATTCTGGTACTAAAGAAAGAAACGACGGTTACTGTTGTTTCTACTTTTTGCTCTACTTTTAACCCAGGTTTGCAGAGATACACAAGTTATTGCTCCTGAGGCCAAGGCGTGTTGCTAATAGTCCACGAAGGGGTCCATCTCCTCTCCAGGTCTGAACAGTACCAACTCCACATAATGCAAAGAGTCGTGGCTCGGGCAGGGCTTCCTGTGTACAGATGGGGGCTGCCAAGCTCTCCGTGAGCGGCCCAGTCCTGAAGAGTGGGCGTCACAGAAGCCTACCTGAGAGAAGCAGCTATGCCACAGAGGAGGTTGGGCTGGAGGAAGCCACAGTCAGAAAAGTACTGTTAGCGTGACATTTAGATTCATCAAAATGCTCCATTATAAGACAAAAAGTTTCTTGTTCTTATTCTGGATGATTTCCTTCCGTCTCCTGCAGAGTCTCTTGAATGCGTGGCCTTCTGCTTCCCTGGTTTATTTTCCTGGGTTTCTGGAAGACGACAGGATGGTGGCATGGCCATCTGCAGAGAGTTTTTTTTTTTTCAGGTTTTTAGCCAATGTGATGGACCCCCTCAATTCAGTCTGTGTAAAGAGGAGAGTTGGGACACCATACTCCTTTTTAAAACCACCGTCTATTTTTATTAACATTTAAACTCATGCAAATTCAACTAAATTTTATGACACTTAAAATTAACAATGAGAGTAAAAAGACACCAAAGTTCACTTAACTTATTATCTTAAAATCTTGAAAACACAAAATAAAATCGAGTTGTGAATCTTTACACAAAATCAACACACAGCAGTCATATTTTGGAAAAGAAATTTCTCATGTAGCAGAATTCTTGTTTTTTTTTAATGTTTTTCCTTTTTTCATGCAGATAGTTGGCCTCACCCCAACATCACATTGCCTTCTAAGACCCATAGGGTGTGTGCTTCCAGAGCACAGGTTGGTTCAGACTTCCCTGGGAACTAATGGTAAGGCACCTGGGAGAGCAGCTGCTTTCAGAATGGCTCAGTCTGCAATTACAGTGGCAGTTGGAGATCTGATAAAAAAGTGAAATGCTTTGCAGACAGGTAGATGGAAAATCAAAGCCCTAATTGCCATGATTTTTTAAATCCTTTCATGAAAAAACCATTTGCATCTATTACTAATCAAATCATATTTAATTATATATTTAAAAAGAAAAACTTGTGCTCTGAATTCAGTGTGAAAGGAAAGGCATTCATTTGTGAGTATGTGTGGCATTTCCATTCTGAGGGCTTGTCTCTTGCTTTATATGAATGCAATTAGATTGATTTTATATTTATATGAAAATTGGGAATGTTATAGCATAACAAAGTAATAGACTATGCATCTAAATCAACACCATAAATATTCAACGAACAACAAAAAATCATAGTGCTTCTGAGGTTGGTATTATCAAAATAAAAGTGAGACATATACATGAGTAAACAGAAAAGTAGATCCTTCTCAATGGTTTTCATGGAAATATTTATTTATTTTTGTACTAAGCATTAACATTTTATTAAATGTCAATTTTGGGTGGGGATATCATAGGCCCAATCCTAGGTCATGTGGCAGACTTCACTCCTGGACACTCAATAGCATCCAATCCTTCAAGCATCACCATTGAAGTGGATTAGCTAAGAACCACTTCCAATATTATTTCCCTACAAAGAGCCTTTCTCTGAATTCATTGCAAGGCTGGCCAGGTTCACGTCATTGTATGCAGGGAGCAGCGGGTTTCTGGGGAGTGCCTGGCCTGTGTTTGCTCAATAAATGTCATTACCCTTCCTTTGTCTTCCATACCTAAAGCAAAAATGTTTTCTAGGCCTTTATTTGTCCTGACGGAATTATAGTCTCAGTATTCGATGGGCTATCAAGTTCAATTTCCACACAACAGCCACAGCATCTGACCGTTCATTCTGGTGCTCCTCTGCCTCAGCAGCTCTCTATTTTCTCGAAAATTAAATTTCTAGGCTACAACAGTTTTCATTCAAAATTGTTCTTATCGGAGTCACCTGCTTAGAGCCTCCTATCCAGATAAGAAGTTTTGCCATTTTTCTTTTTTGCCATGACAGAACCCAGTCATTGGTTCACAAAATTTCATTGAGTATGATACAGCAAAGATTTTTTTAATCATAGAGAAACACTAACAAACGAATAGGAATTATTTAAGAGATAATGATTCATTCAAAGATCCGCTAACGGGAGGGAGAATACAGGGCGGTCAGTCCTGCCCTGAAATGAGTTGGAGCATGCCGGATGGACGCAGGGGCAGGTGCAGTTTCTGTGAATAACTTTGAAATTGGGTAACTTCCTGCCCGAGGGAAGAACGCTAACAGACATTAAAGAGAGGGTGTGTCTCTTTGCAGTTGGGTCCTCTAAGGCCCTCTCCTCTTCAGCATGGCCAACGCCTGCTTTCTCTCACGGCAGAGATTTCTCCTGTTGCTAGCACCGGACCCAGAGGACCTTTCCTCCCTGTGCCACAGGCTTACAGGAGCTGGTTCTGCCATGTTCTTCCATGTTTCCTTGAGGTCTTCCCACTCAACTTATTTTAAAAAATATCTTGAAAAGCAGATACGAAGTCTCCTCCTCTCCTATCTTCACCAGTCTCCTGGCCTTTAGTGCCCTAACTAGCCAGTGCATCCATTCAAATTTCTCTCGCTAAAAATTCCATATTTAGAGGAGAATGAAATAAGGGAAGAATAAAGACTTATTAAAACTTTTCTGCTGTTAGAAACTGTTGTATGTAATTTTGTATTGGAAATAGCACTGTGAAAATGGCCACTCATTTTTATAGCAAAGATAATGGAGACTCAGTTATCTGACTTTAGAAAGCTACTGTTTGCAATATGATTTATCAAAAGTTCTGTTTGACTTTAAAATCTATGCTTTTCCCACTGTACTACCTTGCTTCTTCTTAACAACACCTTTCCCCCACACACATGATCACACACACACATGCAAATATGGAATTTAAATTTGATTATATATTCAGGTATATATGTGTATAATGAATGCATAGAGTCAAATGGACTGCATGCATGACTATAAATAATTAATGGTACATTACAATTTGAAACTTCTCAAAGATTTTCTTCTGAATTTCAATGTAAGTGAAAAATTAAAGACTGATTGTATATTGCTGGTTTCTGCTGCTAAATCACTGCTATAACCCTGTTTTGGAAGCAGCCACACGTTAATGAGCGGCTAGTAGCTTGGTTCCAGTGTCTGTCTGTAAGTGAAGAGCGGGTCACTGAATTCCCCCTAAGAACTGATTTACTCAGAACTGAACTGTGGCACTGCCTGAGACCCAGGAGGGGTGGAAGGCTGCCATCTGACAGTGCTGGGCAAAGCTGTGGAGAGGGCATCCTACCAGGCGGCAGTGAGGATTCCCAGCCAGAGCTTTCTGCATTCTTTTGATTGCCAGACGTATTTTTCCTTCCTATGTCCTCTATAGACTTATGAGTAAATTTTAAATATCATCAGTTAATCTTAATGAATATATGCTAGCAAATCTGGAAGACCATTTCAGGTCGAATTGTAAAGAAAATTTAACTAAATGTAACTACTGGGATCTTTTGAAACTATTGAAATTATGATTCTTTTATTTTTAAATTGTTTTTGTAGTTGTAGATGGACAGAACACCTTTATTTGATTTGTTTATTTTTATGTGGTGCTAAGGATCAAATCTAGCGCCTCACACGTGCTAGGTAAGTGCTCTGCCATTGAGCTAGAGCCCCAGCCCAGATTATGATTCTTACAGGTAACAAGTGCATAGCCACATACAAAGAAAATTCAGGGGTTAGACTCTTAATCCCCCAATTCAACTGTTATAGTACTTGAGGTAGAGCTTTCGGAAAGTAATTAGGGTTAGATGAGTCATGAGGGTAGGGCCTCATGGCATTAGTGGCTTTATAAATGGAGGAAACAGACTCAAACTAGCACGTTTGCTGTGTCTCACCATGGAGTGCCTTCTGCAGTCCTTCCATGTAGAAAGAAGATCCTCATCAGATGCAATCCCCAAATCTTAGAATTTCTGGCCTCCAGCACTGTAAGGCACACATTTGCTTTCTTTATAAACTACCTTGTCTCTGGCATTTTGTTACAGCACCATAAAACAGAATAAGACACACCTTTTGCAAAAGTGAACTCAAAATATATCATAGGCCTAACTGTAAGATATGAGAATTCCTAGAACATAGAATGGAGGGCAAAACTAGGTGGTGTTGGGCTTGGGATACATTTTCAAGCGCAATATCCATGAAAAAATATTTGATAATTTAGACTTCATTTAAATTAAAATCTCTGCTCTGAGAAAGATAGCATTAAAAGAATCAAAGATAAGCCTCAGGATAAGATTAATATTTGCAAAACACACTTTTGCCAAGGGACTTGTGTCCAAAATACACTGATAAAAATTATAACTGCAAAACACAAAAGAGGAACCAAAATGTTAACCATGGGCCTCAGCTAACATAATGTATCACTGTTGGCTCCTCCGCGGCTGCAAAGGTGCCACACAAATGCAGGCAGTTCCTAATGGGGAGAAGCACAGAGGGTGGGTGAGACACTTAAATAGAAACAGAGTGCTGTTCACTTTTTCTGTAAACTTAAATCTGCTCTTAAAATAATCCGTCTATCTGCTCAGCGTTGTTACAGGTCGCAAGCCTGCTACGACTGTGACTCCTAGGGTCAGGTACCTCCATGTCTGCAGGGTAGACACCCCGAGTGCTTTTGTCTCTCCTTAGCTGGCAGGTGTGTGCATGCGTGTGTGTGTGTGTGTATGTGTGTGTGTGTGTGTGTGTGTGAGAGAGAGAGAGAGAGAGAGAGAGAGAGAGAGAGATTCCCTCTAATATTTAAAAGGATCCATAGCTACCAAACACTTACCTTGCACTTTCGTTTCTTTTTCTTCTCATGACTATCCATTCAGTTACATGCTTGCTAATTTTTAATAGATTCCAACTAGCATCTGCCATGTCAAACACTGTGGTCATGCAATGACCTCTGTTTATCCTCGTCAGGATGAATCAAGCAAAGTGAAGAAGTGTCATCGAAATGGCGTACATAAAACACTGGGCAAATTAACAATCTTTTTATCTCCTAAATTAGAATGCCATTCATCAAGTCTTCAAGAGTGGTACTTCAGAGAGTTTACAAGAGTGGACTTGGCAATCTCTTCACCTTCCTTGTCTCGTGGACGATGCCACATAGATAACTGTAACGTTATTTATCCCAAACTTTCCCATCCTGTGCTCCATAAACGTCCAGGGAGGCTTTAAAAAGTTATTCTGGAAGGACAAACAATTAGAGAATTTAGATATCCTCACCAAATCAGTTTAAGGAACATCCTCTTTGGGGAAGATGGCAGTTTATATTATCATTATTAGTGACCCTGTTCAACTTTTTTTTACCCTAACATTTCTTTTAAAAAGCATTTGAGTCTGTTCTCCGTGAGTCACGCTATGGAGCATTTGTATTCACAGAGACGTCAGACTGTGTGTTGAAGGTTGTGGATTCTGGGTGGCATTTCCCCCAGCTCCTGAGCTCCTGATCCAGAAGAGAGCATTTGTTTTCTTTGGTGAGATGCACTGTGAGTGCCGGCTGCTCCTTCTGGGAGCACAGTTGTTGCGTGTGGCCTTCAGCAGCCACCGTGCCATACTGGGTCAGCCTGTCCTCATTTCGAAGCCCTCCAGGATTGCTGCCTTGGTCCCGTGAGCACAGAGGGAGGTGACTGCACATGAGGGGTCTCTGTCCCTCTGTGGCATTGGTGGTGCTTCCTGTAACATTTTGTCAGGATTTATTCAAACCAGGTGATACGAAAGTGACTTTAATGACATGTAGCACCTGAGATGTGTAGGGATGGAAAGATCACACAAAGTGGGTAAAAAAGTAACACTTTAACATAAATTAAAAGTCATTCCAGAAGTAATAGCAAGCACAGCTGTTGACCACCTGCACGCAGGAGCTGCCCGACACCGCATCCCTTCAGATGCAGCGACGGAGGGCGAGGCTCTGCTCACCTGCTCCCCGACTCCAGGAATCAGTGGTGAAGCTGAGACCTCCAGTCAGGCCCAGATGCCGCTGGAAATGCTTTCCTCATTTCACGAAATAGAGCCCAAGCAGCATCCGCAGCTCAATTTGATGGTTGGAGATCAATCCACATCATCTTCCCCTCCCCACACGGTACCGCCTTCGGGGAGGACTAAATGTTCTTCATGTCCGTCACGTGGAACTGGAGGAGCACTCGGTCAGGTACCGCGGGAAGGTCAGGAATCAGCACTCTCCTGGCTTCCACTTCCCCAGGACCTTTGGCAAAGCCACGGAGACTAGAGCACAATCCCTGGCGGTCCATGTGGGCCGCTGCCCTGGTCTGGTCCCTGTGGGCTCTGTAGCAGAGCTCACACTCTGGGTGAGTGCAAGGGGCAGAGATTTACTGGCTCACGGTGCCAGAGGCTGAAAATCCAGGATTGAAGGGCCAACGCCTAGCCAGGGACGTCACGCTGGGCATTCTGGCGGTAGGTTAGTTAGCAAGGAACAGGTGGGCAGACGGAGAGGACGGGAGCACAGGCACTAGGCCTGTGCTCCAAGAAGCTTCCAAGAGCCGTAAAACTGAAACTGTGGGAGCTTTGTCTGAAGAGGCGAGCACTGGGAAGGGAGAAGGCCTGACTTGCCCCAGGCGGCAGAGAGCTCTCATCCTCTGAGGGAACTGTTACTTAAAATCCCTAAATACAAAAGATAAGTATCGGAAAAGTGGGGTCTGGCACATCAAGAGCCCCAGCCTCAGCCAATGTTAACCCCTCAAGGGGGCCACTAAGGTCCTCAGGTAGTGTCATCATCATCTCTTTCAACCAATAAGTCACAACCATCCCGTCAACCACAACATCCAGGCCCTCGCGGGGGAAGTCACCCAAAGGGTAGGGGAGGAGAGGGGATCAAGGCAGGAGCACAGGACTCAGGTTCCTGATAACCTCCGCCCGCGAGCTGCACCCTGCCCTCTCCTCAGGGCCGTCCGTGCCGTCCCTGTGCCGTCCACAGCCCTCTCCTTCTCTCTCTCCACGGAATTTACTTCTGGGTTTCACTTGAATTTCTTCTGGCAGAGTCACAAGGACAGGCCCCGAGGACTGCGGTGGCTGCCCCAGCTCAGCCCTGCAGGCTCCATGACAATTTCATGGCAGGAAGGCCCACAGACAGGGGAAGGCAGGGGGCAGGGGGAGAGAGCGAGAGGGTCACTCCCACGCTCCGGGACCCCAGCACCCCTTCCCCTGTGGCCATCCTAACCTCTCACCTGTTTCAGGCCCTGCCTGTCACATCCACCACTGTCCCCACAGGTGCCCAACACCTGCCTTCTCAGGACACATTCAAACCACGTCAGCTCCACAAAACTAAAGGCAGAACATTAGAGAGACTAAGAGCCAGGTTTCCTGTGTCCCCGCATTGAGGCAGGTCTGTGCCACCTTGTGCCTGTTTTTATCATGTGTGAAATGGGGGTAGTAACACAGCCTACTTCAGTGTCTGGAGTGTGGAATGAGGCAAACTGACAGCTGTCGAATGTCAGCCACTACCGTGAACCCGGTCAAGAACGCACTGGGGTTCTCCTTGCTTCTGGACACTGTTATTTGCTCCTGTTTCTGGGTCCCTCTTCAGCTCTAGTTTTTGGTTTCGCCTTCATTGTGCACGTACCGTTTGTAATTAAGGTGCTCCCTCTTCATGGCTGCCGCATGGTTAGGGTTGGAGACCTGTGCTCAGGGCTCTTCTCCGGCTCTACTGCCTGTGGTGGTACCATGTTGTCGGATGCAAGTGTAGTTCAAAACAGGTCCTTCCTGTCACACTCTACCCCCAGCTGAGGCCCGGGTGGTCTGGCCACCTCAGCCACACTCCATCTTTCACTGCCACAGAGCCTGGCGTGGCACAAAGGCAAGACTGCACGGGACTCACCTGGAGAGGTGTCCTAGGAGCTCCTGAGTCTCCTGCCTGCCCCATGCCCAGGTCTGTGTGGGACAGTGGGCCGAGCTGGCTCCTCCCCAGGGTGACATGGATGTGGTACATCAGGACGGGACTCAGGGGATGGAAGGAAAAGAGCCTTTTGACCAGGAGGGAGAAGGCTTCCTGCTCTCTCTGCTGCCTCTGGGGGAAGGCTTGCCGCATTTTGCAGAAATGTTTGGGCCACTCAACAGTCAAGTCGTGGATGATGTTCTGGGCCACCCTTGGATGAACATCACTGGAACATGATACTCCGTGACGTAGACACTGTCATGTTTTAAGGGATTGCTCCCAAATTGCAGATCAGTCCTGTGAAGACAGTGGGTTCAGCCAGCCACAGCAGGTCACCATCAGCCTGAGGTGCTTAGCGGAGACACTTGTCTTTCCTGGCTCTGGAGGCTGACGTCCAAGATCCTGGGGCCAACGGGTTGGGTTTCTCCTTGGACCTCTCCCACGGTGGCCACCACCCTCTCACAGTGGCCTCGCATGGTCTCTCCTCCTGTGCACGTCTCTGGTGTCTCTCTGTGTGTCCAAAAGGTACTTTCCTGTGAGGACATCTGTCATCAGAGGGCTATGGGGGCATTGTACCCTAATCACCTCTGTGTAGGCCTTTCTCCCCATGACATCACAGTCAGGGGTCCTCAGGGTTGGTACTTCTAAGTGTGAATAAGGTGGGTGCGCAGTTCAGCCCATGGCATCGAGTTTTCTCTAGAATCTAACATTTTGATATTTAGTTTTACGAAAAGTTAATATCTCACATAACAATCTTGGCCACTGGGAGGTTTTAGTAGTTGTTTGTGCAGGTTTTTATGACATATTTATTTGTTCAATAAATATTGAGTGCATTTTAGTAACTGAATTAGAAGACTAAAGAAGATGCAGACAAAGGTAAATACCAGGTCTTGGCCCTCAACAACCTTTTAGCCAACTAGGGGCGAGTATCCAGAGAATTATCGGATGCAAAGCCAGAGCCTAGTGGCCTGCTTGGGTTGCCAGGAGGGTGGAGACTTCAGAAGGGGGATGATTAGAGCTGAGTCCTAGTGAGTGCTGAGACCTGGCTGTGTTTTTCATAAAGACAACAGTTCTTGGCCAAGGGAAGAAGCAGGCATAGGAGAATAAAGACAAAGAAAATTTGCAGAGGTTGAAGGATGAAGTGTTGATCCTGAGGAAAGCAAGTTGGCAAAGAGACAACCCAGAATTCCAGGTGGCCAGATGTGGATTCTCCGAGTTCTGGAAGGATTGTGGAAGGATTGCGGGTAGAATAAGTTAGATGACATAGAGTTGCTAATGATGCAGGGCAACGTTTTATATGGCTCCAGCGACTCGAGTTTAGAAACAGGGTGGAGAGTGGGTTAGACCCTTGGCCCATGTGGAGGAAGAGGTGTGGCGTCACCTGCACGGTGCTCTCTGTGTTAACTGAAGCTGGCACAGGATTATGGACTGGGCGACTGGAGGCAGCAAGAGGGTGGCTGGGCAGTTGTGGCAGTGCCTGCTGGAGACGGAGGCAGATGGACAGGAAGCAGGAGGATTGCAGAGGAGGTCAGTTTGTGTCGCCTGCAGGGGGTAGTGGCACTGATGCTAATTTAAGGGTGCTGTGCTGCCTCCTGGTCACACTGCACTGCTGGTGCACAGCGGGTGGGTCTGAGGACCTGGCACACCCACCCTCTCTCTGTGACCCACATCTGGAGCAGATGGTAACCCAGAGGAGTGTGAGGAAAATGTTCAGTGAGCATGACCATAAAGCCACTTGGAAAATAAATCCAAGTACCCCAACAAATTAGAGATTAAATGACTGAAGACAAACGTGTTTCCCCCTAGAATTGCAATAATTTGGGGAAGCAGTCAGGTTATTTTTCCTTGTAACAAAGCTTTAATAAGAAAAATTTCCCATGATTTAACCGTTTATATTTAAAGTCCACTGTGGTTTACCAACCCATCTTTTCTTAAGTCCCTTTTAATACAATAAGCCAGTGTAATATTGGAAAATACATGAAGTTTGCTGTCTTATCAACTCTTTCTTCTGTGAGATTCCATTGGTTGAAAAGTTGGGGGAAATGTTATTTGCTTACATTCTTTACCCATGTTTTTGCAGATGAGTGTTTTTTGGAGGCTGATTAAGAACGTAATCCATCATAAATGAAATGATTATTCTATAGGCACACTCTAAAAGCATTACTGCTGATCCATAGGCTTAGGGAAGGAGACTTGGAAGTCTACTTGGATGTCTTAAAAGATGTATTTCACACCCTGCATATGCACACTGCCTTCCGGAAATATTGCACATGGAAGCTGAGTGCAGTATTTAATGTCTGATGAGTTATGGCTGTGGCAAACCTCGAGTGCAAAAATACTGCAAAATAATTCAAATTGCATGCTAATTCACAGAAAATCCATTTTTAGCTTCTTCCAAAGAATACACTAAGCTAAAGGTCACCATATAACATTTCTAAAGAGAGAAAAATGCCAAACTCTTTTCTGGCACCTAATACTGGTGATAAAGGATGAGGCTGTCAGAGAAGGGAGCTGGTTCCTTTATTTATCTTAGCTGTGTGGATAACTGAATCCAGAATTAGTATTTTTGCTGAACAAATAAAGTGTTCTATATTCAGTATGAACTTTGGGGTTATAAGTCTCCTGAGAAGGAAAACTTAGGTAACAGATGTTCATTTTGAAAATCCTTGTATAGACTCACTAGCTAAGTGACCTAAGTCTCTTCTTTGAGCTTCTCTTTCCTGTCTGAAGAATGGAGATGAAAATAATGACTTCACCCAATGATGCAAAGTTGAATTGCTAGAATGTGGGTCAAGTATCTGAAAACTTCCCGTGTGGTGGTGCACACCTCTAATCCCAGCTGCTTGGGAAGCCAAGGCAGGAGGATCACGAGATCAAAGCCAGCCTCAGCAATGGCGAGGCACTAAGCAACTAAGTGAGGCTCTCTCTCTAAATAATACGAAAAGAAAAAAAAAAAAGAAAACCTATAGAAGATATAACATGTGTGGCATTATATTGATGGGAGCAGAAATTAAATCATAAGGAAAGGAAATAGGAAAGTGTAAGGATACTGAGAACCTGGGGTACTGTGTAGTAAGAAATTGCAGAAAATGTAGCCATCTCCAACTCAGTGTACCATCATGCACCTCTCCCAAATGACCTCATCATTGGCTCTCAGTGGTTTTATTTAAGACTGATTGATTGAAACAGCAAAAAAATCTTTCCAGCAGTAGTAGAAATATGGAGAAATCAAAGGCTGTATTTATATATTGTAATACTATTCATTTTGAAGAAACATGGAGGTAGAGCAGGGAACCTGGTTATGGGGACAGCTGTTAAAAGCAAATTGCCTTGTCAGGGAAACAGATTTCCCAGGGACAGAGGAATTAATGAGAAAATAGGCATTGTAACTCCTGTGTGCTGTGGTCCCACCATACACCGTGCCCTATTGCGGGAATCAGGGCACCCTGTTGGGTCAATGCTGGCTTGAAAGTTTGCCGCAACCACTGGCCTGCTTCCCCGGCCCAGGTAGACCCACTCAGCACCTTCATGGCGGAGCACACCTGATTGAACTTTCAAGTAGAAAGAAATAATGCAAATCAATACCCAGCTTGAAATTCTAATGAGGTGGTATAGGGTAATAGCCAGGCAGAGCCCAGGCTGCAAAATGTTGTTCAGCAGAATCTGAAAAGTTGCATTTATCACAGTATATTAGAACTTCCTTAAAATCACCCACACCTTCCAATTCTGGAAATACAAACACCTATACAATGAATGATAACTGACTGGTGACGACAACAGCAATGGCAGCAGTGATCTCCGAAAAGAGACTCCAGGAGACTCTGCATCTTCCTACAAAACCACGATGATCTCTGCACATGGTGTTCTACCCTTCTGACATTTATTCAGTTACATAGCAACAGCACTTACAAACGTGTAAGCAAGGTCCCAGATGGGCTACATTATTTTTCAAAAATGCCTGCTGCCTTTAACATAAGTACCCTCTAAATCAAATGTCTTTTAACAAATTGCACTTTTGCTTTTATGTTGACATATAAATAACAGAGTTTTATATTTTAAAACTACAGTGGGCCCTAAACTGCAAAACAATCAGACTTACACGTACACATTTAAGATAGGTCATATTTATTTTTATACGACTTCCTTTCTGATTGCCAAGTCATTTTTAGGTACCCACTCCTGGTGTTAAAGATCAGACCACATTAACATTTGTGTGGTATGTTAAAGAAATGAAAATTAGAATGATACCATTGCATTACTCATTTATCCAGTTGGCAAAACCCCAAAGTTTCACAGCCTCCTCCACAGCTGAGGCATTGGAGAACTGGCACTCTCTCTATGAATTGTTTAAATGCAAAATGCTGTGGCCTCTCTGAATGGCAACCTCCCGTGTCTAGTGGGGTGACAGCCCACCTGGTCCACGTAGCAAACTAGTCTAGAACCTACCATGTGCCCGGTGGGAGAGTGTGAGTGGCAGGAATGCAGGATCTTCCTTCTGACAGCAAAGTGTAAATGAACCGTTGACAGGTAGCCGGGACAGAGTCTCACTGTCCCCCTCCACCAGGAAGCCTGCCCACCGCACACACGCACACAGTCTGAGGCTGCTGTGAAAAGAAGAGGCGGCTTCTCTGCACGCGTGGTGTGTGTTGGAGACTCTCGACATGGAAAAGAGGAGGTGGAGAAGAGGTCGGGGAGGGTTACATCACCTTGTGGGGGTTAAATCTAAACTGAGGATGAACACCACCACCCATGACTGCTGCAAGCAGGAGGCGAGACACTGGGCGCTGAGATCCAGGAAGAAGCCCGAGCTCTCTCAACAGCTTTTGTGGCACTATCTATCTAGAATTATGTGTGAACCATTTTACATGATCATGATGTATGAGGAAAAACAGGAATGCGAAGGCACTGCTAAGAGTTAGCTGCAGGATGGAACAGATAGTCCTCTCGGCTCATGAGCCCGTGGCTCACATCCACACAGAGGCATCTCAGGAAGCTCTGCCCCCAGCACACTACCCCCCAACCCTTAAAACTAAAATTTCAATAATAGCATGCATAATGTTGGCACTGGTATTCTGAAGCTCCCCTTTATGTGTTATAAGATAAAACAAATAATTACATGACCCTTGAGAAGATCCAACTTTCTCAATTCTTTGTCTAAACAGCAACAACAATGAATAGAGATTTCTTTTCATTTCTGCATTTTTTTTTTGTGTGTGTGTGTGTGTGACTCTAGGATCCTCCGACCTCATTCACAGATAAAAGCTGTGGATTTGGGAGTTTTGGTGAATTATCTTTTTCTATTTTGATTACTGATTGATTTTCAGTGTTAATACCGATTTATATTTAAGACATTAGGACAAGCTTAATTTTTCAAAAATAAGTATATAGTATTCACAATTCATAAGAATGAGAAAGCTGTTAAAAACAAATGTAATTATTTAAAATATTAATGATATTTTAAGCATTTCTGTATCCTGTATAGATACCACTGCACCATTAAACTTCTCAAAATGTTCCATAAGGAATAATATATTTCTAATATCCCATTCTCTGTCCTAGTTCTGGTAAGAATGAAAATAAAAAAATAAATAAATATGTTGTAAATATTCCAGCAAGAAAATAAAGGTCAATGTGTGAAAACAAATAAGTTTCAGATGACAAACCATCCGTGCAAAGGCAGGCTTTTATAGTGAAAATAGACTTGTTTCCAAGTTAGCCAGAGAGCAAGCAGCAAAGGAAAGCCATAGAAATCAGGGTGAGCTCAGAACCCCAGGGTCCTGGAGACAGCCCTCAGCCATAGAGACTTCTTCCTAAGGCAGCAGGTGCGACAGGTGAGCTTGCATTTCCTAGGGAATTCCTGCTTTTTCTGACTCATTCAGTTAGAAGGACTGACAAATGCAATTGAGATCCTTTCTGAGCCCACTCCCCACAAACACACACAGACATGCACGCACACACAGACATGACCCAGGGGCTGGGGACCAGAAGTGTTTGGAATTGCAAATGTTCTTGGGTTTACAAATGGATGATGAGCTACTAGGCACTGAGACCCAAGTCTAAATAGGAAATCATTTGCATTTCATGTATGCCTGGTACTGAAAACCTGAAGGTCATTTTATGAAGCATTTTCAATAATTTTTAGAGGAATATGGGTGTTTTACAGTTGAGGGGACTGGAAGGATGCTTTCCCTGGGACAGTTTGAGTGACATGTGCTGTGTCTGGGTTCAGTGGGGAGTTTTCCATCTGTGACATCATGTAGGCATTCAAGAAGTTTGGTCACTGATAGGAGACAGACATATGGACAAATATGTGTGTGTGTGGGGGTGGGTGGGTGGGTATGTTTCCTATCAGTTATTTGTTATCAAGAGAATTACATACTTATAGATTTAAATATCTATAAAGTAGATACTTTATTTATATAGATATAGATATAGATACTTACATATAAGTATGTAATTCAAGAGAAGTATATATTTATATCTACTTTATAGATATTTAAATATATAAGTATGTAATTCATATAAGTATGTTGTTCATCTTCATATTTCATGAGTCAAACTGACAAGTTTGCCCTCTAAAAATATATAACATATATGTATCATATTTATGATATCTAGATAAATAAATAGCTAGATAATTAGTAAAAGTATATAACTTATGCTTACATATGCATTATATTTATCATATCTAGATGGATGAAGAGCTAGATAACCAAATTGTTTATGCATGTATACTTTGAAATATGTTGAAACCCAGATAAAGCAGTACACTTTTGTTAAAATACCCAAGTATATAATATAATTTCTCATATATAAGAAATATGTATAATTTCCACCATCTTTGAGTTTCTGGTTTGTCAGTGTCTGTGAAGGCTTAAATGGTCTCTATTTCGGAGTGGGCAGGGCACCATCACCTCCTTCCAGGCTCTGGGGATGGTCACCTGGACTGGGTTCTTAAGCCCTTGGCCGTCTCCACAGGTGCCTGGCCATATCCCCCAAGTGAGGTGATAGGTGCCCAGAGAGTGCCAGGCGAACACAGGTGTGGTCCTCACCATCAGCTCCTGTGGTCACCAGGACAACAGCCCTTGGTGGTCAGCACCCAAAGCACACGCATCTCAAAGCTTTCTGGTCCAGGGCAGAAGACATTCCAAATGAATTATCTCATCAACTCATAGCACATACCTTATGACAGCTTTGCTTTCCAAACATGAGGTTTTAGAGAAACCATGAGTCTCTTCCAAAGTCTGGCTTCTGGGAACTCTACTGAGCTCTTTAAATGTCATGCTAGGAAAAAGAAATGAAGTATCGATACACACTACAACATGTATAAACCTTGAAAACACTATGCTAAGTGAAAAAAACTGATCACAAAATTCCATTTATGGTAAGGTTCCATTTACACAAAAATCCCAGAACTGTCAAATCTTCAGGAAGCCAATTAGCAGTGAACAGGGTCTGGGGGAAGGGGAGATGGAGAGTGATCACTAATGGGTCCAGAATTTGTTTGGGGTGATGACATTTTCTGAAAGGAGATTGTGGCCGTGGCTGTAGAGTTCTGCATATTATAAAAATGTATCCAATTATGAACTTGAAGGGAGTTGATTTTATGAGATAGGAGCTATATATTAATAAAGCTGTGACTGTAAAAATGTTTAAAAGAAGAGCTCAGCCTGACAATTTGAGCATCACACATAAAACAATGCAGGGCCATGGAGCATCGCCGGGGCGTCGTGACACAGTGATTCTGAAGCCTGGCCTCCCATTAGGGTTTTGCTTTCTGAAACATACCAAGAAGATACAAAACAGAATGACCTATGAGAACAGGGCAGCTAGGTTTTAGAATAATGATTCTTTGTTCTCTAGGGTGAAGGCCACATGCTAGATTTGTTAGGTGTCACACAGACTTAAAGACTATTTATGTTAAAAAGCTATGGATTTAGCACACAAATTATAGAAAATTAATGGTGGTTTTCCAGGAAGAGAAATGTGTCAGTCAACAGAAGAAAGACCAGGATTCCCAAGTTTGGGTGCAATAGGAGGTAAAAGCACCACTTCGGTTTCTCCAGGACTTCACATTCCATGGCACCTACAGTGTGTCCGCATTCCAGCCGTCTCCAGGCCCGGATGCAGGTGTGGAGGGCCTATTATGTGGAAGAGAAGAGCAAAGCCCGTGGATCCTGTGGGTTACCAAAGGATTCCCTGAAGAGGTTGGCCGACCAGAAGAAGACCTACTTACCTTCCTACAGGATTTCCCCCAGTGCATGAGACACAAATCACAGAGTCTGACTCTTCCAGCTGATGATGAAGTGGCCTGAATAAATTCCATTGCACATCTAGCCATCTTAATTAACGGATTGCCAAGTGTCTTCCATGGAGATCATCTCTCAACAAGACTGAAAACAGCAGATCACGGGTGGCCCAACGACTGCCCGGCTGTGTGTACACGTGGGCACACAGTCATGAGTCTCCCACCCACTAGGAGAAATCACACCCCTCCATCCTCCTGAGAGGGCACAGCCAGCTGTGTCCATTGATCCCACAGTTAAGACGGAGGACGGCAGAGCATCTAAGAACATCTGGCTAAGAGAGAGGGGAGCCAGGGTGAGTAGAGGATCTGGCCCCTCTTGTGGAAGTCAAAGGACATGGTTACAACTGTGCGTCTGTCTTTTCTGTGTACTACCTGACGGGCTTGGCTGCAGCTCTGGTACAATGTAGGACTTCTGCAGTGACCCCGGAATAGGAGGGCACTGGAGAGGCAGTAGCTGTCAGCTGAGCTCCTGCTCAGATCTGGGCGAGGCTCAAAGCAGAGACTGAGAGCAGCAGCAGCAGCAGCAGAGTGCGAAGCTGCTCTCCTCCCCCGTGGAAGGCTGCCGAGCTCATCGAAGGCCACACCCACAGGTTTTCCAAGGCAGCAGTTCCCTGATTTTTGGTGTCAGGATCACTTTAGACCCTGAAAAAATTTGTGAAGACCCTAAAGTAGGATCACCAAATATTCCATGGGACCCACTTATGTCAATAACTTATTTGCTGTTTGGGTAGAATTCATAGGTAACTGGGGATCCTTTTAAATTTGAGTTTTGTTTTTCATCTTTGTTAAAACTGACATCTCTGCCCCAAAGAGCTTTTACTGATGTAAGTGATGTCTACCTCCAGTTGTGTCCAAACTGAAGAACAGGCATTTTAAAAGATTTATTTATACTTTTAAAAGTGACAAATAAATTCATCAAATATTGAAATAATCATCATGATTTGAAGAAACAAAAATCAATTAAATGTTAATATTCCTAGCACATTTTTAAGAAATAAAACATAAGTTTTAAATAAATTCTTTTTCCCAAAAAAGAAAAACAATTTTGCAAAACCATCTGATTTGATTCAATTATATTTAAGTAAAAATTTGGATGCATGGTTTACAGAAGACAGCTGGATTCTCAGAACTCCTTCTGCATCCATTCTGTTGTGACACTGTGCATCACGCAGTTTTCAGAAACTCCCCTGGGCGCTCAGGAGAGACTGAGATGGGGAAGGAAGCACCTCACATCAACACGACAGCTGTCTGGACTCTGGGTGAAACCTGGACTTCCCCGGGTCCCCGAGACCTCACTGAGACTTCAGTGGCTCAGGTTGCTGCCCGTGATAGCCTCGTATCCTCTCACCAGTGTGTACCTTTCCACTCTGTCACCACAAAGTCAGCAATGACACAAAATCACCTTTCATTAGTAAATCTCACAAAGACCAGCAGAAATAGAAGATGTTCCCTGGGACATTTTGTATGAGCCACTGGATTCCAATCAATTGCTTATCCTAAGCAAGCAAAGCTGATGATAGCTTTGATCCTAGACCTTTTCTTAGAACCTTCTTAAAAAGGCAGAATTTTTCATGATATGTTTGGATGCATGACTATGTGTGCATCTCATCTAAAAACGGAGCAACATATACATTTAAAAATTTTCACCTACAAAAACTACATCTAGTTAATATACAATTGGAAGACTTTGAACACAAGCTTATACCTTGAAACCATCACCACAATCTATGCCATAGATTAAATTATGTCTATACCTAGCACCTCCAAAAGTCTCCTCCTGCTTTTCGACTCATTTCTTCTTATTTTTTCTTATTACTTTTTAAAATTTATTACTTATTTTTTTTTACTATTTTCTGGCTAGGATCCTGAACTGAGTCTTAGCAGAATTTTCAGCTTTTAATACAGTGTCGTTAACTCTAGGCACTATGCCCAGAGTAGATCTCTAGGACTTACTCTCATTTTATGTCGTATTTTCATGTCTGTGGAAGGTATGGAAATTGTCCCCAAGTGTTCCTCGTTTTCTGCTCACCTGGCATAAACATGGCTACTCCTGCCTGCCTGGCCCCCCTTTTGTTCTTGTCAAACGACTTTGTTGCAGTTGCTCCTGTTGTTCATCTCTCAAGAAAGAGAGGGACTCAGGGACCTGGGCCACAGAAGGCCAGCCTTCCTCTCCTCACCGAAGATGGAGTGTCACAGTGGGTACAGGACCCCAGGAAAACAGGTTGGAGTGAAGATGTTGAGCACTTTGGGTACTTTAGAAACAGTCCTCAAAAGGACAAGTCAGACCAGGGCATAAACGGTGAGCCCATTAGAACACATGACAGTGAAGGTGGGGGAGGAGACCTCAGCTCCTGTGCATCCTCCCCAAAGCACCCAGGGTCCTGATGGGAGCAGGGGAGACCACAGGAGGCCTGTGGCACAGACTGGCCTGGGCCTGCCACCAGGCCCTTGGGATGCAGGCACACACTGCAGGTGAGAACTAAGAGCCAATATGATCCATGAAGACTTAGGGTGGAAGAAATTCATATTTCCACCTTCTGTGTAAGAGTCCATGAGACTCCTTGCCAGGAAGAGAGAAGGACCGTGACTTCACTGGGTCCAAGCCTCTGACGTGCTGCATCCCTTACCAGGCTCCTGGACACACGGTGCATGGCACAATCGCCACATTCTGCTGTGCACTTTCAGTGTTCCAATTTCCTCTGTAGTCCTCGGAACTATTACTGCCACATGGGCACCTACCCACTTCTCCAGCAAAAGATGCATCTCTGTACAAAGGAAAACTTATCTCCACAAACACCTGCTAGGTTAGATAGCCTGCGTGTGGAAAAGTGATATCCATTCTCTGTGCAGACAGGAGAGTTAACAGTGCTCAACAGCCGGAAAGAGCTCCAAGAAAACAGCAAAAGCTCAGAGTATGAAAGCCAATAGCGGTTTCTGGTCAGATGTATTGTCTGGAATAAAGGACGGAGGAAACTTCAACAACAGTGTAAGAGTTAGAGATTCCATTTCTGACCATAAATATACTAAACAAAAGAATCCTTATTCTAATTTTGGATGAAGTTCTGATAATTGAAGTGTCCAAAACAACTAATTGTGATTTGAGGAACACCTTGTCAGAATGATAAGGATTATAGAGGTGCGAAGTCACTGGGTAACTTACTCATCTCGAAAAACATCTTAAGTGAAAGCAAGTGAGAATACTCTGAAACTTCTGGCTTGGATTCCGACATGAGGAATATGATAAATATGAAAGCGTCACAGGCTCTGCAGCCAGAGAGGAGCACAGAGCAGGAGCACAGTTAACGCAGCGCCACGCTCAGGAAGCCAGGGCTTCTAAACTTGGCTAAGCTTTGCTTGAAGAGTGCAGTCACCTGGCGGAACCGTGTCCGGTTGCCCTGTGTCTCCTCGGGAAAGCATCTGTCAGATTTCTACTCCAGGGGTAGAGTATATTGAAAGAAAATTCAGGTCATGGTGAATCACAGCCCTTCCTAACATTACCTGTTAGTTATCAAATATAAAGGCAGATTTCAGCACTGACAGTTATTAAAAACCCCACTCCTTTTAGTTTTCTGTTGCTTCTAGAATATTTTTGCTAAATGAGGCTAAGAAATACTTTTTGTCCCCAAAAGTGATGTCAAGTTGGTGAAAGAGGCAGGAAAGACGCCTGTCACTTCTTGTGCCTGTGGCTCTCCCAACGGAACACAAACTGTTTCAGTTACTTTGTGATTTCCACTGTCTTTTTTGTGAATGTGTATTCTTGTTTGTCTGAAAATTATTTGACGTGAAAAACCATCAAGCATTTGTTCCGTGATGTTTCTAATGCTAGACGTTTGGCATTGGGAATTCATGAATAAGATGCAATCCTTGCTCCAAGGAAAGAATCACACAAACTAGATCATAAATTTTCTCTCCAATTATTTTGCAAAAATATATTTAATATTAAATGTTAAATTGCATATTAGGTATAGATTGATGGGTCAAGGGACATTTGCCTTTTATTTTGAATCTCTTACCTACTAATTAATAATAGAACAACGGCACTCGAAAGAATACTCTGAAATACCAAGTTGGTTCTCGAAAGTCACAAGCATGGGCTGCCTCTGCACACCACACTTCCCTCCTGTCTGTGTTCCTAATTTTAGTTTATCTCGTTTTCCAAATAATTCTTTATTCATAAATTGTGTCCCAAAGATAACAAATGGCTTAGAGCAAAGATACATTCCTCCCGTAGCCTGCTGTGTGTGGAGCCCATGCCGAGCTCCCCCTGCTGAGGAGTGAGGGCACAGGAGGCCCAGGAGCCCTGAGGATGGTGGCAGGCTACATCAGGGACCTTCGGCCGCTGGTCTGGGGCAAACAATTAGGCTTGGTTGGAGAGATCACAGCGAAACACCAGCCCCACAAAATGAGTACCTCTTGGAGAGACTCTGGTTCTAGAAGGTCTCTGGCTTGCCTCTGTGTGGACTGTCAGCTTTGTCCTCTCTGAAGTCACTACAGGAATGTGATGATGGTGGTGTCTGACCAGCACTCACCCAGGAGATCCCATTATATATTTTAATGATGCCACCGTGCTACTATATGGATCTTTAATGTCCCCTGAAAAGCTCATGTTTTGAAAGCATGGCCTTCAGACAGCAAGAAAGGGCCTTTTTGGTGATGCTTGGATCATGGGGGCAGAAATTCCATTGGTGGATTAATCCATTTGATGGGTTAATGATTCGAATGGACTACTACTACCAATTCAAATGGCGGCAACTAGAGACAGGTGGGATGTAGCTGGAGGAAGTGGGCCCCTGGGGACTGGGTCTTCTCCCTGCCTTCATTCACTTTCCTTCTCTGCTTTCTGTCTGCCATGAACTGAGCACTTTCCCTCCTCCACGCTCTTTCACCACGATTTTCCACCTCATCCAGAGCCCGGAGCTCTGAGGTCAGCGGGCCATGGACTGAACCTCTGGAACAGGAGCCAGAATAGACTTTTCCTCCTCTAGGTTGTTCTTGTCAGATATTCTGGTCACAGTGACGGACAGCTAACTAACACAATCAGAGAAGGGCAGCTTCTCTCCCCTCTTGGCCCGCATCATTCCTGGTAAGTGGGCATTTCAGAGCTCTAGGAGGAGCTGCACTGACTGCAGCAGTATGGCTCCATTCTTCTCTGACAGACAGTGTGTTCTCATATCGTGTGCTGGTGTAGCTTAAGGTTGAGGACAGTATTCCTGTTCTCGGGCTGGTGACACTACCCTGTGTGTTCCAGTGAGCACGGAGATTGGGGGATTCCCACTCACTGTCAGCTGAGCAGCCCCCGCAGGGCTCTAGACAACAGGACACATCTGTCTTGTCTTCCTCTCTCCCACTGCATCATGCCTCTGTCTTGGATGGTGAGGGGGAGGGGATGGGGAGGATGAGCAGGTGATCTTTTCTCAAAGAATTATTTTTGAGTTGATTGCAAATTGTTCACTTTGGCTGTCTTTTGAGAAGTTTGCTATAGTTAAATTGGTTCCTGGAGCAGAACACACTGACTTCTCAATTAAAGATAACAAAGACAGTCGTCAAACTCTTCCGAGATGACATTTTCGCTCATTTTCTGATAATATGGCTTTGGAAGTGGTGACACGGTGAATATTTTGAGTCCACATAGGACTAAAGTAAGACATTTTATTTTTTATTATAGCAATTGTTGAAAGTAATTTTTAAAAAGTGTGACATTTTGACTCACCACTGTTTCCTGGATAACTTTTAATATATTTTCAATGAAATGAGCTAATAATAATTTAGTTGGGAGGAAATTTAGTGTTAACAAATGGATTTAAATTTAAAAATTGTGGGTCTATCTGTTCATTATCTTTCGAGATAAGCATGTATGCTTCATTGACACAGGACACACTAGGTGACAAGTGTGACATTGAGAAAACACTGCCCAGTGAGCTGAGGAGTAGTAGTGATCTCAGGCTGCCGCCATCTGCACCATCCAGTTGCCAGCTTCAGGGCTTCACCAAGGCAGTGTCCCCCAGGCACTGTTCCCATCTCCAGCGTCACCTCTCAACTGTACAGAGCCACTGGGCGGAGATCATGTGCATTTAAATGCAACTTGTGCCTATTGCTGTCACCCAGTTTTTAGCAGAGTAGAGTAGTACCTTTTCCTAGCAGGTCGTCTGCATCAATTTGTTGACCGATGGATACATTCATTGCTTCCATGTTCAACATTTCTTTTTAAAATATTCTAATAGCTCCACCCACTGCCCTCTTTATCCAATAAGGATTGGTACGTAGGACTGGGTCTGCTTTTCAATTCAATGCTTGGAGATTTATTTCTTGGGAATATTCCAAAGCCCATCTGTTCCTTGATTCTAAAAATAAACCACGACCCCAGAAACTACAGCAGGTGCTCTCTGTCCAAAATGTGGCCCTGAGCCTACGTGAGGGAGAAGTTGAGCGGGGTGGCAGGGGAGAGACCCACAGGTGCACAGTGAGGAGAGCAGGGACAGCAATGTCCATCTTTGCAACATCCTAGGAGCGGGCAGAGGAGAAGTCGGGAAGACCTGGCGGAGCCTCAGGGACCAGTGGCTGCTTGCTCTTCTTATGCAGCTTCTGCTTCCTCACCCCCACACAGCTGGTTTCCTGCACTGCCTCTGTAGCTGTGGGCTCCGTGGGGCGTGGGCCTGCCTGGGTCAGGCGTGCTCATGACTGAGGTTGCGCAGGAATCAAGTGACCTAGAAGAGAGGAAACACGGAGACGTCTTCAGGCAGAAAGGATGAACTAGATGTTCTTAACCCATTCTGGTGCTTGTCCCTTGGTCTTGTAATTTCCTTGCTCCTGTGATTTGTAAGATGAGACCCCTAGCAAACTTTCTCACCCATGGCTCTTGTGGTGTTTCAAGGTTGACCTGATTTCTAAAATTTAATGAGAAGCAGGACAGGAGGTGGCAGGCTGTCTGGGGTCTCAGCAGTGCTGGCTTAGGAGGTGGGGCTCCCTGACCATCCTGTGCCAGGAGAGTGCGCCCTGGCACACGGGTGCCTCAGGAGACAGCAGGGCTGCCCTCAGCCTGCAGCACTGCACACTGGGCCATCACACTCAAGTTCACATTCTGCCTCGTTTGTCTCCACCCTATCACCCCTTCGACTTCCCTTCCTACTCCCAGAGCCCAGTTGTTCTGTTTTCTAATCTACATCTTCCATTCTTATGAACTATGTCTGTTGAAATGTTTGGCTTATCCCAGACAAAGGTAATTAAATGGACCATTTTTCTCCATAATGGGACCTAAGGGCCACATTATCTAGCAGTTCTGTTACCTTAGTCTCCCTCTCTTTCTCCACCTGCTCTCTTTTTGTCTCTATCAGACAATGAAATGAAAAGCATTTCTCCACTGGAATTATTTATTTATATCATTTATCACTGCTATATTAGATAAGGAGGAAATATTCATCCATTAAACCTTTGAAGTAGAATTTTCTTATATAAATGCAAATTTTTAAGAACACCATATAAATGCAATAGGTATATCATTCTCTATAGAAATACAAATAATGCATGCTCTTCCCAGTAGCTATCCAGCTCAGCATTATTTAAGCATTCTTGTTTCAGTTGCCCCAGTCTGCCTTACCATTGCCTGTCTCCACTGGCAATCGCCTGATTCTGCTGGAAGGAATTCCGAGTTCCATCGTCTTTCCAGCTACCTTTGACCCCTTGACCATAATTCTGGTTCTCTTTGCTAAATTTAACATTGTTATACAGAAACAAATTCTTTAATTATACAGTGGTCCCTCAGTATCCAGGAGGATTGATTCCAGGGCTTCTCTGCCTCCCCACGGGACACCAAAATCCTTAGATGCTCAAGGCCATTCTATAAAATATTAACACATAACCTGTGCACAGCCCACTGGACACTTTCGCTGCAACCGGCCCAGCATCAACAACAGACTCTCCAGTCGTGGTGACTGGAAATGCAGAAAAACAGAGACAAAGAAAACACAGAGACATTATCAAGTAAAGTTGGAGCCAGGTGGGATTCTGCACTCTAATGGAGGAACAGTGACCCAGAACTAGCTCTGCAAGTGTATTATATAGGGTCTCATAATGAGGAAGTTAAACTATAGGGGCACTATAAATTGTTTAAGGCTTGTGACTTGTCAGAGGCTTCTCTGTCCAATAACAGGTTACAGATCTAGAAACAGTTTTTGCAGCTATCATACTATTGCAATGCTAGGAACATTCTGGTGCACTCAGGAAACCCATTGTCCTGGGATGTCTGATAACATCCTTGCCTTTGGCAAGCGATATATCCCAGGCTTGGCTTTTGCCATTGCCACAGGATCAGCCAATGACTGAAGGCTCATCGCCCTCCACACACTTTACATTGTCTCTAGATTACTTCTAATATACAATATAATGTAACTGCTATGTAAACAGTTGTCATACTGTGTTGTTTAGGGAATAATGACAAGAGGACAAGTTTATACATGTTTGTACGGTTTCTTCAGAGTATTTTCTGTCTGCAGTTGGCTGCATCCACAGATGTGGACCCCCTGGATGCGGAGGGCTGACTTTACACATGAATCTAATCTGGTTCAAGCTACTGCTCATTTGGCAGACTCTTTGCACAGATGACCTTTATAATAAGAAAGAAGGGGAGATTACAAAATGACTTTAGAAGCAAATAGGAGCATGTTAGTGTCTGTCACCGCTGTTTGGACTGTGATCCCACTTCTCTATGACCCAAGACCTGTGACACCCTTGTCCCAAGACCTCACTTGACTGTGCCTTACACAGTGGACCTATCCTCAGCTTTAGAAAGCAGGGCGTCACGGCTCACCCTGGGCTCCCGCAGCAGTTAAGACGCACTCTGGCTGACCACACAGGTACTTGGTCTGGGGATAGACCCTCCTGGTGTCCACTCTCTCGTGTTTATTTTTGTCTTCACCCCTGAGCCCTGTGTCCTGCCTCCATGCCCTCACCCACTCTCCATGCCGTGGGTGTTTTGTCCATCCTGTGACTTGTCAGGCCCGCCAGGTGGGCTTTGAGTGATGAAATAGACTCGTCCCCGGCCTTCAGAGAGCTAATGACTTATTGGGGAACCCTGGCTGACTAGAGGTCAGTAATTTGATATATTAATTACAGAATGTAAAACATTATTGAGGTTATAAACAGGATGCTGCAATAGGGAATGAGGGTGATTTTGTGGAGATGGATTCTTGGTGTTCTAAAAGGCGAGAAAAAATTTAGATATCAGAAATAATTGGAAAAGAAAATGGATTGTCATGGAATATGAGAGAAAGTGGAGAGCTTCTTGCGAGTAAGAAAACCTAATGATGTGACTCTCCAGGTGACACGTTCTTGGACTCCATCATTCCTGGACCTTAGGAATGTTTACTTGAAGACTTCTTGAGAGAAACTGCTGTATCATTAGACCTTGCCCTGTAAAGTTCTGTAATTAGATTTGATTTTGACATATTAAAACACTAGTTGTATGTCTTCATCTCAGAAAAGGATGTCACATTTGTATCCTACCGACTCCCCTCACACCTTCAATAACTCCGTGTGCTGTACTTTTCTAATGACGTCCTTAAGATCTTAGAGGCTCCCAGTTGTCTCGCGTGGGCGCCTTCGTGGGGAGGATGGAGGTGCCACAGCTTCCCACCATGCTCCCTGCAGCCGTGTGGGCACACCTGGCTGCCTGCTTGCCTCTGGGAGGGAGAAGTGATAACACTGACTTGTGACAGGGTGATGTGTGGAGTCAGCCACAGGATCTTCGCCAGCATCCCGTCCTGTCTCTTGTCTTACGGCAACACTATTTCCAGCAGAAACATAATCCCGTGATTCAGGGGTCTTCCCTGGGTTTAGTATGATTTTAAAATTCTAACAAAGCTTTCTGTGAGCTATACAGTAGTTTTCTTCCTTAAACAGAATGTGCATCAATTTAATAGCAGTCAGTAATTCTTGGAATAGATTTAGAATTCCATCATAGTCACATGAGTCCGTTAAAACATGCAGGTGCCACATGGACACTGAGAAGGCAAATGAGCTCCTATTCAGTGTGATGTGGTGATCTGCACAAGATATGTGACTTTCATATTGGACAACTATTGATTACATACTTTTCATTATCCTGTCAGAACTACAAGCTTATTGTGGGTATTGAAGTTTGGCTTTGAAAGCAATTACTGGAAGCATTGAGATGCCCTCTTTCTTACGTGAATAGTCCTTTCTAGGACAAAGTCTTCGCATGCCAAATATGTTTATTTACTAAAATAGATTCATGCCCACTATCTAGTTTGAAATAGCATACTGGCCCTTCGGTGGTTTAAGTCTCATGCATGTTAAATAGGACAAATATTTGGTATGAACTCTATGAAATGAAAATGCTTTGGAATAAAGTGATGACAGGAGTTAGAAATCAATACTCATTAAGCCCTTTCCATGGCACAGTGACTGTCAGGAGTGTCACCCAGGTACCTAACTGAATCCATGACTGCAGAGCCGTGCCCTCTAGGATTCTCATGGTATGGATGAAGAGGTTGTCACTCTGCAGGATGCACGGTCACCCAGGACAACACGGACAGGGAGCCTGCAACCATTGAAATCCGTCCTCAAAGTGGGGCCTGCTTGCCCTTGCAAGGCAATTTCCATTGCAACAAGAGTCTAAAATCTCTCTGTGGCACTTGTTTTATAGTGCGTCTATAGAACTGGATTATAGTGTCATCTTGTCTCATAAGCTTAATTGGTTTGTTTAATGGGTATGTGCAGTTATTTATTTCTTTCATTTGTTTCATTTGAACAGACTTATAGGAAAAGCCCACAGCATCATCTAAGTTTCTGATTCACATTAAAATGCAAAAAAAGCAGAGATCCAAAGAGTCTTTCAAATTTTGAACTCTATCTGGTATACTCCATTTCACTACTTGTGACATTTTAGGACACTGAATCTGTAATTTTGAGTCATGAGATTCATATTTTTATAACAAATATTACATGGTATTTATCCTAGAACTACTATAAATCTAGGAAATAATTTTGCTGTATCATACCAGAAATAACCAAAATAGACCTATTTAATCAATACTTCCTGGGTTGACCCACAGCAAATTTGCCTGAGGAACCTGTTGGTCCACACAGATTTACAAAGACCAGAGACTCTGGGTGGGAGTTCAGGGGTTGGGGGACAAAGGAGGAAAGGACACCACATGAGAGGCAGCAACACACACCAGGCTTGCAGGTCTCAGCTGCAGGACAGGAATGTCCCTCAGCCTGAGCCCAGCCAAACCACCCAGAGGGGAGGAGAGCGGGCATGCCCAGTGAGGACATCAGACCAGGCCAGGAGTCTTGGTGGTATTGCTCAGCAGCACAGCGGGTGGGTGGACCCTGGCCGGATGCCTTCCAAGGGTAGCCATGGTATAGACAAAGCAGTAATCAGCTCTGTGATCTACAGCCCCACGAGCTGGGATCCTGGGATTGGACCACAGAAATGTCTGCTTGTGGAACTGGAGGCTGAAGTCCAAGGTCAATGCAGACCTCTGGGCGCTCGGTGACATGCAGATGGAAACTTCCCCTGGGCCTTCCCATGGTCTTTCTTCTGCGTGTGTCTGTCCTAATAGCCTCTTCTAAAGACCCCAGTCATCCTGGATTACGGCCACTCATATGACCTCGTTTAACCTTAATTATCTCTTTACAGCAGTTATCTCCAAATACAGCAGCATGCTGAGCTCCTGGGTGTTAGAACTTCAACATGTGACTTTGTGGGGGCCATAACTGAGCCCATGACCGCATCTTAAAACTCCAAGGCTCCATCTTATCAAAGGGGAACAGCTGTCGCATGAGGTTTTGCAAGGTATGCAAAGCAGGCTGGCTCTAAATGGCCCAAAGTCTGCTAGTTTGGGCTATTTTTAAAATAATTGGATGTGTAAATATTTGAGCTTGGTGCCAGCAGACTTTTGAGTTGAGGTTCTCAGCCTGCAGTGAAGAAATAAGCAGCCAGGAGAGAGTACACAGTAACTCCTGCCCAGGTTCACTTGTTTTCTCTTACTTTTTGTTACTGGGGATTCCACTCAGGGGTGAATTACCACTGAGCTATATCCTCACCACTTTTCTTCTTTTAAGACAGGGTCTCACTAAGTTGCTGAGGCTGGTCCTGAACTTGTGATCCTCCTGCCTCAGCCTCCCAAGTTGCTGGGATTATAGATGTGTGCCACTGTGCTCCAACCTGGGTCCAATTACATATGTACAAGAGCAGGCTGCCATCCCTGGCCAGCTCTGTGGGAGGGGCATCTGGCTCACAGTACACAAGCACTGCAAAGGGAGCAGCTCTTTGTATTTTGTTCTTGTTGCTATTCATAAAATTTAGATTTCTGCAGCAACAGTCCCAGACTGGAAGTTAACTGAGTTTATCCTTACTCAATTTTGAATAACATGCAGTTTTAATAAAACCCCGTGTTTCACTAAACCTGCACTGTGGACCTTCCCTGGCTGTCTCAAGCAGAACCTTGCCTGTGGTCCCTGCTTCCTGCATCTCTCCAGTGCGTTGTGGGCCTCCTCCACTGTGCTGTAATTGCCTTTGTGACTGTTTCCGTATGTTGTTCTTCGGGGCCTAAGAGCCACATCAGATGAAGGAGCCATGTCAGATGAGGGACTGTGTCCTCTCCATGCATTTCCATTTCTAGCAGAGATTCCAACAAATCATATGTGCTCATCTAACACGATAGAACAACTTAAGGAGTAGAGTTAAGAAGCAGCTGGTAAGCCCAGGTACCTAGTAGCCACACCAGAGTAGCCCAGAAGTTCCTTTTTAGAATATCTTCTGTAAATCCTGTAAAATATCATTTGCCTTCTGGGCATGGAGAATACAGCTTGAGATTGCTTCATTTTTAAGAATGGAAAGCTCCATGGAACAGAAATGTAAATTATTTCCACTGGGCTTCAGAGGCCAGATCCTCACTAGGGAGAACCCCAGTGAATGGGCCTGGGTTGTCATTACCCAGCCTCTCTCCAGCCAGCCGTGTTGTGGTCTGCTGTCTGGTTGGGAGTGAGTGGACTTTACGGTACGCATAGTGAAAGAAAGCAACGCCTCATTCCGAAGCGTGAGTCATACAATCACCCAGACTGTGCGCCTGATCACATCCTCAGGCTTCACTCTCAGGTTTTGAGAAGCTACTTGGGCCAGGTTTAATTTCTTTCCCTTCATTAGCGTCCAATACTGCATTTGGGCAGTTGGAATTTCCTTTTGATTAACAGTTTGTATATTGCTTTTATTATTTGAAAACTCAGAACCCAGGGTTCATAAAATTGACTAGGCTACATGGTGTCACAAGCTAAGTGTTGAGCTGAACTCGCATCAGTTTTTCTCACTTCCTCACCCATGATTTTTGCTCTCCAGTAATCTCTGCATGAGTTTCCCGGGAGAGGCATCTGGGGTGCTTGTTAAACATGCACAAGTCAGGCTCCCTTGACATTTGGATCCATCCTGGGGGACTGACAATCTGTAGACCCTTGGATTCACACGTTGAAACCGGATCCCCATGTGAAACTGGAGACAGAGCCTGTGAGGACGTACTTTACGTTAAACGAGGTCATAGGATGGGGCCCTGATTCAGTAGAAGTTCTCATGAGAAGAGACCAGAGAGCTCGCTGGCTCGGCCTGTGCCCACACAGCATGGAGGTGGCTGTCGACGAGCTGGGAGGAAGGGCTGTAGCAGGGACTGAATGTGCATGCACCTTGATCTTGACTTCAGCCTCCAGCATGGTGAGAAGATGAGCAGCTGTTGTTGAAGTCATAGTTTATGATACTCCATAAAGAGCCAAGCCGAATAACACAGAGGGAAGACTACAGGCAGTCCAAAGTGCTCCAGAGGATTCTGGCCTTGGCTGGAGTCAGCCCTGCTCCAGGACCCTTTCACATGGGCAGTACCAGGGAGCCACACTGAGGCTTCTCCCTGGTCTCAGGTGACCAGCCCCAGGAAACAAAGCCTCTGCTCTGAAAGCATCCCACATGGAAAAAACAGCTTAGCCAAAGTTCCCTACGTGCTGTTGAAATAAAGAAGTGTTTTCATCAATAGTTATTCAGTTTGGGGGGCTGGGGATGTGGCTCAAACGGTAGCGCGCTCTCCTGGCCTGCGTGTGGCCCGGGTTCCGTCCTCAGCACCACATACACACAAAGATGTTGTGTCCGCCCATAACTAAAAGTAAATAAATAAATATTAAAATTCTCTCTCTCTCTCTCTCTCTCTCTCTCTCTCTCTCTCTCTCTCTCTCTCTCTAAAAAAAAAGTTATACCGTTTTGCCAAAGCTGCTGTGTGTGTGCCCAAGCCGACAGAGTGGTGCTTGCCCATGCTGCAGCTCAGACCCAAGGTGCCCCTCCTCCCTTTGGTTTTGCTCCTCCTCCTTCACATTGTTTCCCTGTCCATCCTGACCTGCCCCTGGGGATCCTCATAACTTGATGTGGCTCTATGACTTTAGTCAACCAACTTCTCTTCCAGCCAAAATGACCCCGTCCTCAGGAGACGTTCCATCCTCCCCTGGGGCCTGGAAGGTGGAAACTCATTTACCAACGTCTTTTGGCAGATGTCATTAGTGCAATCAGAATTTCACAGGTGATACTTGTGGACTTGTGTTCAAATGCATGGTTCTGTGGAAACTTTGAAGTTTGCCACAATCTTTCTTTAAAAATCCATATTTCAGAAAAGTTTTAGGTTCATGGTAAAATTGAATGGGAGGTACAGAGACCCCATGTCCCCGCTGCCCCCACACAAGGACAGCCTCCACTACTATCAACATCAATAACCAGAGTGGTACATTGATACGTCTGATGGACAAAGTTCATAGTTATATCTGGGGCCATTGCTTAAGTCTGCCATGTATTTTATGATAAACATAAATGGCAGGTACCCACCATTATTCTGCCATGCAGATAGTTTCTCTGCCCTAAAAGTCCTCTCTGCTGCTTCCACTCATCACTTGTCCCCCTGACCCCCAGCAACCATGGGTCTTCTACTCTCCCCACAGTTTTCCCTTTTCCAGAATGTCATGCAATGGATCATGCCCTACGAACCTTTCCAGACTGGCTTCTTTCACCTTTGTTTAAGGTACTTCATGGCTTACGGCTTGTTCCTTATCAATACTGAATCTTATCGCATTGTCAGGATCTGTCTATGCCTCATTTTACTTACCCAACCACCTACTGAAGGCCTCTTGGCTGCTCCATGGGGTTGGCCATCATGGGCAAAGCAACTGTGAACCCCATGCCCAGGTTCCAGGTGGCCATGCTTCAGCTGATTTGGGTGAGTCCCGAGGAGTGTGAATGCAGCATTGTGTGGTAAGGGTCCTCCAGCGTGACCACTTCTACTCCCAGCAGTGAGTGAGTGATGCCTGGCCCACATCCGGCTTTGTCAGCACGTTGGCCAAGGCCAATCTGGCAGGAGACCTTGGGGTCTCACGGTTGCTTCAGTGTACATGTCCCTGATGACGTGTTAGGTTGGCCATGCTGTCATGAGCTCAGGTGCCTTCTTGAGGTCCTCCTGGTGAAACCTCTGTAACACCTGCAGCTCATCTCCTTGTGGGGTTGTTTGTGGCTCTATTGCTGGGTTTTCAGAGTTCTGAGTTTCAGGGGCTGGTGTGCTTTGGACACCTCTGCTGTGTGTGATGTGCCTTTTGCCACGCTTCCTCCCAGGCAGCGGCTGGTCCTGGCACTCCCTCCACCATTTTGAAGAGCAGCCACAATTTTCTTTGGTTCTTTTTACTTATACAAGACAGTAGAATCCATTTTGATATAATTGTACAAGCATGAAGTACATCTTATTCTAATTAGGACCCCATTCTTGTAGATGTACCTGATGATGAGGTTCACCGGGGTGTGTCCCTAATGTGCACATAGGAAAGTAATGTCACATGCATTCCACGGTCTTTCCTTTTCCTGTTCCCCTCCCTTTCCCTTCATTCCCTTGGTCTCATCCAATAGACTTCTATTCTTCCACTTCTCTCTCCTTATTGTGGATTATCTTCCGCATATCAGAGGAAACATTCAACCTTTGGTTTGGGGGGATTGGCTTATTTCACTTAATATGATGGTCTCCAGATCCATCCATTTGGGGTCAAATTTCCTACAGTCATTTTTCTTAACGTTTGAGTAATACTCCATTGTGCATAGATACCACATTCTCTGCATCCACTCATCTGTTGAAGGGCACTTAGGCTGACTGAGTAACTTAGATATTGTGAATTGTGCTGCTATAAACATCGATGCTGTTGTGTCACTACAGTATCCTTCTTTTAAATTCTTGGATATAACTCAAAAACAAAAACAAAACAAAACCCAAATAACCCAATCAATAAATGGACAAAGGAACTGAACAGACACTTCTCAAAAGAAGAAATATGAATGGTTGACAAATACATGAAAAAATTTTCAGCATCTCTAGCAATTAGAGAAATGCAGGTTAACACTACACTGAGATTCCATCCCACTCCAGTCAGAATGGCAGCTATCAAGAACACAAGCAGCAGCAAATGCTGTGAAGGGAAGGCCCTTGGAAGTTCAAAGGCGTTGGCCTCCACGCTCTGTTCCGTGGCTCAGGACACTGGGGTGGCAGCTCAGAAGTCATTGCATGTCACGTCACTGAACTTCTCTCCTTGTTTTCCTGCAGGAGTTTGCAGTCCTGTGTGTCACACTTGGGTGTGTGGTCCGTGGGTAGTTAATTTCTGTGCACTGCCTAAGATCTGCGTCTGTATTCATTTCCAGCACGTGAACTTCCATTTGTCACAACAGCTTCTGTTGAGAAGCCCTCTCTCTTCATCACGTTGTCCTTGCTGCTTCATTAAAGTTCAGTTGACTGTATCTGTGGGGGTCTCTTCCTCACGCTCTCCTGCCACACGGATCTGTTATTAGATTCCTGTCCAGTGCCATACTGCCTTGATTCTGGTAGTCTGATGGTGACATTTGAAAGTGGAGAACTGATAGTTGGTCTTGTATTTCAGTGTGGCCTTGGTTATTCTGGGTCTTTTGCCTCTTCATGTGAACGACAGAATCATTTTGTTGACATCTACAAAATATTTTTATGAGATTTTGACTGGGATTTCCTTGAATTTATAGAAGAAATTGTGAAGAACTGACAGTATTGAGGTTTGTTTTTTGTCTGTAATCATGTGAACACTCTCCATTTATTTAGTTCTTCTTCACTTTTTATGATCAGAATTTTATAGTTTACCTCATACAGGTTTTTGACGCGTTTTATTTGATTTATACCTAAGGGTCTCATTTCGGGGGACATTAGTGTAGACAGCATTGTGTTTTTCATCTCAAATTCCACTTGTTCACGGATGGTAAAATAGGACACCAGCTGACATTTTGTGTGTGCTGCAACTATGTTGTAATTTCACATTATTTCAATCGTATTTCTTTTCTTTCACATTGTCTATATAGGCTGTTTTATTTCTTCCTTCACAAGTTTTATACCTTTTATTTCCTTTATTGTGTTATTGCACTTGGTATAGTGTGGAAAAGTAACGGTGAGGGGAGGATTCTTACCTTGTTCTTCATCTGTAGGGTAATGTTGTTGTTGATATCCACTGTAAAATTGAGAAAATGTCCCTCTATTTTTAGAATTTTTTATGAGTATGTGTTGCATTTTATTAAATCCATTCTTGTCTATGGATATGATCATGTGATTGTTCTTCTTTAGTTTATCAGTTGATGTGATGGATCACATTAATTATTTTCATGTTGAACCAGACTTGTCCCCTGAGATGAATATCAATTGGGTAAAATATTCTACATTTTTTAATGCATTGTTGGATTTGTTTTGCTAATATTGTGTTCAGGATTGCTGTGCCTATGTTCATTAGAGGATCGTCTGTAGTTTTCTTGAAATTTCTCTGTAGTGTTAAATAATGATGAAAACCTTGTTAAGAAAAATAAAATGCTCCAGCATATTTAGAAGTGGTTCCTTTTTCCCTCCCCCAGTTGAACCAGGAGGGGATCTTTCTCTAGTACTCACTGTAAGAACCTGGCAGAGCCCTGGGAGGTGATACCTGGTGTGCAGGCCTCCTAAGGGCTGGGCGCCCTGGGGTCTTTACCTCTGAGTGGCCCACACTTCACCTCCTTCAGGAATCCATCATTCACCCTCAGGTTTCCCTACTCACCTCTGGTTCCTGCAGAGATCCGTGCCTGTGGGTGTCTGCAATGGTACTTCATGCCCTGTGGTCACCTGTCTGCTTTCCCTGTCTTGGGGACAACAGTTTGCCCTGTGACTCACCTCTCTGAGTCATCTCAGAAGAGTTGTTGGTATTCCAACTTGCTCAGCTTTCCTTTGTGTTAGAACTCCGAGTCCTGCTCCCTCTGTGCCAGAATGGAAGCCAGAGACTTGCTCAGTATTCTTTCTGAAACAACTCGGTTTAAGCCCGAGAAGAAGCCTAGCAAGTTTGCAACTGTGCTGTATGTATCCCCCCCTTTATGGGAAGGGCAGAGCCTGCCCGCCTCCATCTGGCTCTTCATCCCGCTGGGCATGAGGGCAGTCGATGAGGGAGGCAGAGGCTCATTGCTGAGGAGTGGGGCTCTCAGCCAGCTGCCAAGTCCATTCTGACATTCCCCTGTCCAGGGACGAGGTGAAGGCTCACAGGCTTCCTGTGCAGGAAACAGTCAACAACCCTGGAGAACTAGCTGGTTTCCTGCTGGTCTTCTGTGCACACCTGGAGCTGGGCAGCGGGAGCCAGGCTGGAGCAGGGCTATGGATGTGAAGGCAAGGAAGGCAGGACGGCAAGGGACAGCCACAGAGGACAGCACCTGGACACCCCTGAGAGACTGTCTGGTCAAATCCCTGCACCCTGGAAAATGGAGGGAAGCGGGTCAGGAGGAGACCCACCTGAGCTGACCAAGGTGATTTTTTTCTGAGATGGAACAGAAGTCTCTTCTCATGGCCCTCAGTTAGTTCAGGGTTTGTTTGGATAAAAACTTAGATATTTTTGCTTTCCAAACTAAGGGGTTTTTAAATTGACAGCCAAAGCAGAAGAATGACTGTGCAGCTGATCCGAGGCAGGTTCGGCAGTGGCAATTAAATGCTCTCACTATCAGGTCCTGGGACCCAGCTCTGTGTGTCTTGGGGCAACCACACTTTACAAGGCTTCATGGTCCTAATGGCAACCAGAGTCAGGGATGAAAAAAAAAGTGATTTTTGTGGGTGATGATTGCGTACGACGCTTGGTGTGAAGGACTTGGAGTAGGGCTGACTACTTTGGGGTGTCTCCATGGCCGTCCGTGTTACTGAAGCATTGACCCGTCCTCAGTACAACCCTCACAAGCTAGAGAAAGGCTCTGTCCAGGGGCGAGGCTGGGGGTGCCTGCTTTCCTCCTTAGCGCTGGCTGCTGACCTTTGTTATTCCCAGTGGTGGCCTGTTCAGGAGTGGCTGGTGTCCGGGCCCTCTGGTAAACGTCACGGTGCCCAGGCTCGCTGCAGAGCTGTGCTGTGCTGTATCCTCGTCCTCAGGTCCATCCTGTGTCCGAGCCAGTTCTTTTCTCCAGGAGTTTCTTCTTTGTCCCTTGCCTGGTGTCTCGCTCTCCTCTCCTGTCCCCGACCTCAGGCTCTGGAGGCTCCTACCTCTCCTCACCCTCTCTCCTCCCGAGTAACAGGAGCCTTGGGAGATTCTACGCTAGGAGCTCCTGCCAGCAGGGCCTCCACTCCCCTCCCTGGCTGTGTGCAGGTGGGAGCTCCGCTGCTTTTCTTGTTAGCTTGGAGCCAAGGGCCTGGGAGAGACCAGGGGAGAGCCAGGATCTCTCTGCTTGGCCAGTGCCTACCCACTGCTCCTTCCCCGTGGGGGACCTTCAGGCACACTCCTGTCTGGCCTCTGGTTTGCCCTGAGAGACTTACTCCAATGCCCTCCACCTTATTAGGAATGTTCTTCAAGGCAGAGCTGCTGCTCAAACTTCTATAAAGCTTGTATTAAAAAAAAGAAAACAGTTAAAGTTAATATTTTTAAATAGTTGACATATCATGACTCACTGTTTTGACATCTCACTGAAATAATTTATGAGTGTTTTACATCTTTACATTCAAATACATCTGACTCCCTTTGAAGCAGCTAAAATCTGTTCCAGTCTCAGGACCAGCTGCCTCATGCTCAGGGGATGCTGGTAGGAGGGAACAGCTCCTAACCCCCGACTCTACATAGAAGCCATGGCATACCACCCTTTCTCCTTAATCTCTTTAGTATGCAGTAGAATTAATCCAGCAAGTTTATAAGGAGAGCATGATTTTGTTAAAAAAATTTACAAAACTATTTTTTAACCATATTTCATTGATGTTTAATTGTAGTCTTTTGATTTTGAACCCTGGCAAAAGGCTACATGTAGAATTCAGGGTCAGAATCCTCAGCATTGGTACTTGCACTGACTGCAAGTTCCATCCTGTCAATCTAAGGCTTTCTTGAAGGCAAGATGCACCACCATCATCTTCTTCCAGCCCTGGGCATCCAGCAAAGCGGACACCCAGCAACTGTTTGTCAAACAGACTGAGCTTAAGCAGTTGCAGAGAGATGCTAAAAAAGGAAAATGGTTGTATTTCCTCTCCTCCTCCATCTGCAGTTTCACTGTTCCCCTTTCCAGACAGTTCTGCGTCTCCAGACATCTGCTGCATGGACACGGTTTCCTTTCCATGTGGTGCCGAGAGAGCCTTGCTCCTGTCTTCTTTTGCAGGGTCTCCTGCTTGTCCCTCCCGTGTGTCCCTCCTGTGATGGCATTTTCCCTTTCATTCATGTCATTCCAAGTGTTTTCTGCTTTTGAAATTAGCTGGTGCCTTATACTCCTCCTACCTGTGCCCCCCAGCTCCAAAGAACCCCCTGAGCAGAAAAGCAAGCCTGCAGGCTGGGGATGTGGCTCAAGTGGTAGCATGCTCGCCTGGCATGTGTGCGGCCCGGGTTCAATCCTCAGCACCACATACAAACAAAGATGTTGTGTGCACCGAAAACTAAAAAATAAATATTAAAATTCTCTCTCTCTCTCCTCTCTCTCTCTTAAAAAAAAAAAAAAAAAAGAAAAGAAAAAAAAGAAAAGCAAGCCTGCCGTGACAGTTCTCATCAGAAGTCACCAAGGCAGGCTGGGGTAGACTGATCTACCTCTTACCTTCAAAAAGGCCTCTCTCTGCTCTGTCTGGTGGGTGTACCGTCTCCATGGCCCTCTTATGATTCTTTCCCACTTGTCTCAGTTGGAAGCAGATGTCCCTCCAGTGGTCCCCATTGGAGCAGGTGCACCAGGCAGGCTGCTGAGGGGACTTCTGAGCCTTTTCCAAACAGAGAGTGAGGATCTCACCTCGTGCTTTGTTGACGCTGGTGGAGAGAGAGGCAGAGCCAGGGGCCTCCTGGGCCTGGGCCACGCCCTGTGGAACTGATGCTTTTGACTGCATACTGCAAACAGCATCAGCATCATTGAGGGGAGAAGCTCTAGAGAGCAGGGTGGAGCTCATTCCCAACCACTCTTTAATGAGATAATAATAAGGGTGAGCTACTATTTGACAAGAAATAATTTTATGGAAAATAAATGTAACACTGAGTTAATTTTTACATGGAGGGTTTCCATTTGGGTTTTTAAGCAAGTGACAATTTCTTCTAGAAAAATAATTTGGGGTAATATATTTTTGATCTTATGAAATTGAAGTACAGGATGATAAGTAGGAATTATAGTACTGTGTACTTATTTTCTAAGAAAGGCAAGCCATTGGGAAGATCTCTTAGAAAAACATCCATAGAAATTTCTTTCTTGATTCAATTTTGTTTATTGACAAAAAGTATTTGATTATCCATATATTTTAAAAGTCAGAAATTCTACCTAAAGTCAATACTCCCACACTGATTATTTCATAGGCTTCTTATTCTTATTATCTTAGGCATGAATTTCTATCTTAATTTAAGAATTATCTTACAAATTAGGGCTTGCTAGTATAGAAGTTCACCAGCAGTGTTTACACGGTCACCTCTTCAGTCCATGACCAGGATGCCCTGTTTGTGCAGTCACCTGTCAGTCAGTGATAAGCCCAAGGTGGGTATTTGGTCACGGATCAGTTGAGGCACATGCATTCTGGGCTATGTGTCCAGGTGATTTTGTTGAGCAAATGCCCAGGAGACTTATACAAACTGGGACAGCGTAGCCTACTATGTACCGGACTGTGAAGGTACCCCACAGCATGTGATTGTAGGGAATACCTTAGGCAGTTGCAACAGAATGGCAAGTAAAGGTGCTTTTAAACATTTTAAAACATAGACAATCCAGTAAAAACACTGGACTGTAGGAATTTTTCAATTTTATTATAATATCCCAGGATTCCCACCACATTGTGGTCCATTGTTGACTGAAACACTGGTAGGTGGTGTATGGCTGTTGTACTTTAACCAAGTTTAAGTTGGTAGAAAAAAAAATGCATTTTGAAGGAAACTGACAGGCTGACTATGTTTCAGTGGAGGCGAAAATAGAAAGAGAAATTTCAGGGTATTACTCCATTGTTCCCTGTCACGTAAGACTCTGGTGGTGGCATTTGGGTGTTGTGGACACCTCCCCCAGGCACCTTGAAGGCCTGCAGGTGCTACCGCAGTGCTCCATGGCAGAATCATGTGGGCCGGCACCTGCACTCCTTGGGCCTGCCTGGTGCCACATGGTCCTGCTTCTGCACCCTGTGGGCCTACCTCATGCCACATGGGCCTTTACCTGCACCCTGTGGGCCTGCCCGGCTTCTCCTGGGCCTGCACCTGCACCCCGTGGGCCTGCCCGGCTTCTCCTGGGCCTGCACCTGCACCCCGTGGGCCTGCCCTGTGCTGCGTGGGCCTGCACCTGCACCCCGTGGGCCTGCCCGGTTCCTCGTGGCCCTGCTTCTGCCCCGTGGGCATGCACCTGCCCTCATGACTGCAGCCCTCATTGTCAGGTGGGCACCGTTGTGTTTCAGGGCCAGGGTTCCCTCAGAGTTTGAGCTATTGCTACCTACTTCCCAACTCAGACCTTGAAGACACACTTTTCCCAACTCGGACCTCACCCCTTGGTAGGAGGGAAGTTCCCCAAGTGCTGGTTTAGAGTTTTGCTCAGAGGCTGCATTTGCCAATGAAGCAGCCACAGTCTCAACCAGGCACTTGGCAAAACAGTGATGGCCTGTGCTGGACTTCTGGCTCTGCTGATGACGGACACACACTCCTCTCAAGCAGGGCAGGACCAAGTAGCAGGTGAGATACTCTCGTCAGTGATGTTGCTTTTATACTTTATGAATACTAAGGGATCAGAAAACTTAGGTGATTAAGCGGTTCCCAATGGCATATGACCTCCGAAAGAAAATGCCAATCATGCTCTTTAAATAGACATACATTGTTTTCTTTTCTTCAGAATTTGAATGAATGTTTTAATCCCTCTACTTCTTAAATATTTATCAATGGCATTAGGTTGGATATTCTGTGAGTAAAATTCTTTACTTATTTTCAGTTTCCTGTTTCCTCTTTACATCATTGATAAGTTTTTCTAGTTTTTAAGGAAAACATTTATTATCCTATAATGAAGCAATGAAAAGCTTTCTTCTACAAACTAAAGGCCCACTGATTTAACCAAGTATATGAGTAGTATATGACGCAAGGTAAAGCAATTAGATTTGGCAACTATTAGGTTTGGTCAGGAATTTTGCTTGTACATTTTGTGATGTTTTCATCGTGGTAAGATCACTTAACATAGCATCTCGCCTCTTAATAGATTTTTAATGCACAGTACCATGTTGTCATCTCCAGGAGCCACACTGCACAGAGGTCTGTGCAATTCCGTCATCCTGTGTGACTGAGACTTTGTCCTGGTTGGGCAGCGATTCCCGACTTATCTCTTTCCTCAGCCCCCGGCAACCCACCATTCTCTCCTCTGTTCCTGAGCTGGGCTCCTAGCCTCCTCATCTGTGTGGGTTCATGCAGTACATTTGTTTCTGTGATTGTTTAGTTCAGTTGCAGCGTGAGTCAGGATTTTCTTGTTTTTGAAGGCTGAATAAGAATCTCCTGCCTGTGTATGCCATGATCTGTTCACCCATTCCCATGTACATGGTTCCCTATCTTTGCTCTTTGAACAGTTCTTCAGTGAACAGGAGAGAGCAGTTGTCTTTTGAGACCTTGGTTTCCCTTCTTTTGGATATGCACCCAGAAGTGGGATTGCTGGATCTCATGGTGAGTCCATTATTAATATTTTGAGGACCTGCCATACCATACTTTTTTGCATAGCAGTCTTAGAGTTTTATGCTACCTAGAGTATCCTCATGGAGAAATTCCTTTAAAAAGCCACATGCAACTGATGATAATAATTGACCTGTGATATTCTCTTTAGTTCACGTGATGTGACAACACACCTTTCTGTGTCTCTCCACTTCTGTGCCATAACCTCTAGCTCCCATGGTTAATACTCAAGTCCAGGGTCAGTGTCACAGGCCAATTCAGTGAAGGCAACATGCTACTTACCGCCTGTGCTGTTAAACAGTTGTTTCTCACATTAATTGGGTTAAGTTGCTTTTTATGTTTTTATCATAGACCAAATCATTTGATAGTCATTTCTTGGTTCCAATAATGTGTTCTTGTAGATAGTTGGATTTTTTAAAGATACAATCATATGTGTAGATAAATAATTTTTCTCTCCTTCTAAACTTCTTTGAGAATATATTAGGTATATAAATGTAATTTTCATTTTATTTCTTCAGCAGATATTTCCTCCATAAGTGAATAGTAGTATAATATAGGTATGACAATTTTAGGTAGTGGTTACTATCTAAAGAGTTATTAAATAAATGAGAGAATAAGCTTATTCCTCATAAACACTAGCAGCCTGTTTTGCAGAGCACAGTGATTGTAGACATCACAGACTCTGTGGAACAGGGTCATTATCCATATGTTAGACAATCCATATGCTGCTGAGACCCAGGGTATGCTGCTAGGGCACAGTGTGGAAATATGTCAATTTTATCTAGACTGTAAGTCTTGAACTCACAGTCATTGTCCATGAAGGCTACCTTACTTTATAGAACTATGTAGCTCTGTATTTAATTTAATAACAGGGTATTTTTAGAAATTCTCAATAATAGTTTTTGTTGTTGTTGTTTTCTTTGATTTTTAGTGTGTCATGTCAGAAAAATATTAATTCCCAGGCTATTTGACCCTCCTGAACAGCTCAGAAGCAGATGCAGATTTTAGAGGCCAGAAGGAATTGGTGATTCTGCTTTGCAATCTTTTCCGTCAAACACTGAATACCTACTATGGGCAGCACCTGGTGAGAGGGCTGGCGACCTCCTGCAGAGTTAAACAGGCCTTCTCGGGTTCCCTGTTGGTGGCGACCCACAAAGGAGGCAAGGGTCTGACCTGACATCTGGGTGGGACCAGGGGCAGGAAGGGCAGAGGTGGGGACATGGAGCCCAGAGTAGGGATGGGGATGAGGTTGACGAGAAAGTGCTGTTTTGGGTGAATATTGATTGAAGAAACGAGAGCCTTGAGGACGTGCAGCGTTCTGTGGAGAACCTGGACGCACACGAGGAGGAGGACACTTGTGGTCAGCGTGTGCCGATGCAGGCAGCACGGCCTGGTGCCGGGCCCACACCAGGCCCTCCCAGCTCTGTCAGTGCGTCCTCACAAATGCTTCTGCCTGGGTGTGGACAGTGAGGTGCAAGGACGTGGACACGCCTCTGTGAGTGCCAGGGTTTGAGCCCTGCGAGTTCCAGAGCCCCCCCCCCCCCGCCCCGCTATTGCAATAGTAAAGTGTTTCCATTCTTAAGAACGTTTACTTTTCGGAGAGGAGTGATGAAGTCATTTTGTCCAATAATAATCCATAATTAGAAGTTCAGGGATGAGGGAACTTGTGGGCTTAGGAGCAACATAGGCGGAGATAGTTTATAATTTGTTTACGAGCGTGGCTTTCTTACGGACTCAAACTGCCAAGGCTGGAACCTGACTTTTCTGTTATTAAAAGGCATTTTAGTACATCTCTCGATGGACGTGGAAGAAAGATTGTGTTGAAACAAGAAGTACTCATGAGATGTCCGAATCTGTCTACTCTTTTATGTTCCATAAAGTAGTGGTTTAAAGGGTGCCTAATTAACTGCTGCTTTAAGTGAGGCAGTGAGCTTTAGGCTTCCGTGACGTACAGAAAATCATTCATGCTTGAAGCCTCCTGCCCAGGGGTGACTTTCTGAATGAATTCGCCATCAGCAGGTCTGTCTCTGGCTCAGCGACGTTCTAGAGGGAAACTCGCGTTCTTCCTAGTGCTCTTATTTATTGGTCCTCCTTCCTGGACCACTGGCTCCCATTGCCATGACATCAAGGAGCTGCTCCCAGACAAGCACTAATAACATCCACGTAGGCATCATCAACCCTCAAGAGCATATCAATCAAAGGGCAGATGATCGTGCTGCAGAGATCACTGTTCATAACACTCTTCTACTTCAGAGCAGCTGCAGGAGGTCACTCCACAAACAGATGGACAGACCTCCCCCAGCAACACACCCCTACTCAGATTTTCAATCAACCAATTGTCTCCCTTTTTAAAACTTCCTTAAGAAATATAGCACATTCAAAAATAGGCCCAAACTAAAATTCATGGCTCAGTCCATCACGGCCAGAGGAAACCAGCGTCACTCCTGCTGTGTGGAGGAATAGACCGTCCCCAGCCCCTCTCACACACCTCCCCGTCTCCCACTTCAGCAAGGGCCCTGCTCCTGAGTGTCACTGCCGTCTTCTTGTTCTTCTTCTGAGCACCAGTCGATGACATCTGAGCCTGCGTTAATAAAATCTGCATACAACTTTGCCTTCAAAGTTTAGGGTTATGCAAAAGGAAACCTACTCTGTGTTCTCTTGTGCCCAGGGTTTCACTCAGCGTTTTGTTGTGAGGTCCACTCATGTGCACAGTGATAGTTCAGTAATTTTATGGCTGTGTTCCATGAGCACATTTGTATGAGTTTATCATTATATATTTGCTCATTCTCCTGTGTGATGGCCATTAAATACTCCTGGCAGTGCCTGTACCACCACTTGCATAATCGACATTCAGTGAAGAGCCACTTCCACAAGCTGCGTGATGCTTGTGGATCAGGCCACCCCTCCTGGGCTTCGCTCCGCCGTCCAGTGTCCAGTAGTGCTGCCTGTTCTAGCCTCTCTGACTTCTCTGCTTCTGCAGCCCCTCCCCCTTCCATGGGTCTGTTCTTTCTCTCTGATCCCTACCCTAAAGTGCTTGTGTCACATTCTCAGCCATCAGATCCATGACAATAAATTAAACTGTAAGCATTTCCTGCCACTTAATGTTTTCCATTCACTGAGTTCCCAATGTATTTGCTTGGAGATTCCAGTAGTAGATGTTGTATGCAAAGTGCAAACTTTCTTTTTTTTTCCTCTTGCTCTATATTATATGATTTCCTAAATTTTACTTGCCTTCATTGGTAATGCTAGAGTCAGGCAGCAATGTGGACAGAAGTGGTTCAGAATGCTCCATCCCACTATATGGGGAACTTATTCTGTGGTGGCATCCGGACAACGGAAGTGACATACAGAAATGGAGGTGAGGTGGACACGGCCTGATTGGTCAGGGCTCCTGTCTGTCTTGTTTGAACAATGATTTGAACATCGAGCTCCCTGGGATTGGCTGAAATTTAGTTATTTTCAGAAGAATATGTTACAATCTATTTGCACATCAAGTTAGGCTAAATAGAGACCTTTAGGCCAAAGTGGACAGTATTTTGAATTTACTGTTTTAAACTTGAATCATTTTTCTTAAAAGTAATTTTCTTTCAAATTATTTTTCTCTTAAGGTAGAGTCTGAACATCCCTCCACATTGCTTCCTACTAATTTAATTAATAAAAACTATAATTAAATTTAAAATTAAATAGATTTATTTTAAAAATTAAATGCAAATTAATATTTATTAACATGGACTTAATATTAATAATTAATATTTATTAACATGGACTCATTTTGAAAGGGATAACATGTAAATAATAGGTGCATGATGTATATGCAATTCAATAAATACATAAGTAAATGTACATATGCAGCCACCTATATTTAAAAGTATGGAAATTCACTTCGCCCACAGATAACCCATGAAAATAAATGGTCTATACCCATGCACTCCACCCAGGAGTCCAGTCTAGGAATGACCACTGTGTGACTATGAGGGCTGAGCTTCATGTTGGACGCTCACAGGGAGGGTGCCTCTGACTCAGCTCCTCACCTTGTTTACCTTACTGTAGCCCAACGACAGACAAATGGACCGTTTCCACTTTTGAGTGCTGAATTAGACACATGACACCAGAGGTCACGCTGACAGATGGCAGTGGAGCTTGGGCCTGCAGAGCCTGTGCTGAGATTGTGGTTTTAGTGTGCACACCTCACCTCCCTGGTCCTCCAGGAGATCCAGGTGCTGTGGTGTCTGAGCACCTGCGGGTCTTACAGGTTCTGTAGGTTCAGATGGCAGCAGGACACCTGCACACTTCCAGGAGTGCACAGAGGAAGAGAAGATGCTTGCCTACCACTCGGACTTAGACACGTTTCCTGCATAACTATCCAAGGAGCGCTGTGCTGACAAGGGCTTTGTATTTTTAGCTCGTGCAGCCTTTGAGTCCTGCCTTCCACTTGATTGGAGCACCAGGGCTTCCTTACTCATGCACCAGGCCCTGTTCTTGTCTGTCCTTACTCAAATGCCTACTTGTGTCTTGATGGCAGCTGCTGCCACTTCACCTCTCATCTCTCTTCCCTTCCCATTCCTCAATAGAGCTTCCAACTAAGAAAAACCTGGATTTGGGGAAGGAGAGTAAAGAGTCATGACAGGCTGTAATTCTGTGGAACACATTTGGGCTTGAAAATGTTATGGATGCATTGAAACAAACTCAGTGTCCCCCAACTTTCAGCAGAGCATTTGCTAAAGATTTTTGGTAGCACAAGCCAGTGGCTAGCATTACAAATAGATTTCTTCTGTCAAGTAGTGCATGATAGTTTCAAAATTCCTTGCTTTGCAAAATAAATTGCAAAGAAGTTATGACATTCAGGGTCATATGAAGGTCAGTTTATAGGAAGAGTCCAGGAGTAGCATAGGCTGGAGGAGAAGTGGGGTGAAGTGCTGCACGTTTTGGAATCTTCTTAAAGAGAAGCTATGGAAGATTGAGTCCAGGGTAGCTGCCCTGTGCCGCTGTTCCTGAGATCTCGAAGCCACTTCTCTAGCAGTTCTGTGGAGGAAGGAGCGAGTGGAGACAGGTGCTTCATGGTGTAAGCTGCCCTCCCAGTGTAGCTCTAGCAGCAGTGTAGCTGCCCCAGCCTCCATCTCTGTGTTCTGCTTCACAAAGCAGGCGTTGCCTGGTCTGGGGAGGCCGGGAGATATGTCCTGATGTTGTCAACTTCTGCAAACTCATTTTCGTAAATCTTGATTACCCATCAAAAGCCCATGTCTCTGCTCCAGGGAAAGGCTTTCAAAATGACTCCCAGCTTTGTTCAAGCAAGTGGCTTTACTCCTTATCAGCTGATGATTGAATGCAAGTGCTGGGTGTGTTTTGTCAGAGAGGCAGGAACAAGGGAGCGAGGCCAGGTACCCAGAGTGACAGTAACAAGGGAGCAGCGCAGAGCAGAGAAGGCAGCAGGGGACTGCTGGCCCATGCCCAGGATCACCCGTCACCCCTGTCCAGGCGCCACAGAATGCCCAGGCTTAGCTTTTCCTCCTGAGATGGTACCCAAACCTGACTGTCACCCCCAGGCTCCCGTGAGGAGTGCCAGGAACACAGGGGCAGGTCTGGTCTCTGCACTGCTGCCACGCCACGCCACGCGGCCCCAGGCCCACACACTGCTGCTCACAGGCGGCCACACCAAGTGCACTTTATCCTTTGTAAAACTGAAAATGAGCAGGATGAGCATGGAATTTAAATTCTTTCTTGATATTATAGCTTCACAGAAACTGCAAGTCAACAAAACTGGGCATTCTCACATTTCTCCAACTGAAGTCACGTAGACCAGCCAAAATTGGATTGTCTTCATTTAAGTGGAAAAAAGTAGCAGCGCCAATTAGGTTCAAATCCAATATCTCGGTAGGAATTGCATCGAACTCAGCTGTTTAAGGCCTGATTGTTTGCATTCTGCAATATTCAGGACTTGTGTTCCCAAGCTTTGCCACATAGAATCATCTGCACCTGGGTTTGGGAGGGTTCAAAGGGGCCAAAAATATAGGAAAAGTAAAACTGCTTATGTTAATTGTTTTAATATTTGTAGATAAAGATAGATGCTGTGAGGTTCTAATAACCTGCACATTTACATTTGCATTCTGCCCTTTTAGGAAAATACATTTGAAAGTTAAAATACTTTGTAGAGATTCAACCCAATGAGCAATCAGAATCCCTTCTCCAAAACAGGGAGCTGAACTTAAGTCTTAAGTCCAGTGATTTGCTAGCATTTTATTTACATTTTTATTTCAATTATTCCTTCCCCAGGTCTCTTCATACATTTTAATATCTGCTCCCTAAAAATCCACTCCCTTAGGAAGTGTCTGCTGCGCTTCCACTATGTGTCATGCATTCCCCCAACAGGCAGGGATTCCACTGTTAAGAGTTATTTTTATGTGTCTCTGAATATACATGGATAAAAGAATGGATGAACAAATGAGGAAATAAATAAGTATCCTTGGTTTCCTAGGCTGTCATAACTTCATACTATACACTATGTGGCTTAAAACAACAGAAATTTATCCTGGTTCTTAGAGGCCCCAACTCTGAGGCCAAGGTGTGTGCAGGGCACTGGGGAAGGATCCACCCCAGGCATCTCAGCTTCTGCTGGCAGCCGGCACCCCTGCTTCCTTGGCCTGCAGACACGTGTTCAATCACGCCTCTTCTTCTTGGGGCTCTCTTCCTTGTGTATGTATCTTGGCAAGGAGTTTCCCTGTCTTGCTAAGGCAGTAGTTACTAGATCAAGGACTGCCTTGACCTCATGATCATTAATTATGCCTGACACAGCGCCATCTCCACATTATGCATGAGCTTCTGTGGTCAGGACTAAGCATGCCTGTTTTGGGAGGCGTATCTCAGCTTATAGGAGCAGCATACACACATATGCACAGTTATTAGCAGATGATGCACTGAGATAGAGTGAAAGGTGGTGGTACTTTAATCTTAAAAATCCCAGAGTACTTTCATGAAGTCCTGTGGTGGCAGGGGGGCACTAGCAATTGAGCCCAGAGGCTCTACCACTGAGCCACACACCCAGGTCCCTTTTCATTTGGAGACAGGGTCTTCCTCTCAGGCTAGCCTGGAACTTGGGATCCTCTTGCCTCAGCCTCCAGAGGTGCTGGGATCACCAGTGTGCACCACCACACCCCGCTATGGAATTTTAGATAATGCTCGATCCAGCACAACCTCTGCTTCACACGCTGACCTTCCTGCCTGCAGGTGTTTGCACAGGGCCTGGCTCAGCTGCAGCCACCCTTGGTTCTTTCTGGCCACGTGGTGAGTGGATTCTTGCTCATTTCCCTTCTCCTCCCTCTCTCTAGCACTTCTACTCTTATTTTCTCTATTTTTTTCTGTTACCTTTCAATCTTATTCATGTATTTCTGTGAGTGTGAGAATCTTTTCCCTTTCAATTCATCCTAAACAATTAGACTTTTGAGCTTTTCTTTCTGTTTCAGGTGGAATTACCCACCCTGTCTCTGTTACCTAAATTTATTCTGTTTCCTAAGCTCTTTTTCTCAAAATTATAAAAAAAAAATATATTCACAATAAGAAAAGGTAATCAACAAGACAGTATAGACTGGCGTTTTTGCATGTGTAACCCAACTGACTGGGACGTAGTGAGCGATATTTTTATACGGTAGGAATGGTAATGAAGAGGCTCAGGAACCCAGAGGAGGATAAAGTAAACTTTCTTTTAAAACCTGCATTTTCATGCAGTTTGTGAGGTTTTGACTTGCTTGATTTTTAAACTCAGCCCAGATAAATCTCCAATAATGTTTAGTGGATGGGAGCAACTTATTTTGATGAAGTGAACAAAAATTCAGGTAGGACTGTCTTCATATGAAAACAGTCACGACATCTTAAGTAGTGCATGCCATAAACTAATCACAGGGAAACTGAATGGTGAATATTAAGACACAAAAGCTCTCCGTATTTCTCTCTGGTAAGTCTTAAATTCATTGTTGGATTTTCATGACCATAAAAATAGCTACCATTCTACATGCAATTGCCAGTGGCACCCCCACCCCACCCCCACCCCAGGACTTCATGAGAGTTCCCTGGAATTTTTAATAAGAAGATTAAAAGTGCCACCACCCTTCACAGGAGAACTGGTTTGGAAACAACAAATTTATGCCCCCAGAGTTCTGCTTGCACAGCCTTTCTGATGCTGGGCTGTCTGTTCTCAAGCTGGTTTGGAGAGCCCACGTCCTGAGAAACACAGGAAGACCCTTTTTCTTGGTGGCCCTGAGCCTTGTTTGTGGCATGTGCACCTGTGGGTGGGTCAGAACCCAGATCTCCACCAAGGATCTGAACATCAGGCCAGCTTTAGTCTTTGTTATTTTTGTTTCTTGGTCACTGCTCTTTTTATATGAGATCAGTCATGCCAGTAGCTAACTCTGAGATTTTACCTGCTGCTAAAGGTATCTTTTAGCAACTCCTTCTCAGATCAGGAAACACTACAATTTGGATAGAATAAATTATTTTAAAAATCTGTGTGTTTAACTGCCAGCTCTGGGATGTGTTTGTGTCAGTAATAACCCCTGAGCAGACAGAGCAATGCCCCCCCCCACGCACTTTTAGGATTTCTAGATTAACTTTCAAAAGATATATTGGCGATTATTTTTAAAGCAATTTTAAGCTCTTTTTTAACTCATTATATTTTTACATCGAATGTAGGTATATGGATATTACTGTATGAGCCAAGATATGTTAGTATTACCTTTAAAAAGCCTAGTCTGCTTATAGTTCAAAACTGCCTTCTTTGCTAATATAGATGTTTCAGTATGATTTTATGAGCATATTAACCTCAGAACTGAAATATTAGATATCGATCTTTCTGTTTTTTTTTTTTTTTCATTTGGCCTTTACTCTGACAGAGCTGTGGTCTTCAGACTGGAGTTGCGTATGTATTGTGCCTCAACTAGACTAAAATCATTGTTTAATGAGGGTCTTGATCGCCTGTGACAGTGTCTTCTATCTGATTGATAGCAGGCCCACGTTAAATGGAAAACATATTTTCTAACATGTTCTCGGTAACACAGAATTCATTAGGGGCCTCAAATGGAGCAAAACACTTTTGTGCGGTGCATCAGGATCAAGAGCTGTATGGGGACAATCTCATGTCACACAGATGAGAGGGTGACACATGGGTCGACATTCCATGTCTCATCCTCAAAAATCTAATTTCCTTTCAGTTGTATATGTTTTGATCAAAATGATGCTAAAGACAGTGAAGTCCTTAATGGGTATAATTAGAACTAAATACCATAGTACCTTTATTGAAAATTATTACATCTAAAGTATTCCCTCTTCTAAAAAGAAAATAGAAGCAAATATGTCAGAAATTACTAAAAGATGGCCTATCTTCCGATAATCATATTTGACAAAAAGGAGAAAGGAAACCCACTTTATAACCTGAGGAACCCACTTCAGTTTTACTTGTGATAGAAAATGGAGTGTGCACTCCTCCTCTGGAGTTGAGCCTTTTCCAGAGTGCTGTGCTGTGTCGTGCCGCGTGTTGGCTGGATTCTGTCACTCGGTGACATGCACTTGGCTGTCTCATTCTTCTCTGGTGCCTTGCTGTCCCACTATGTGCATGGCCCATAGTTTGTTTACCCATTCCTTTATTAAAGGACATCTTGTTTGCTTCCAAGTCCGGGCAGTCACAAACTATTACAAACATATTTTGTAGGTGCAGATGTTGCACGAACATGAGTTTTTAACCCATTTGCGTAAATACCAAAGAGTGCCATTGCTGGGTCATATGGGAAGACTGGAGCTTTGTAGGAGACTGCAAGCTTGCTCCAGAAGTGGCCACACATGTCACATCCCAGCGCAGTGGGGCTCAATCACTCTACAGCTCTACTAGCGTTTCCTGGGATTGGGTGTTGGGGATTTTAGTCATTTTAACTGGTGGGAGAGGTGGGTCCTTTGTAATGACGTGTGATGTGGAGCATCTTTTAAAATGCTTTGCTTCTGTGTATCTTCTCCAGAGAGGTGTGTGTTTAGGCCTTTTATGCACCTTTTGTCAAAAAGTGTGTTTTTGAAAAAAAGCATTTTCCAGGAGACAGACTATGATGTGAGAGCAAAGAGGTAAAATCACCAAGATGGTTTTCTGGCTCAGTTGACAGCCATGCAGCATCCTTTTCACAGACAGCTGTGCGGAGCTTACCGTGTTGGGACACAAGGTTAATGACAGTGAGACTTAAGGCCAGTGCTTGCGGAGAGTGCTGGTGAGCAGAGCCAGGGCGGGTTCCGAGGTCTTGTCCCCTTCTGGGTAGAACTAGGCTCCGTGGCACATCAGGCACCGACTTCCCCGCTGCTCTCCCCAGATGCACTTGCCACAGTTCAGAGACGCCCTCTGGGACACTGTTCACACCCGCTGGGGGCCCTTCACATTGATGCACCCTCAGCCAGCAAGCTGGTCACTGTGGGTCATAATCAGGAGTCAGCCCTGGTGGCCCTTGCCCTAGGAATCTTCCTTAGCCTTGCCTCAGGTGCAGGGTAGTCACAGTGACAGCTCATGAGCCTTCTACATGTTAAGTGCGTGGAGGGACAATGTTTTTCCAGTGTTACTTCTGAGGAAACCAACACAGGGAGCTGAGTCAGTCTACCCATCCTCCTTCAGCTGACTCCCTACCTGACTGGGCTCCAGAGCCGGGCCTGCGCGGTGCAGCTGCAGCTGTGCGGGCTTCTCCTGCCTGCCCTGCTGCCTATCCGCACCATTGGTTTCAGGTGTCAAGGGCTTATTGTCCCCTCTTGATTTAAGTCTTTGTTTTCTTCCTTCGCTTGATCTCCTTTAGGTGGAGGATGATGCAGCTGGGCACAGTAAGTACCCTTGCTACGACGGTGGAACTAGGTAGATGTTTAAAACGTGTGATAAATGGATGCATACTCAAGATTATTTAAAGGAATTATTTATGGCAATAAAAATTCATACTAGCAATAGTTTGGAAATACACATTTTACTCCTTGGAGACTAAGACAGAGGTATTGGGTGATGGCCCAGCTGGCACAGAGAGGACAGGACAGATGGGGCTAGTGTGGAAAGGAAGGGGAAAATTCAAGGTGGAGTGAGCTGCCTTTATCTGATTTTGTTGCTCCCTAACAGTGACTGTAGACAGGCCTCTGTGGCAATGCCTGAGGCATGGCTGGTTGGCCCCCCTGCCTGGGGCCTAAGGATCCGTGGGCAGGTTCAGTCCCTCCCACTTAGGAGACAGGTTTCACCTCCTTGCTGTCTGCAGGGGATTGCCCTCAGCCCTACAGGCTCCCTGTGTCCCTGGTCGGCTTGGGCTCACCCCACAGTGATGCAACATGGCAGCTTGCTTTGTCAGAGCCAGCCGCCAGTTAGCACAAAGCAGGTTCAGTGGGCGGTGCATATCAGGACAGGTGAGGGCGCACACCCATCGCCTCCATTCTCCTGCTGATGAGCAGCAGCTCACCAGTCATACCCACCTAAACGGAGGACACCCCAAGGGCAGGCTAGGGAGCAGCTCACAGCCAGAATCTCTTTCAGCAATTTTTTAGACCAACAGCCTCCCCTGTTAGGGCACGCAGTGCCCCACTGCCCATTCTGTGGTTTTGCATCATCTGAAAGCTTTGAGCATCAGTTTGAAAATTGATAAACCAGACTGATGGGGATGAGTGAGAAATGAATAGATGTTTAAAAAAAAACAAGAAGAAAATTACAGAAGTTTCCCTTATAAATTGAATCTTTGAAATATATTCCCAGACTTTCTAAAGCTATTTGCTGAGTCTTCAAATTATCAGGGCTTCTTCTGTAGAAAATTCATCAACTGTGTTTTAATCAGTGTGTGTCAGGGGTGGGGGGCCCTGGGGACGCAGCCAGCTGTACTGCTCCAGGGTGCTCCACCCCTGAGCTGCCCTGGCCTGAGTGGGGTGATGCTTGGCTGCAGGTAGCACCTGTACGCTACAGGGATGGGTCTGTTCCCTCCTCACAGGGACCACAGCAAAGGGAGGATCTGGGAGGCCTTTATAGAAAGGACAGACCATCTTCTCTGGATGCACGGGAGGAGACTCTCAATTGTTCCCGAGGGTCCATGCTAGTGCCAGGGTCACTGGCCAACGTCCATCTCTCCGTACTTTAATCTGAGTGATGATGTATTTCTTTACTTTTCATTCTGTGAGGGTGTAATGAATTATTTTAGTACAGATTGCATGTGTCGAAGCACAGTAACTAAAAGCACCACATCTAGAGGTAGATCCCCACAGTTCTGGAACCAGAGGTCTGAGACCAAGGCTTTGGCTGGTCCAGGCTCTGGAAGGTCCACGTCTGGGGAGGGCCTGCCTCCCCGGTTCAGGGATGGCATCTGCTCTCGGCTTGCTCTAGTGATGGTGGGGTGAGGGGCAAACTGGTCCTCTTTCATGAAGGCACTCACCCTGTTTAGAAGGGCTCCACTGACCGAAAGGCCCCGCCTCCTCATCAGGACCTCACAGACGGGAGTTCAGCCTGTGAATCTGGCTCCACAGAAACGTTCCGTCGGTCACACCTGCTCTGTGTCGTGTCCCCCACTTCATTCTCCTCTTTCCATTTGTCCTTCTCAACACTGAGAGTCTAATTTTATACACAATGAGAAGTAAAGCCTGGCTCTCCCTATCTCACATAAATTAATTAGCTTTCTCTAAGTATATTCTTTTTAGATAATTAGAGAGTTACACTGGGTAAAGTTATTTTTATATCCTGTGAACAGGTACTTTTTCGACCATGTTTAAATGGATTTAATTATTTTACCAAAAAAGTCAGTTTTAAAGCAAAATCAAGGTTTTTGCCTTTTTTCTACTTTAATTTGGAAACATTCTTCATTATTACACACTCCTTAAAATAGTTTCTTATGTGAGCTGGCATTCTTCCTTGAGGCTAAGATAGCAAAAGCAAAGTCTTGAAATTAATTAGGAGGGGCAACATTTCGGCTGCCTCCCGGGGCCTCCACAGAGGCTTAGCACCTCCACAGGAAGGCGCCGAGGTTCAGGCATGTGTAGCCACCAGTGACGGGCCCTCCTTATGACCCTGGTCAGGGTCCTGCCCACTGGACAGGCTTTAATTAAATTGCAATTCCTCCTCCACTCTGGCGTGTCTCAGAAGCGCTATGTGAGCTTGGTGCATAATTAACAACCATGGGCCAGCGGACCCTTGCTCCACCTCCCTGCACAGCACAGGGACTCCCGGAACCAACCATCACTGGAGTGGTGTGGGCCTGGGGTTGCTTCATCCATCAAGGGCAACGGTGCTTTTTTGCTTTGTATTTTTTCTTTCCCTGAATTTCAGTGTTCACACTGCAGTTCCTGATCTGTATTTATTTAACGGTGTTAGGTTATTGAGTTGAACTTAAACTAATAAAGCCCCAGAATGACTGGTGATATATTAGTAAGTTTTAATATATTTGCTTAAAAATAATTTTATTATTAAACACATGAAAACATCTTATTTTTTAAATATAAAAGTAAAAAAAAAATTAAACTATGTTGTAGGATATTTTCATGTGATAGTTGAATGTCACTTGTTGTGTAGGCCTGAAGTCCAACCCAGCGGAACCAGGGGAAATTGCCATTCTTTGTAGTGAGCAGAAATCTCCATGTGCCCATATGTTTATGCATAGATGTTTTAGAGAGCAGGAGAGACAGGTAATTTTAGTACTTTGGCCAAATCAGGATTCCTAGAAACAAATAATTGCTACTTCATGTGGAATAACTCAGATACCTATCTTCCAACACCCATTCACTTCAGAGTGATGGATTCTGACTACACACAACAGGAATGGAGCCTGGTTGGCAGAACATCAATTTTGTATTGTCTAGTCAGAGGAAGACGTCACCATGATGTATATATTTTTTAAGTTCTTTTTTTTAATGCAAGATAAAAAAAAATAGTGTTTCCATGATGCAGATTTTGTGTCTATATTTTGAAGCCTTTCAGATTTTTTTTTCCCACTAGTGTTTCATTTATCTCCAGGTCTAGAAAAGGATAGCTGTTGAACTTTGTGAGTTCATATCATGCAAATTTGTCAACATCCTGACTTGGGTTAGGTTAATTAACCCAGCCCCTACAGAAGCAGAGATTGATCTTGGCTATATAAAACATCATGAATTTCCAGCTTCACCATAATTTCAGTATTTATTAAAGGAAAGGAGGTTGGGAAAGAGTTGCCTGATCCAGCGAGCCTTGGCATTCCATTAACTGACTGTTGACAGGAAGACTGGGAAGCAGGAGCCAGCGGTCACCAGCCCAGAAACACCTCCCAGTTCACACGTTCCGTCGTCTCTCCTGCTGCTTCTCACAGTTGACTCAGTGCTCTTGGCTCCAGTGACGCCGTGATGATCTCATTGGTGAGAAGGCAAGGGAGAGTTTAAAATGAGGACAGACGGAGACATTTGTTGGTGTCAATATAAACTGGCCATCAATCTAGTTGAGCCCCGAATCTTGACGTTTTCTCAGACTGCTTTGGCACTCCGAGGTGTTTTGCTCCTTCGCAGGCAGTTCTGCGAGCTCTGGGAAGTCTTCTCAGAGAACTCCTGTCCTTTCTTGAGGGCATGTGGACCACAGTCTTGGAGGTGAGAGGTGTTAAGCCACTCTCTCTTCTATAAACTGAAGAAATCTATAGGAAAGAGGTCCAATCTGCCAAATCCCAGTATGCAAACTCGCACCATCCTATTTCTGTATAACAATTAGAAAGGGGGGAAAAGCCTGGAATTAAGGCACATGGAAAATCTCCTGGTGTCTCTGAAGCTTTGGGAAGCTCATTACAAAGAAGGCTCCAGTGGAACTGGAAATTTCCTACTGAAGTCACACACACTAGTATATGTGAACTTGAGTTGGGCAAGAAATGGATCGGAACAAAGATAATCACTTTACTTGTGAAAGTTGTCAAAAACCAGTGCAGAGACTCATTGCCTGGTAGGGTACACTTCTCTGGACTGAGTACCAGGGGCTGGCCCTGGCAGTCTGGTTGTCTAACCTATGATGTAGGCAGTAATAAGGAACAATGACCTCCAGATGTTACATTTGCTAAAAGTACAAAGTTATATTTTCTTTGGTTGCTGGGCCTTTTTTTTTTTTTTTCAGCCCTAAAGAAGTATGTTTCAAAATCTCAAACAGTTGTTTCTCTCAGGTGGTCCCCACAGAGGGATGGACACAGGACTGTACTAGGCCCTCTGCCAGTTGGTACCTGCAAGCCCCTTTAGGAGGACAGGGTGCCTTTGCAGTAGACTTGAGATAAAGATACCAGAGTGCTTTACAAACTCCAATTAAGACTCACATATTCTAGCAAGGAATGTCATTTTCTTGAGAACAGGTGAAGCAGTTTTTCCAAGGGGCAGACACACAGAGGTGAAATGATCTGTGCAGGTTCACTCTGGGGGTCCATGCAGAGCTACAAGACTGTGAGAAGTCCACTTTTTTCTTGGAGCAGGAAAGTCCTTGTTGCATGTCTATAAGATCACAATGCACTCTTGCAGTATTAGCCAAATCCAAGGAAGCAGCTTCCTGACGACAGAGCATGTGGGAAGGAGGCTCTAGCTCTCCAGACTCCAGCCTTTTAAAATGTTGTCTAGGTAAACTGAGGGGACTATGCAATATTTGAATTTTGCATTTTTCAGGTTTTCCAAAAAGTCCTTTGGATCCTTAAAAAACAGACTCTGCATAAGTACGTTTATGGATTTGTTATCGTGGAGCTGCTGCTTTTGCTCAGGTCATATTTGTTATCACTGATTGTTGGTGCTTTTAGGGCTTCTTTTAAGACTCATGATGAACTCCAACTCTCAATGCATGTTTACATGCTCCATGTTCACGTTGCACATCACTTGAGTCTTCCAGATAAAATCATTTCATAAAACACGAATTTCATTGCATTTCCAGTAAAGAGAAGCTTGCTCTCCTGGAGTGAGACCCATAACTGCCCCTGGAGGAGCCTGCCCAGACCTTGTGTCCCTCCCATTTGCCCCTTTCCAGTTGGGAAGGATGGGCCTCAGGACCAGTGGGCATCACCCACATCTCCTAAAGATCTGCCAAGTTCACAGGCTTATGAGAGTTAAATATTCCCTAGACTTCTAGAACAGGGTTGGATGCTTGATAAATAGGCAACAAACTTTTTTGAACCTGAAATAACAATTTCTTGACAGAAAATGTTTATAATCATGATGTGATAAGTTTGGAAAATCATCTTTAAAACATCTGGGTGAAATTTTAGGAGAATAAAAAGTCCCTCTGTGCTCAGAGAGTGGAGTGAGTGATGACGTGTGTAAGAAGTGAAGGCCCCGTGAAGGCGCGGGAGTCCGCTGCAGTCCTCGTTAATCGGGTGGAAATTCCACCCTGTGTTGGGTTTGGTTCCTACGTCGTGTTGTAGTGACTCAAGCCAAGGCTGAGGTCCCAGTGGCCAGGCCACCTGCAGGGGTTCCACCATAGGAATCTCCTTCACGGTGACTGGCTGATGCAGGGTGTGCAGGTCGCACCCACTGGTGGCCCAGGGCGCCTTCTCAGGACTGATCATCTGGGGCTGCTCTCCGTCACCACGGCATCTCTCAGTACATTGGTGAAAAGAGTCGTGTTACTGATTCTTATTTTCCCTCTGCCAGAAAAGTAGTGTTCCGTCACCCTTTTTATTCCTTTAGACATCTCATTCTCCAGATAGTATCAGCTGAGGGTCTGACGTACTCCGCGTGCTCACACAGGCTTGCTTTCCTCAGAGAGGTGCTTTGGAGAGGCATCCGTGTCTCTTCCTGACAACCATCCAGTGGGTTGGAAAGGCTGACTGAAGGGCCTGGGGTCACACTGCTGGCACCTGACTTAGGTGTCCTGAGTCCAGCCTTATTTTCCAAAGACTCATAAAATGTCAAAGTCTGTAGAAAACATTGAAATGATTTTTCCCGGAGTCTTTACATATAAAATGAGATCAAGGTTTGTTATATAGTTTGTGCATTTGCTAAGGAAAAGCAGAGTATGCATCTTGGAGGGGCCATTATCTTACAGAAGGCCACTTCCCTTGCAGGATGACCATGTCAAATCCACTTGCTTTGGAAGTTGACTGATGACACTGTGGTAGATATCACACTCTGCCAGTAATATTTTTATGTTTCAATATTCTGCTTTCTATAATCATTATTGTACATGAACAGGAGGCAGTATATTGAATTCTTCCCATGATTTATACATATGCTATTTATAGAGTTTGGGGAGAAAATTACTAATGAAGAAAAGATTGATTCAATTTTTCATCTGCAGGAATTTATAGCTTATTGACTTAGAGTCTATTTTTTTAACTTCACAATATATCTCAATATTTTGTACTTGTATGCTTCAGATCTTGATATGTCTCACAGTTTAGAAGATGTAAAATGCATAATACTGTCACATAGACAATTGATGTTGGTTAGTTCCTTTTACTATTTTCTAACTTTTGGGAGGAATCAGGAAATAAGTATCTCTAAGGGAGCTTCTCAGTATTGAACTGTAATGAATCATTTGATGAGCAGGAGAATATAAACGGGGGGAGAAATGGAAGAAAACGGGCCACACTGGCTTTGTGTCCCAGGCTGACATGTGAACGTGAACACCACTGTGAGGAGGTTGATGGCCCCGTGACAGTTTGTTAAAACAACTTCAACTGGGGGAGTTTTCTGGGGGAGACAGAAGCTGTCGAGTTACAGGGTACAGAGTTTGCATTAGTCGGCACTTTTCTACAGGAGGGAAGGACTGCTATGGCTGAATCTCTGTTGAACACCTGCCAGGCACAGTTTGTATCCATGGCAGGGTTCATCCCCAGTGCAAATAAGCAGGGTGAGATTTACAGAACCCGTGATTCAACTACCTGTTGGGGGCCAGTATCAAGAATCCAGCTCCCGACTTCAAGACTCCATGACTGGTAGGTCCTTGAGTTCTTCTATGAAGAATGGACCCTCTCCCACCCAACCCTGAAAAGTGTCTTTATCTCAACTCCCTATTGTCATTGAGCTTGGTGGCAGGTGGCAGGCTTTTTCCCCTTGGGTCCAAAAAGACAAGAACGGGAGCTGGGTGTTCCGTGCTGTAAGGGGTCCATTTTGCGTCTTTCCACTAACGTGTTGAAGCTGGCTCCTTGTTGTACTTGGCTGAAACAGACCTAAACCACTGTAAACACACATTGGCTGTATCAGTGGGCGTGTCGGTATACCGTGTTGGGCAAAGTACAGAGCGGTGTGCTCACAGCTTGCTCAAGGTGTCCCTTACGAATTCCCAGCTGACAGAGCTTCCTTCCGCTGTCCTCTGCCTCTTGTGGGACCCAGGAACCTGCCCTGGATGTCCCACAGCACCTTTCTGAGCACAGGTCACTTCAAACAGGAACTTCACAAATTGCAATCTAATAAAATTTGATGGGATTTTAAAATATGCATGTCATTGAGCTTCTCTTGAGAATGCCAGGCCATTCACATAATGTGGTGTTTCCATGATAGCTGTTCATTGTAAATAGCTGTAGGATCCTGTCTCAGGTCAGACCCCGTCTTTTCAGCTTCAGTTTTGCTCAGCAACATGTTCCCCTGGTCTGACCTCAAGTGAGCAATTGCTTCCAGAGAGTCCAGCGCCTGAGGTCCCTGCTTCTCCTTGTCACACTGCAGTCTCAGCTTCTCGTCCCTACCCTAGGGGTTTGTGTCCCCAGGAGATCCAGTGCTAGGACCAATTCCTATGACCCAAGCATCTACATTTTGGCCACGATAAACTCGGTTGCTTTAGCACTGCTTGTTCTTCGGTAGGTGCTTCCTAACTGATGGGAAAAGGTTTCATACGCTAGATACTTCCACGTGCTGGGATCCTTTATAGATCCATGTTCTCAATTCTCTCTCATTGTTCCTCCCATGTGGTGGGATGAGAGGCTCAGAAACACAAAGCCATTTGACTGGAAGAAGCTAACGTGCCTGGGGGTTTCTACAGGGTGGGTTCTGGCGTTCTTCCCAGTATGCCATTCTGATGGCTACCCAGAGGGATCCGTTCTTCACTTTCAGAGATGAAGGGAATCAAACCCCCAAGGTGAGGTCAAGCAATTTCACAGTGTCATCTGTCTGTATTTGCACAGAGCTGTTGTCGATGGCACAGAGAAGTAGCAGGAGATAAATTGGCATAAATAACTGCAAAAGAGAGGGAAGAGGGGAGTGGCGTGCGCCTTTGCTTTCCAGGCACTGGGTGTAGATGGTGGCATCTTGCTGATGAGAGCAGGGAAATGTTCCGCTAAGTCTCCAGGGTCAAGGTCAGTCAGAGCAAAGCGAGGCGGGCGGCAGCTTCCCACACTCAGATTTCCAGTGCCCTTGGTGGGGATCCGCTGACTCCCCTTCCAGTGGTGGGGAGGGCGTGACCTTGACTTCCCCGCATCCCATTGACATAACTATGGGAGTTTAAAAATTAAAATTAAAACTGGAAGACAGATTTTAATAGAGAAAAAAAGTAATGATTGGAAATTACTTTTCAGATCCCTCTGCCAGGAATTTACTATGAGGTTATAGTTATCCAAATTCTAAACAGAGACGATGAATTTGTTACACTGGTTCAGATACGTTTTCCAATAAAAGCTGAACTGAGATGATTTTACTCTTTTAAGTAATTTAAGCAATAATATATGTATGTGTGTATACGATGTACAAAATATAAGTAGATGATGATTGCTGTTGCCGAACACAAAACTGAATATAAATTATCAAACTATCATAGTTAAAATTGTCACTTTAATTTTTCTAAAATTGAGTTAAATGTTAATTGAATTAAGTGTAATTCGTATGTCATCATGTTTGTAAATGTGCATATTTCAACAGCTTCTCTAATGATTATCTAAAATCAAATAAGTAGTATCTTGGAAACGATCTTCTACCCTGAAAGTCAACGTGGACTCCAAGCCCGGAGTGCAGGTGCCTGCTCCCAGTTCTCAGCTCATCGCAGCCTTCCTGGTGAGCCTCAGCCATCCGGATTTATCAGGCGTCATCTGTCTAGAATTACTTTTCTTATTGTTTGCAGAGAGAATCATGTTAAATATTTTAATTGTTCAAAGTGGAAATAATTTTCAAATAAGCATTCTTTGGAAAATGTTAAACATCATCTTGACATTTTCCTTGTTTTGGAGCATAAATTGTGTTACCTGTCTCCCTTCCCACTTTAATCAGTTACTTTGCCAACTAAATGAGGTGTCACCTGGAATAAATCTCTAAGTATCACCATGCAGCACTGTTATCAGAGCCGAGGGGTGGTCCCAATAACTCTAGCACAGCCTGCTCCCCTCCTAGCACGTGGGCTGTCAGGTGGGAAACAGAGCTGGAGTTTTTAAAAGTGTAGATAAAACCATATTTTAGTTGCTAACCATTTTATTCTATTTTAATTTTTTTCATGTTTTCTAAACAGAAAAGGAAAAATAATATTCCAACACAGGAATCCCAGAGAATTCTGTGGATATGATTCTAAACCACTGTAATAAGCTAACTATAAAATAAACCAAGACACAGGACATTTTGGTTTCCCAGTCCATATAAAAGCCATGTTTATACTGTAGTCTATTAATTGATAATAGTTCTGTGCCTAAAAAACAAACCCTACAGATTTTAACTCAAAAAGACCTAATTACTGCTGACTGATTGGGGCTGGTGGCTGCTGAAGGATTGGGGGCTGTGGCACCTTGCCATTTCTTACAACTGATGAGTTAGATCATGCTCCTTCAGAGTTCCCTAGCCCTCCTCTAATCCCAGGATGATCCTGGCCAGTTCCCTTCACCTATTCTATAGAATCAGGCCTCAGGGTCTAGGTTGATCCCTCCCTTGTTCATCAACACCACCCTTTTCTGAAGGGCGCACGCTCATTACTAACACCAGCCAGTGCTTCCGATTCTTAAGTAGCTGTGCAACCACATGCTGACCAGCCGTCGACCGTCGGGTCAGGCAGCCTTGTCTTCTTGTGATGTGCACACAACCTCCTTGCAGTTCTGGGATGGTAGGTGACCATCTGGGATGCACTTACATGACCTGCTATCCAGGAAAGCCCCACGACAGTGGCTTGGAGTCAAAGCTACCTTCTGGAAACACATTCTGCATCAGTGATCTCTACTGCCTTGCTTAGCTGTTACTAATTTGTGGGACTTCTGTTGCCAAATTTATTGTTCTTGATTTTCTTAAGGAGGGTGCTGTTCTCATGAATTGGGAAACACAGGGTTCTACTCCCAACGCTCTGTCTTTCCATAGCTTTTATATTTGTAATTGAAGTAAATAAGACCTCACATATGATAAAGTCTCAGTTCTGTTAAAGGATCAATTTTAAAATAATATAATCATGCTTCATATAAATATAAAATGAGTCTATGTCAAAGATTTTTTCAGCTGATTGCTTAATGAGGAAAATAATAGGATGCTATGAATTTTTAAGAGAATAAGTCAAATACTCATGTATAGTAGAATATAACGTTGAAATTAAGCATGAATAGATACAAAACCGGCTTATTATGGGAAGGAAACCCTGAAAACAATCACTCATATGTTTCTGGATAGCTTTTACCTGCAGTACTGTGAGTTTTCTGTAATTCATAGTTTTAAACAGCTCACGAACAATGAAAGGATTCAGCCCAGGGACGTCACAGATTCAGATAGGTTGGAAGAATGGGCTAAAACAACCACTGACAGTTGTCAGGATACTCTGGGTCCACTCCAGAGCCACTCACAATTTTTTCCTCTGCTCGTTGTATTTTTCATTGTTTTTTCCTTATCCTTTTACTTTCTGCCACTCTGCCCAGTTCCTCCAGGAGCATGAATCTCATTGCTCAGTAATCTCCTTATTGATATGGCTGCTGTATGGGAAGGTCACTTACTGGCTCTTTCTGACCCCCAAGGGAACAGTAGATCTTCCTGTGTTAACATTCCATTCTGGGGGGACGCGCACCGTGGCTCCGTTGTAGAGCTCTTGCCTGGAATGCGAGGCCCTGGGCCCAACCTCTGGTGTTGCCAAACAAGGGAAACCAATACAACCCACAATTTCAAGTCTTTGGACCATATCATTATCGTAGTTCATTTAATGTAAAGAACTAGTTTATTCTTAAATTTCTTCATTCTTTCAATAAGTGTTGAGTCCCTACCAGCCTTAACTGACCCAGAGGAATTTATTTTCCAGGCGATAATTCCATAAGAGAAGCGAGAGAAAGCCTTGAGGGGTCACCCTGAGGGTGGGTCACCCACCGGGAAGTGCCAAGGGAAGCCGGCACTGCGTACATCCAGGCAGCTGTCATTTGTGCGCCTGGAGGAAGAGGTCAGAGCAGCACCGGGGGAAGCAGTGTCCTGGCAGGTTGGACATCTCTAGAGGAGATGGAGGGAAGGCCGCTGTGTGGTGGACCGAAGGGAGGCGTACAGGGCCACATGGTGCCCCATGGTGCATCATCCTGGTGACTTGGATGAGTGGGTTCATCCCAACAGGAGTGTGAGGACGCACCCATGTGACAAGGTCACTCTGAGAGCTCCTTTGTGTACAGCTACAAAACGGTGGAGGAGACAGTCCTCTGATGTAGCAGTTCACCTTGGGGTGATTACAGAGGAGGGGTAGGCCTCTGAAGTGGAGTGCAGATGTCAGGGAGGAGGCAGGAACTCCAAGGTGTGGCACAGACAGGGATGGTGTTGCCATTAACTGAGAAGTCCACAGACGGGGTGTTCTAGGTAGAGCTGACTCGCCTGTCTTGGTAGGAATTTGCTCTTATTGTGGTCAATTCCACAAATTTTAGTCCCAGGTCACACTTCTACTCTGAAAATGTGGCAGTACCTTGACCCCAGCCACTTTTCTTCCTCTCTGCTGCTTCTTGGTCTTTTAGTGCCAAGCCAAGCCCTTTCATGTTTGTAAGATTCCATTTACTGACTGCCAAGAAATGGCTTCCCTTGCCTCAGCCCATCCCACACGATGCGCCTTGGCTCCTGGTTCTGCAGGCTTCCAGAGGGTACTGTGCAGGTGGCTACGGTGCTCTGTTTGCAGGTGGGTAAGGGTGGCCTTGATCCATCTCCGTGCTCCTCCCTCCTGGTCTGAACTCATCTGAAGAGCTGAGGAGGCTGCTCCATCTGTCCATACAGGCTCTTTCTCTTCTCTGTATAAGGCAGCATTTGTTACTGTGCTTTGAGGGGAGCAGCTGGCATTGTCTTTTGAGCTTCCTTTTCCTTTAGAGACTCAGTAGAGAATCTGCCCCTCCCTAGAGAATCCACCCTTCCCATCGCAGGCTCCTTGGGCTGACTCCCGAAGGCCTTCAGGACCACCAGATGGTTTCCAGCTTCCTTAGTCCTCTCCTGTCAGCTGATGCGCTTCGCTCTAAAATCCCTTACACTGACTGGTCCAGTTCATAATTAGCTGAATTGATAATTCGATCAGCCTTTGGGCTAAATTCGATTCAGTACTTATTGGTCATCCATTATGTGGAAAGCACTTCCAGGCTGAGGTGCGGAAGACCTGGCACAGGGCTCACTGAGGAGCATCCTTGCCGATGGGCTGGTCCCGTCCTTAGGACAAAGGGCATCTAGGCAGAACCATCTACCCAGCTTCAGAAGGACAGGGGCCAAGTTACCTCAGATTGATTCTTGAAAAATCATCTGTGGTTGCATGAATGGTTAAATGAAGTAGGGCTTAGCTGGTGGAAGAGCGTGCATGAGAGCTTTTGTAAAAGAAAAAATAATGCATGTTCAGACCTAAGTGGCGTGGTACATTGAGAGCTTGAAGCATAACCTTTGAAATGTTTGCAAGTCTCCTCAAAGCTGGTCTTTCCTGCTGTGCTAAAGATTAAGATGTTATCCCCTTCATTAATGGTTTTTAAAAGGTTTTGTTACTTGATAATGCCTTTAAAACCAACTGTTACCCAATCAATAACAAGATAAATACTTTCTCAGGTTCCTGGATGCGAGTTGGGGAGTTAGAAACCAAGGAAGCCAAAGCTCTCCTCCCTTCCCGGGGTGCTTAGAGGCACCCCCCAGGGCTTCCCTAAGCGCAGGCTGAGGAGGACCTCCTGGGGCTGAGACAGAGAGCTGGGCAGCCTTTGAGCAGAAGAATGCTCGTGATTGTTTGAGATTTAGACCGCTCTTCAGAGAACAGCAGGGTAAACATGGCAGAGCCCAGAGTTGGGAACAAGGACAGGAGGCACAGCCTACTGCCACCACCCTTGAAAGCTGTACTTTGCAGACATCTGCCTCTGGGGACATGGTGACTCAGCCACACTGTGTCCTAATTGTCCCTCCTTTGCTCAGGGAACTCCTGCACTCACTAAACCCAGGGTTCAGTCAACTACTCTTAAGCTTTTCTGGGCTTCTTTTCTTGGATTTTTTTCCTATCAACCTTTATTCTAGTTTTTACCCAAATATGTAAAAATATTATGAAAAATTTCCAAAAATATATAAAGTATTTTTTAATTTATATATTTTGTTAGTATTCATTTTAGGCTTGAGATTTAAAAAAAATACTAATTTGCCTAAGTCGTCTGTATTTATGTAAAGGTTTTACAGTATGTTATAGTTGTACGTATAGTGGGTTTCATCCTGACGTAATCATACATGCCTGGATAGACATTGTCCCAAGTACCTCCTCTGTGCCTTCCTTCCTCACACCCCAGGTCCCCTTCCTCTACTTAATGTTCTTCCTTCAATTTATTGTTATTTTTCTAAATTAGTGCTTTATGGATACACATAAAGGTGGAATTCACTGTGGAATATTCATATATGTACACATCAGAATTTGGTTAACCTTATTCTGCAGTTTTTTCCTTTTCCTTCCCTCTTCCTTCTCTATCCCCTTCCCTAACTCCACTGATCACCCTTCTGTTTTCAGAAGGACCCTCCCCACTTTTTCCCTACATTTTGCTCTAGTATCTGTGTATGGAGAAACCATCCCCACCCTTGACTTTTGGAGTCTGGCTTATTTCATTTAACATGATGTTCTCCAGTTCTACCCGTTTTTCAGAAAATACCATTTCATTCTTCTTTGTGACTCAGTGCAACTCCATTGTGTGTGTATACTGCATCTTAAACATCTGCTGGTGGGTACCTGACTGGCCTCATGATTTAGCTATTGTAAACACTGATTTGCCTGTATTGCTATATAGTATGCTGACTTTAGCTCTTTTAGATAAATACCAAGGAGTGGAATAGCTAGGTCACATGGTGGTTTCATTCCTGGGTTTTGGAAGTCTCCATACTGCTTTCCAAGGTGCTTGTATTGATTTACAGTCCCACGAACAAAGTCTTGGTATGCCTTTTCCCAACATCCTCACTAGAATTTGTTATGATTTGTATTCTTGATAATTGCCATTCTAACTGGAGTGAAATGAGATCTAAATGTACTTTTGATTTGCATTTTTCTGATACTAGGAATGTTGAATTTTTTTATTCACATATTTGTTAGCTATTTGTATTTCTTCTTTTGAGAAATTTGTGTTTATTTATTTTGCCTGTGTATCAATTTGGCCATTTCTCTTTTTCTTTGGATGTGTTTTGAGTTTCTTATACATTCTGAATATTACTGCCCTGTCTGAGGAGTAGCTGGCAAAGATGTTCTACCATTCTGTAGTCTCTCTTCATGCTTTTCTTGCCTTTCTTGTCCAGAAGTTTTTATTTATTTTTTTTTAATTTGATGCTTTCTCATTTATTGATTTCCTGGTTTTATTTCTTGAGCTTTTGGGATCTTGTTAAGGAAGTCAATGTCTGCACCAACATGTTGTAGTGTTGACCTTTTGGTTGCTTCTATACTTACAAAGTTTTTGATGTGATTTTTAGGTATTTGATACTCTTTGAGGTGACTTTTGTGCAGGGTGAGAGAAAGGAATCTAGTTTCCTTCTTCTACATATGGATAACCAGTTTTCCTAGAACTATCTGTTCTCCAACATATGCTTTTGGCACATTTTCCTAGTATCAGATGACTGTATCTATCTGGGTTTATCTCAGTGTCTTCTCTTCCATTGCATTTAGGCAAATACCATGCTATTTTTTGTTACAGTATCTCTGTAATATTAGTTCAGACCAGATATTATGATGCCTTCAGCATTACTCTTCTTGCTCAGGATTACTTGGACTATTCTGGGTCTTTTGAATTTTAGGAGTTTTTTTTTTTTTTTTAACTGGTTCTGTGAAGAGTGTCATTGGTATTTTAACAGAGATTGCATTGAACTTGTATAACACTTTTGATAGTGTGGCCATTTTATTAATTCTGCCTATCCAAGAACATGGGAGGCCTTTCTATCTTCTAAAGTCTTCAATTTTTTTCCAGTGTTAGAGACTTTTAATTATAAAAAGTATTTTTTCCTTAGATTTATTACTATGAATTTTATTTACTTTTGGAGGTTGGGGATGGGATAGTTTTCCTGATATTGTTCTCAGCAAATTCATTATTGGAGTATAGGAAAGCTGTTGGTTCATGACTGTTCATCTTGTACTGTGCTACTTGGAAGAATTTGTTTTTTTAGCTCTGTAAGACTTCTGGTATAGTTTTTAAGGATCTTCTAGATGTAGGATCCTGTCATCAGCAGAGATAATTTCATCTTTTATTCTTTATTTTCATTTTATTTTCCTTCTCTTGCCTGATTTCTCTGGCTAGGGTTTCAAGGACTGTGTTGAATAGAAATGATGAGAGTGAACATCCTTGTCTTGTTCTTGATTTCAGAGAACTTTCTTTTTTCTCCATCCAGTATGACATTGACCTTAGGTTTAGTGTACATAACTATAGGTTAAGGTACGTTCTTCTATACCTAGTATTATGAATGGGAGTTGGACTTTTATCAAAGACTTTTCTGCATCTATTGAGATGATCTTGTGTTTCTTGTCCTTAATTTTGTGGTGAATTACATTTATTGATTTGCGTTTTTGAACCAACCTTGCATCCCTTGCGTGAAACCTATAAATCATGTTGTACTGTCTTCTTAATGTGTTTTTGAATGTGATGTGCCAATAATTTATTAAGGATTTTTGTGTCTATGGTCATCAGGGGTATTGGTCTATAGTCTTCTTTCCTTGATAGACTACCCAGTGTTTACTGTGTTTTAATTTGTACGTTAATTTGGTTCTTTTGGAAAAGAAATGTAAACAAGTTGGATATTTCAGAAAAGGTAGTCCTAGTTAATGGACTGCTAAAGGAGTGAAAGTAGAATTTTTTTTTCTCTCCTAAAGTTACATATTCTCTGCAGGTTTGATTCTCTAAGTAAACAAAAAATAAAAGAAGTTTTCTGCTCCTAAATCTAGTGTTCTCTCTCTCTGCTCAGTCTTGCTCCGGATGGTTTCCAGGCATCCAAACAGCCTAAAATGAGCAACAGTGCACAAGACGGGATGCTGTGTATCCTAGGGGAGGGCACAGGCCAGGAATGAGCAAGAATGAGGACATGCAAGTCAATCCAGGTGCAAGAATCACACATTCAGGAATGGGTCAATTAAATAATCTGTTCAGTGACTCCTTATTTCCGTGCCATGAATTGCTGTAATTGAATATGAATTGAAGTAGATTATTAGCTGGAACACATCCCTGGGAGCTTTGTGCGGACCCAAGGAAATTGTTAAGGGCTTTGAACATTGTTTACAGAATGACTCATTATGATTTTTTTTTTTTTTTACTTTTTCTGTCTTTTTTATGACTCTAAAGAATCTAGGGCAAAACTAGAAATGTGAAAAGAAATCAAAGCTAATCACTTTTCTTCTTTTAATTTTTCTGCCAAGAAACAAATTCCCCGTTGCCTATCTGGCCAGTTGAGCAGCATTTACAAGGTGTGCACAGCTGGACACTCACCATCAGAGAGCAAGTGACTGGTCAGGAAAGTCTAGCTTAATGCTGCAAAAGTACATTATAACCTTCCAGTAGAGCAAAAAATAACTGCAGAAGATCTCATCTTGAAATAATTCTTCTACTGTTCCAAATGTATTTTTTGGATTTATGATTTAAATGGCTTATTTTCTTATGTATTTGATTTCTTTCTGTGGTTAGTATTTTCATTTTTATAATTTAGTGATATAAAACAGCGAAATTACCAGGAAACATTTGTTACACTGTATATCAAAATTTTAAACATTCTGTGGATTAAAAAGCAATTGATACTTGTTCTGCAATATTTTAAAACAATGTATTTAAACCAAAATAGAAAAACGAAAGATCTGATTCATGGGACCTTAGATTAACTCAACTTCTCAGGATGGTAGTTGGTATCTCTTCACCCAAACTTTATTATTTATTCTGCTCCAAACACATCTCTTCATCACCTGCTAAATCAAACTTAAACTTTTTCACCATTCAACATTTTGGTGACTTTTCCCCTCAAGATATTTATCTGACCAAATCTGCAGGACACCTGCTTCCTTTGTCCCTTTACCTCTGCGTCTCTCCGTGGCCTGCCTTGCCAACAGCCTCCCCCACCCCACTCCTCCTCTTCCCCTTTTCTTTCTCCACTTTCTTTTCTCTCCTCCTTCCTGCTCCCTGCTCATTCCTTAATGGGGACAAAGTTTTCTGGGACATGCAGGCAGGAGGGACCCTGCCTCACTAGGATGACACCATCAGGCCCCGTCTTGACACGGGGTTTCAGATCACAGGGAATAAAATTCCTCCTCCACAGTGTTGCGGTCTTTACTAAAGCATACTCCTGCTGAGTCCAGGAACGGGGTCAGCCTGGCCCTTCCGTCCTCCAGAACGTGTCTGACTCATGGTGTCATTCGAAGGTAATAAAAACAATAAAGTACCAATTCAAGAATGTTTCCACATTTTTATTATCTCAGTATTTTCTCACCTGTCCTTCTCTCCCCCACAAACTATCTTAAGTTCATCATTTCAGGGCTGTATTTTGTCTTCTCCCCAGTGGTCACAGTGTCTCTGTTGGCTCCGTGACTCAGCCACTTTCCCCAGTTGTTGTCTGAGTTACATAAAATGCCTGAAGTCCCACTGGAACAGGGGTGTGCTGGGCAGCCACAACCACCCCCTCCTCAGAGGCAGCAGAATCATCAGCCTCCTACAAACTGAAGTTTCCCCAGCAGCAGAGCTCTCCCTTCCTCTTCCTCTTCCCACATGGTGAACTTGCAAAACCACTTTGATCTCTGCAGTACCTGGGGCTTAGTGGGGTTTCGTGGATCTTCATAATCTGCTAGTCTGATCACTCTGACAGCGATCGCTCAAAGATCAGACCTTGCTCGGCCCATCCCCATTCTAAAAGAAGAGAATGTGTGCTCCACTTCCCCTGCTCGGGTACCCTCTTGTAGGAAAGGAAAAGTCTCCATCACCCGTCAGTCATCTTGTTCCTTTGACATAACGTGTCATCGCAGCCTGGAGTGGATTGGGAACGCAGGACGGCTTTACCCGAGTAACAGCCTTTCAACCTGAGGCTTGGCTTGTTTACCTTTAGTAAATATTTGAGTATCTCTGCTCCCTTCAGGTGCAAATTCTTAGCTTCTGGGATGTAGCATTAAGGGTAAAGATGAATGAGACACATCTCAAACTTCAAAATAACGGTATGTCTTTTTTGCGTTGGCCTCCTCCTGCTTTGAGCCTTCTGCTTCCTCTGATGAGCTTTGGAGGTGATGTTATTATCCTGGCACCTGAAAATTAACGGTTGGCCTCTCCCACTGACAATCATTCCATTCAGGCAGGCATGCTCTTAAAGAAACCCTCAGATGGCATCCTGAGCAGGAGGTGCGGCTGGCTGGAGTGTGGCCTCCGCTGTAGCCCTGTGGGGCGTGTCTCACTCTGCCACCTGGCCAGGACCCTGTGTGTCCTTGCTGCCCTGTTGCAAGGATTCCACATCTGGAGTGAATTGGGATCTGTTTCTTTGGAATTAGGGAAGATGCATAGATTCTGACTCAGCCCTGGCTTATGATCTGGGTCATCCTGTTATCGTAGCTGGATCTCTAATCAGGATGCTAGATTTGGACAATCCAAGCAGGGCCTGTGCATCAAGGCTCCTGTTCCCTGCAGAAGAGTGATCTCAGTCTCTCAAGCTCTTCCACTAAAGCTTTGAGGATGTCTACAACTCTTCTGTGCCATGGTAGGCAGCAGGAAACCCAGGGGCACTAGCCCAGGCCTCTCATTCTTGAATACTCCACCAGGACTTCTGCACTGCTCTTACCAATCCACGAGGGTCATATTGTTAAGCAGATAGGGGAATGGAATTAACCCTTTTGACTGGGACACTCATGAGAGTGGAAGGCAAGGTTGCGACCAAGCCAGCACACAGTGTGAATGGTTTAGGAGACATTTCCTCCCAAAACAGGCAAGGGCACTTCTCTTACTTAGCCCCACCCCTCCCAGCGGGACTCTGCTTGAAGCCATGAATGCCAGTGATCCTGGATGCAGGTGCAGAGGACAGAGGAGTTACAGAGATTGACCAACCTCCAGGTCAACTGCAGGGTCCAGCCATTATCCACTCTGCAGTCAACGACCAGGAGGAACTGGACTTGTGGGAGGGTTAGACAGAGGTGGTGAAATCTGAAGTAGCTCCTGGGAGGCTCACTCTAGGTCCTTCCAGTGAAGTAGGAAGGGAGTGAAATCCCAGCTGAAGGAACATGCTGACCAATATACAGAGCCCGGGTTCTGCCCCTCCTTCCTTGAAAAATGAGGAGATCTGTTTTCTGGCCACTTTCTCTTTTCATTCTCAAAATAAATCTGTGCAGGTGTCCTGGATGTAACCAACATGGACCCGGGAGTTACGGCAAACCTGACTTCCATGTTCCTTAGTTCTCTATTCTCTGTTCTCTAGTCCTGGGTTTTTTTTCTTTTAATAGGAACAATATGGACATATAATTCACATACCATGAAGCCAACTAAAGTATATAATTCAATGTTGTTAGTATATCATTGTTCTTGACTTTAGCGTCAGATTGTTTTATAGGCCAACAGATAATCATTACTCAAACATTCCTAAAAATTTCTAAGCATTATTCACAGCTAATTTCCTTATTATAATTATTGATACAATAGCATTCAGCTGACCACTCCCACCACATACACACACTTGTGAGCATGAGCACACCAAGGAAGTGAAGGATCCTTATAGAAGTTTATTTTGTATTACTCTGCAATCATTTGTCCACATGCCCCCATAATGATTTTAGCCTCCGCGTTTCTTTCTACTTTATTAGTGTTGAGATCTAGAGTATCAGTCAGGGTCCACTCAGGATCACAGAGCAGCTTGACAGAGTGTAATGCAATGTTCAGCGTAAGATACTCGAGCATTGGAGGCTGCCATACAAAACCAGAAGCTCTGAAGGGTGGAGGAGCAGCAGATGTGGATAGAAGTCTCCAGCCCTGGGCTGAGTCACCTCACCCAGTAAAGGAACACGTCTGTGTGGACATCTTCTCCCAGGGCTGAGAGCAGGCCTGTGCCCAGGGTTGATGGGAACTTGGACAAGCTGCTGACGGGGCTGCAGCAGGTGTCTGTGGGGAGGTCATTGCCAAGCTGCCTCCCAGGACCACCCAGGTGCTGGCTGGGCAAGCAGCTGGGGAGAGGCTTGCTGTGTGCCACTGCTTCTTGCCACTAGGTCTTGGAGAGAGGAGGGTGTGACTCCAGGAGGGCACGCTCCAGGGCCCAGAACTCTGTCCAGAGTCCTTACTGCCAAAGCTTCACATGAAAGGGAAATACTTACAGTCCCCAGCACTGTTGTCAGGGAGGAGGCCACGTAGGAGGATTTGAAGCTGAAAGTCAATGAATTATTGGCTGTCCTATGTAGCCTAGAACTCAGGTGTTCCTAACCACCTGGGCAACTCTGGCCTCTGCATGTAGTTATTTTTCCCTCCTTGCAGCTTCTCTGGTGTACGAAACTCCCCTTTCAGATCTCAGAAAGCCCCAGTCACTTCCTGGCCACCCACATCTGTCTTGGAGGCAACACACTCCCAAAACACTAACCTGCCTCAGTGACATCCCATTCAAATGGGCCTCACAAGCAAGAGGAGCAAGCTGGCAAACTGCCTGGCTGCGGCCGTTCCTCTTCATGAGTTCACAGAGCCCCATTTCACATCTGGGGCCATGTAAGACTGACCCCAAGATCAGAGGGCAAGGGTGTGACTTGCAACAGCAGGAATAAAGACAGTGGCAGTCACTTGTATTTTGTTCCCTGCTAGGGTTTAATTGTCCCAGGAACCTAGATTTCAGGGATCATCTGCTGATTTTTACGGAGCTCACAAATGTATCTGGAAAATGAGGGAAACTGCCTTGCTCAGGATGAACAGTTGTGGGTGGTGGGACCTGGTTCCAAGGCCAGTGCTCCCACTCTGACGTCCTGCCAGTCTCCCTGGTTCACGAAGCCAGCAGCACACACTGGCCCAGCGCTTAAGATTCTTCTCCTGTCCTTTCCCGGCAGCCTGTGGGACAGAAACGATGATGCAGCCCAGCTCTAGTCCCCCTCTTTGCCCATGAGAAGGTAACCCAGCCTGTGGCCTGGCCCTGTGGCCCTTCTGCCGTGACAGCCCTTCAGCATGCTCAGAGTCACCTCTGCTTTCCCAGCAGGGCAGTGTGAGGAGATACTCAGCTCGTCTTCCAACCATAGTGAAGTCACTACTAACTACCTGTGTTATTAATGTTTGTTTAGAACCTACAGTTTTAGGTCTGAGTTGGTGATTATTTTTATTTTGTTGGCAAACAAAAGGAAATAAAACATTTTCCAACTAATCAGAATCTATCTTGCCTTTGGTGCCTATCGATTTGGTTAGTGACTGATGCAGTATTTTTATGCAGGTGTCCCAAACCCATGACTAATATTGCTCCCTTGGTGTAGTTCATAGCCTGCATTACTTGTCCTTAGTTTTTAGATTGTACATAACATCTTCCATTTTGCATGCTGACTTTGTATTTTAAATAGGTTTCTGGATAGATTATTCTGAACTTCAGAAATCTCTCTTATAAAATGCATCATGCTCCCATCAGAAGATATGGACCAAGTTTGTTAAGTCTCCTGCCCTGGGGAATGAACATTTCAGTGTGCAATAGATATTTTGATATTTAAATATTTCTTTTTAAATCATTAGTAGTCTTGAGAATCTAATGAGGAGATGTGCTGTGTAAAGGATAAGTTTAGCAACTTATCATTTGTCTTTTAGTAGCTAACATTAATTGTGTGTTACACTTTTTCTTCTGAAAGAGAAGTGGCTTTAAAATGATTGCACAAGAGTTTCACTCACTTGTTCAACAACGTGGTCTCATGAGCTGGTGGGTGACCCTTTGTGGAACCAGCCATGTCTCCAGCAGCTGGTCCAGCTGCAGACACAAGTAGGACTTGGCTGTCTCTGTAATTAAAGGTGCCTCCAATTAGGTGCCTCTATACGTGGTCTTCTTTCTCCATTTTAAATTTTTTCTGCCTAACCATACACATGAGAATTAAATGTACAGTGTAGATATTTGGAATTGATGACCAGAATCTCCCAACTTTTATGAGTGTTACTTGGTTGGCTTGTTTCTAATCCTTCTGTTGGTAACTAATGTCTAATGGAGGACTCTGCTGTGTGTTTATCGCCTTTTTTTTTTTTTAATTTCCTATCTGGTGAAATAGCCGAGGATCATTTAGAAGACTCTTGAAGATTTTGGAGCAAGAAAAAGTGGATAGTCACAACTGTCACTGCTCCCTTAATTCTGAAATGACATTTCCCCTTTTGCTATTGTCCAAATCCCCCCCACATCATTCTCCTTTTCTTAGCTGTCAGACCCTGCCTGAAGAGTCCTGGAGAGTCGCTAAGGCGCGCGTCTCACTGTGGCGATACCCTGCGGGCAGCCGCGGTGACAGACGGCATAGTGTAGGCAGTGTGGGTCCCTAAATCTCGTGCCCAAGCCTAGGAGGAAGCAGAGTTTGTGGACCTGGCCAATCTGGAGAAAGGGGCATCTCTGCAGTCCCAGGAGCAGGCCCCATGTAGATTTGGAATCTTTAAGATGAAAACATCAAGAAAATGCTCCTTTCCCCTGATTGCGGGGCTCCTCTCTGGTCGTGGCTCCCATGCAGTCGGGTCAGCTGTCCACTTAATAAAAGGTAGTTTGATCCACTCACTCACCAATTTCTTCTGCTCAGTGGGAGAAGCTGGAATCGTCTCCCTGTGGCTGCATCAGGGCCTCCCCCACACGGCGTGCCTTCTGCACAGCCCGCCTGAGCAGGCCCTGGTGTGGCCACTGGACTAAGGGTCCTGCCTGGCAAATCAGAGACAAGAACACACACTGTTAACTTGCAGCCCACCAACAACGTGTGAGTGTGTCTTTCCCCACATCCAACATCTATTAGTGTCTGAATTCCTGACGGCTGCCATCTGACGGGAGTAAGGTGAAATCTCAACCTAGCTTTGATCTGCATTTCCCTGATTGGCAGAGATGTTGAACACTTCTAGATGTATTTGTTGGCCATTTGCGTATCTTCTTTTGAGAAGTGTCTGTGTAGTTTGTTGGCCCATTTATTGTGTTACTCATCATTTTGGTGTTTGTTATGATTTTGAGTTAGTACAAGCACTGCGAATCTGTATGGAGTTTCCTCAAAAGACTGGAAATGGAGCCACCATAGGATCCAGCTATCCCAGTCCTTAGTATTAATTCAAAAGAACTAAATCAGCATACTATAGTGATAGCAATGTTATATCAGCATGTTTCACATGTTATGGAATCAGCTCAGGTGCCCATCAATAGATGAATGGATAAAGAAAATATGGTCGTAGAAACAATGGGGTTTTACTCAGCCATAAAGAAGAATGAAATTATGGAATTTGATGGTAAATAGATGGAAGTAAAAAAAATACTAAATTAAAGAAGCCAGACCCAGAAACTCGGGGTTGAATGTTTTCTCACCTGCAGATGCTAAACCAAAATAAGAAAAAAAACCAGGGGGGGAACCACATGAGAACAGAAGATCAGTGAGCAGAGGAAGGGGCTGAGGAAGAGGGAGTAACATGGGGAAAGACAGGCACCGCAGAATAAAACTGATCCATTTACGTTATGGACGTATAACAACATAGCACATGAATTCACCTTTGTGTGTATCTACAAAGCACTAATGAAAAACAATCAATAAAGAGAAGGGAGATGAGTAGAGGACGGGAAATAGGAGGGATGGGAGGGGAGGGAAAGAGGAAGAACGAGAGGCTGAAGAGGAGCAAGTCACATTCCATGCACATGTGATTTTGTAAATGAACCACAGTGTTACGTATGACGATAATGCACTAATAAAAAATGAAATTAAAAAGTACATTGTCTTTGCCTCCCAGGAGCTTATGATCCTGCAGGGGAACGAGGAAATTAAACTGTTTGTTTATGCTGGGGTGGGCCGGGACCAGGAAGGAAAACACAGAGGATCCCCCAGAGATATATCGGAGCCAAATCATGGAAACCAGGAGGGATGTGTTCAGTCACAGAGGCAAAAAGGAAGAGAGAGCTGGCACCCAAGGACGAGCACATAGACAGTGTGTTCAGGCGGTGCTCAATGAGTGCAGGGACAGTGGGGTGCGAGAAGCAGTGCCCTGAGGAGGGAGGCAGGAGTGGGGTGATATGGAACTATGGGGTCAAGGGGAGTCTCGGGATGCACGGGATCCCGTTAGGATGGAAGCGATCAGGAATGAATTCCAGCTGCTTATTTGGGAATCAGGATGGGATGATGCGTTTACTAGAACAGGGACTGGACAAGTGGATTGGGTGGGAGACAAGTGGATTTATCCTGCATGTGCTGGAAGAGCCTACGATGCCCCTACATGATGCAGTGGGCTCACCATGGCACGTTGACATATAGGAAATTGTTTGGGGTAGAAGAGACACAGATGAGTGACTTAAATGACATTTCTCAGAACCTTTCGGCCAAGTCATAAAACATGAACTGTCCAATCAGTGTGAGTTCTGTTGCCCAAGCCACGTGCCTGGCTGGTTCCCCGGCAGTACTGGTGTGAGGGAGGGAGGCTCTGAAGACCTGTGGCTGGTTATCAGCTGGGCTCTGCATCACTGTCCTGCCTGTGCCAACACCAACTGGGGACCAACTGTCCTGTTTTGCCTGGGATTGTGCAGATTTCAGCTCTGAAGTCCTGCCGCTTCCGGGGTCCCCAGTCTCCAGCAAACAGGGGCAGCTGCGGACACTGTGAGTGTCGATGGTGTGCATCACGCACAGCCTGGGTGTGCCTCGGCAGTGTGGGAGGGCACCTTTGGCTCTGGCCTGGACCCCAGTGGGGACAGACCAGCCAGAGTAGTCGGGCTGTCCTGCAGGCTGTCCTCCCTGCCTCCTTCAATGTCCTCACCTCGAGAGTGCATCTCCCTTCATGGTTCTCATGCAGCATGTTCGTAGACCAGTACCTGTTTTCAGGTTTCCTCTAAATTTTGTTCTTCAGAGGGTTGTGGGAAATCATCTGTAAAACTCCCCCAAAGCAAACAAATGTTCCAATCAAAAAATCGACACCGTTTAAGCAAAATAGGAAGAGTCCGTTTCTCCCTCAGCATCCTTGCTCTCCATGTGACTCATCTCCCCATCTGCTTCCTGTGTCACCCTGCACATCTAAATTGCCTCTGTGTCCCCTGTGCTCAGGACTTGGGGACTTTTTGTAATTGACTCAATAAAATTTATTACACTTTTATTGTCCCTTGATGTACTGAAAGATGGACCCCTTGGATACAAACCCACATGGTGTGAGTCTCTCTGCGTGCGATTGGATCACTGCCATTTCTTAGCCATAAGAATATCAAGACTTAGTCTATCTTAAGAAAATACGTAAGGGTCATATCATATTCAATCTGGTTCTCAAGGATTTTTTTTAACATTACGGGCCTCCTTAAAGTGCTGTCATAAATATTGTGTTATCAGCTTTTTGCTGTTTGATGTTATTTGATGAAAAATGGTTGGGAGAAGCCATGAGTGAGGTTTCGTGATTGCTGAGCTGGTGACCTGAGAGCACGTCGTGGTTTCGGTGCTGAGGCACGCTCTCTAGGGAGGGCCGCGCCTGCTGGGGTCAATGACTTACGAGCTCAACCTCCCCACATACCCGCAGACTTCCAGGCTGCACCCATCTATTCTACCCTCAGCCCCACACCGGGTGGAATTTGTTTATAGTCACTGCTGTCACAAACTGTCAAAATAAGTCATCTAAACACAGTTGTTAAGATAAGTCATCCATAAGAAGCAATTTGTTCCAAATTGCAAATGAGATTGCCTTCGACGGTGTCTGTGATGCTGAGAAACCTTGACGTGAAGGACTACAGGATGAAGGTGGGAGCCGGGGCTGCTGCCGGGGCCCCCCAGCCTCTGGCTCTGGGAGCTGGTCTGGGAGGCGAACTGAGATAACACAGACTCTTGCAGCGCAGCAGAGGGACCACGTGCCAGGGAAGGTTGAATCTGCAGGAGAGGAGTCCGGCCACTGAAGGAAGCGGGTGAGATCTCCCCGGTTCTTCTACTTCCGCTTCCCTGGCTTCTGAAGACATTATTTAAGAGAACACATCACAGTGTGCCTCTGAGGAGGGTCTCAGCTCAGCGTGCACAGAGGTGGAGCCCCAGGGGCACAGGGAGGCCTAAGCCAGTGGGCACTAATCCCCATTCTGTAAGTGCCCTGGCAGGTCCTGCTGAGGTCCCGTGGGCACCAGTGGCCATCTTGTGTGAAGTCTTGAGCCTGAGTTAACAGGAGTGAAGAGTTCATCTGGAAGGGCTGATGGATCTGCTTGACAGTGCACTCAGTGCTCGCTGCAAAGCACCCAGGTGTCACCGAGAAGAGCCCTTTCCTGCCACACCTGTAATGCACAGCCCCGCTGCTGGGACGCTTTCCTTGCCTTTCTCTGCCGTCCGGAGATCTCTGTCTCGAGCTGGACATTTGTCCGACCTCCCTCCCGAAGAGTCCCATGAGGTTCTCGTGGTACCTCTTCCCGTGTGGGCGCACAGACTGCTGGACGGCGGCACGTAGTCAGTAGCACTGGTGATGGCCGAGGGAAGGGGCAGCCGCGATCTCATCGTTTCCCTCTTTTTCTGGATCCTCAGAAGGTTAGCTCCAAACTCTAGGCCCACCTGAAGTACAGAGAGTATAAATACTGGTTCTTTCCTCTCTCTGACTTGACATTTGTCTTTTTATTTACACACCATGTGGTGGAACGCTAGGGGGCAGGCCATTTCAAATCGACCATGAAGGTCCAGGGACCAGTGTCCAGTCCAGCTGTGTGCAGCAAGGCCACTCCCTCTCCAGCCACCTGTGCTCAGCCTTTGGGGCGAGTTCTTCCAACAGAATCCCTCTGTGCTGCATGGAAACCTTCTGACCAAGCCTTGGCTCTGGTTGGGCTGGGAGAGACTTGGTCCTGAACACAGCATAGCCCAGGGCTGGGAGTGACTGGGGAGGTGAGTGGATGATAGGGACTCTGATCTCATCAGGAGATACGACCCTTTATGACCCATAGCTGAGTGGGCTCTTAGGAGGTGAAAGCCAGGTGGAGGAAATGCCTGTGAAGGGTGAATTTGTCCCTGTTCCCTTACTCTCTCTCCCTCTCTCTGTCTCTGTGTTCTGATCACCATGAGCTGAACAGCTTTCCTCTGCCACACTCCTCTGACATGATGTTTGACCTCACTCAGGCTTAAAACACTGCAGGTAGCTCACAGTGGACTGAAGCTTTTCAAACCATGAACCAAAATGAATATTTAATCTTGTAATATGTTTTTCTCAGGTGTTTTGTCATAGCAATGAAATACTGAGAAACAGTTCTCAAGGACCAATTTAGTTACACTGCCTTTATGAATTCCTCCCTGACTGTCCCAAACAGAAGTCATTCTTTTTCTTGCACCCCACCCTCCCTCATAATATGGCAAATATGTTTACATGGGCCATGTTTAGGTCTCATTTAAATGCTACTAAATGAAAATATGACATTTGCCTTAACTTGGCAGATCGGGATTCTGCTTTCCACCATATGCTTCATTCCTGACAAGCAGATGCTCCCTTTTTTCTTTTATCCTGGTCTCCTTACTTATAGATCTTAATTTTCTGAATGGCTGCCTTGTTGCATTTCACTCTGTATTTGACTATATTGGGGGACATGGGGAAGAGGGTTGACAAGCAAGGACAGCTGGGGAGCGTGAGATGCAGAGCAGAGAGGCAGGATGCAAGAGATCCTGGTCTGAGGTGGGGACCGAGTCCCCAGCAGGCAGGGTGCAAAGCCCGGGACAGGTGAGATGCACAGCAAGGGTCAGTTGAAGGACGAATTTGGACGAAACAAGATGGCAAGGGACGGGACCATGGTGAGCATCTTCTGTGGGCCAGCCCGATGCCCAGGCTTCACATATGCTATGGAGGATGCGGTTTCTAAGTAAAGGAACTGGGTGACTATGAAGTCATTCCTGAGAGAGGGGATGTAGGAGGAAAATGCTTGCAAGGCACAATTATGTAAAGGCGCCCAAGTGCATCTGCTCCCAACTTCTCATCTCTCTCGCCCTGTTCTCCCTCGTCTTCCCCCTCCTTCTCTCTTTCCTTCCATCATCTTGACGGCCTCCATCATTTCTGCACGTTGGGCCCAAATGCGTTCTGTCAGCAGCAGCGGCTGTGGGTGACCTCTGCTACAGGGTGGCTGAGCGCTCAGAACAGTCCTGTCCCCTCCTGTGGTGTAGACACAGAGTTACTGGGTTCCTGGCGGGCTTAGTGAGGGTGGTTTTCATGATGAGATTATGCATACAGTGGAAAAGCATTTGAGCTGTGTACCACTATTGCCAACACCTTCCCAGAGTTTTCCTGCGTAAAGCAGAAGAATCTTTCTGGGGGAAGAGAGGTAGGAAGGACTTTTCCGTTCAGCTAGATGGAAACTTATTTGAATATTTCTCTATTTCTTTCTGGTTAAACATTTCAGATTTTTCTTGAATAATTATAGTCCTGGCATGAAAGAGCATGCTTTTCTTAATAGATATTGTGATAATTCTGAGAAAATGGAAACTTCTGTTTGAGTGCTCTGTGCTGCCAAATATTCCCATGGTCTGAATGGACTCCTCAGCCTGGGGCATTGTTCTCTTTCTTTCTTTTTATTTCATTTTATTTTATTTTTTTTGTGATTCTCTTATAAACCATTCAATCTCCTCAGGAAAAGGTCTGCAGCAGCCTTGCTGAGGCCCTTTCAGTCAAAAACTCTGAATTAAGACAACTGTTCACAATAGTAAACTGACTAATGTGCATTTGCAACTTAGGATCCGGGAAGAAGAGAAAACAAAACCAATAATTTATTAGTGAGTTTTAGGTTACATGGACGGGGTCTGTGTGCATGTGTGAGTTTACTGGGTAAATAAGAAAATCGAGACATGTCAGAAGGAAAACGAGGAAATGTCTTTTACACTTTCCCTGTGTTTAGTTGATGTCTGTCTGTCCTTCCTGGATGACAGCATCTGAGGTTCTTCCACAGGATTTCCAGTACGTCATTCAGGAAGACGTTCACAGGGGAAATGAAGACGGGTGAGCTCCCTGAGCGTCAACAGGACAGACATCGCCGGTCCTGTCGGAAGGCCAGTCCGAGGGCAGTGTGTGTGGGCAGAGAGGCCAACGCCAGGGGAGGTCAGCGAGGTCGCTCTTTCCCTAATCCCTGGACTTTAGAGTTACAACGCACGTCGCGGGGACTCACTCAGCATCTCAGGAAACAAACATCTGCACGATTAGAAGGTCCTAAGTGGAATCACGTACAAATCGTGTGTGTGTGTGTGTGTGTGTACATGTCTTTTAATCTCAAATCCTTTTCATTTCTTTGGTCGGAGAACATTCAAAATGCTCTGGTATTTTGAAACAGGCAATGACTTGTCGGGCACCACGCCGCCCTGCTGTGCTGTAGAGCCCTGAAGCTCTTCCTGCTCCTGGCTGAGCGCCCCATTGTGAACCACCCTCTCCCCTGGGGAACCTCGTTCCTTCCAGGCTCTGCAGACGCTCTTCCACTGTCGGCCTGGAAGAGAGCCAGGTTTCCCTCTTCCACATGTCGGTGAGAACGTGCAGGACTTGTCTCTCTGGGCCTGACTTATTTAACTAGTGTCCTCCGATTTCATACAAACCACAGGATTTCACCCGTCTTGGTGGATGAAGGAGCCCCTGTTGTGTGCACACTGCCCTTGTTCCCAGTGTTTGTTCACACCCTGTGGGGTGCGTGTCTCAGTGTTGTGAACAGTGCATCACGGAACACAGGGGGCAGGGGTCTCATCCCCATCTGACTTCCTCTCCCTCACAAGTGGCTCCACCAGTGGAGCTGCTGGACCATTGGCCAGCTCCATGTCTGGTTTGCTGAGGGACTTCTGGTGCTTTCCATCTGGCTGTGCTACCAGGTTCCCACCAGCAGTGCGTGGGGTCCCCCTTGATCTGCTTCCTTGCTGGCATGTTATTTTGTCTTTTTGATTCATGGAGGTGGTATCTTTTCATGGAGCCTTTTCACACACTGTTGGCCATTTGTGTGTTGTGGCAGAAGTCTGACTGTTGTTTTTAAGTGGCCAAAGCTCCTCTGTACAGTGGCCCAGATGAATGATTAATTGAAAATAATTGTGGAGTGAAATTTTCTGCAGTCGGGATCAAGGCAGCCAGAGCTACTGAGAGTGGGAGAGAGCCCCTCGGGTCATTTGGACGCACGTTCTTTCAGAATGCAGTTCTCCTGGGTAGGGGAGTAATGACACACTCCCATTTTGTGTGTAGCTGAACTGGGAAACGCTGTACTCAGTGGACAGTTCAGAGTCTTTCACCTTACAGTGAACAAAATTTAAAATGTTGGTGTGAGAGACCGACAGTACTGTGCTCACCTTGAGGTGACACGGTGGCATAGATAGGAGGGTGCTTGGAGACTGAAAACAGGGATCAGGCACCGTGTGGCCCGGGGCAGCCCTGGCAGGGTGGCTACAGGAAACCTCGAGCAAACCGTAGCATGTGTCTCACTTTATGGACTCACTGTACCTGCAAAGTCCTCCCAAGTACTTTTTGGAGCTCTTGACTTGTCTCAAGGCTGACATTGTGAGTCTGATCCTTTCTTCACTTTGCAGGAGTCATCAGAGGATGCATGAGGCACAGGTTCTCTGCTGGTGTGGTTCCACCTCCACTCTCCAAAGCTTGCAAGGGCTGGGTTTTCTCAGTTGTGTTCTCATCTCTTAAAATTCATGCCTGATCTCCAGAGGGTTTCCAATGTTGCCCAGAAGGACTTACCAGCCCTCCTTCCTTTCCGGAGAACCTGCCTCCTTAATATGCAGTGCAGCTAAGTGCCAGGTATCCCAGGCCTTCTTATCTCCAGAGGAGGGGTTTGGATCAGCACCCCTCCCAGGAGTGCTAGAGCTCAGATGGAAGGATTTTATTTACCTTCTGGATAGCTGAAGGCTGCTCTCCCTCGAGGTGCGGATCAAATGCTGCCTTTCCCACGGCTCCTTTCCCAGTCGCTCAGGAAGCGGGCAGGGTTTCTTTCCTCCTGACTCTGATGGCATTTAGAACGTCCTATTATGATTGTAATTATCACACCCTGATGTGAACCTCTGTTTGCATCAGTCATAGCTCATGTAATGCGGAGTGACTGTCAGGGGAAAGAACCTTCTCTTATGTTCTACGATTCCCTTGTCCATAAAATCTGGAAACAGTATGGAATCAATAGTTCACTAAAATGTTGGGTTTCTTGACAATTCCATTCTTGATTGTGCATTGAAAGTCAGGATGGTTCCCCTGAAGGCACAGTGTCACTGCTGTGTTCAGGAGCTCTTGAAGGCTGTCTCTTCTACAGTCTGCCTGTCCCCTCTACAGTCTGCCCTGTCTCCCAAGCTTCTTGTCTCCAGTTCGTCTAGGGGCCACACTTTCTTTGATCATTTGTTTCACATGAGTCTTAAATACAGATGATGGTTGAAAAAATAATTTTTTCATTATATTTCTATTATGAAACATGTATTTCAAAACATCATTTTTGTAAGGAATATAACCTTTCAAAACTCACTTTCTATAGAAGGATCTGGATCATCTGTTGCGTGAGATGATCTACTGTTATTCCTGGGCTGGGTCAGAGAACCTCAGGGTCCCAAGAGTTTGACACAGGGTCAGCTGCCAGCCACCAGCTGCTGCCACTTTGCACATTCACCTCTCCCTGGACACCAGGAGTAACTTCATGGTTTTGCTGTCATCAGGAAGACTCTGTGGACTCCTTATCTCTCTTCTCTGCCCTCACCTCTTCCCTCCCCCCAGCTGCAGAAAATCCCTGTGCTGAAGACATTAACAACCATAAACAGGCAAGGAATCAGACGCTGATCATCAGTGAGCTATTTTGAAGATGTTTCCATTTGCATAGTTTCTTTTGTTTGTTTCTTTTACTTTTTCTTTCTTGTGGGGCTGGGGATTGAACCCAGGGGCATTGTACTGCTGAGCTATATCCCAAGCACTTCTTATTGAGTTTTTTTTTTTTTTTTTTTTTTTTTTTTTGAGACAGGACTTTCTAAATTGCCGGAGCTGGATTTGAACTTGAGATCCTCCTACCTCAGCTCCCCATTAGCTGGGCTCACAGGCGAGAGCCATCATGCCTGGCTGTGTGCATGTTTTCTTAGTGGGGATTCCCAGAACATGCTATTCTGGAATGCCCACTGCAGTGTTATATCTCAAATAGAAGTTCCTTCTGAGCTGTGAGAAAATGACAATAAAATATCCTGCAGTAGTTTCAATAGCACAAAGTTCCTGTGGGTAAACACTGTGCCCAGTTTGACTGTGAATATATTGTTCTTTAGTGAAGAAACTGAATGCCTGCATATTGCTTTGATTCATTGAAACTGCTTTTATCACACAAGCTACCTATATCAAAACAAAGCCAATGAAGTATAAAATTGACTTCACAAAAGCAAAGACTTTGGCTTTTTTAAGTGACACACTGGGCAGTATAAACTTTGAAAGAGTATTTGGTACAATGTGAAATAGTGCTGGGGAAATATCCTAAAGCCTAGACTTATGAAGACCCTCCTAAATGAGGTCTTCAGTAAATCCTTTGCAGGGTTCTGATGTGTGTAAAAAATATTTGATTTAATGTGGTAAATATGATTAAAGAAGTTCCCAGGTAATAATAGGTAAGGCATGTGGCTAGAAAGAGAACTGAATACCAAAGGGCTGTTGGAGTGTTCTTCCTCTTGCTGCAACATCAACTGATCTTCACACCATCATGTTGGCTCACGGGGTGTGCATGCATCTTCTCAGCCCCAGTTCATTGAACTAACATACTCGTGGAATGCATAAATCTGCAGTGACTTGGGATGTTTTAATTCTAACACCTAAGAAACAGGTGCACAAGAAAGGACTTAAGATGTCTTCGCCACCGTGGGACTTCTTGGTTATTTGAGTTCCTCAGTAAGAGAACGGGAACCATGGAGTGAGTCACAGTGCTGAGCAGTGCACCGCACCCCCTGGCTGGGACCCGGGCACCTCCAGATTGTCTTCTGTTTGCACCTGAAAAAATCAGAGTGGGAACCAACACCTGAGATTATCTGGAACTTCATTCATATCAGAAAATTCTACAGGGAAATGTGCTTGTATCCATTTACCCTGTTTCTTTTCATGCTACTGTGGTTGAAAGTGGCCCTGTTTACTATTACCAACAGGCCAGCACTTTGGCAGTCACATGGTTATAGTAACATAATAGCAATGTTTACAGACAGTGTCTATTATTTTGCAGCCTGCTCAGGATTTTATATTCACAATCTGGTTTGATTCTTCCAAAACCCCTAAAAGATAGGCTCTACCTTGTTGTCTTTCACAGCTAACTTTTCTGCACAAGTGAGCCACTTGAGTGCTGTGAGTTGCACTCAGCTGTTTCCTGTTGTGCTGTTTCTGAAAAGATCATGCACATCTGTGAGTCACTTTGGCAATACTCGCTCCCTCTCCCTGACCTTAGACGATGGTGTGTGCTTGTCTCCCTCCACTTTCTATCAGGATTAGCTACCTTTGGCTCACACTGTGCCTTGGGTGGGTACATGCATGTCCAGTAGGAAGTGCCAGGGGTGGAGTCCCAGGAGCTGGGCTCCAGGTGGGAATTTGTTCATATGTAGCTCCACATCCTTCATTTGGCAGATAGCCATGTGATCACCCTACAAGGGACTGTAGGGATGTCACCCAGGCCACAGCTGGGTGTGTTCAGTTTGAGAAACTGTTTGTGTTTTGGATCATCTTTAGCAAGCTGTTGTGAGACTCCAGGGTAGAACTGTAGAATCCGATGGTATAATTGCTCTTTTCTTATCTGCATGAGACCTGCATAGCTGCTCTAAGATGTCTCTGTGTCACCTAAAACCACATGTTTGTTCTTGAATGTGACATTCTCTTTGATTTGGCCAGACAGGCCTGTAAGTTTCCTTGCGATATTGGATGTTATATTCTCGTATTAGCAGATGTAGCATGAGAAGAAACACTCAGGTAATATCAAAGAATCAAGCCTGATTCCACCAGGCAGTCTGTGTGATTAGATAATGTGGAATGATTATCTCGATGTTCTTGAGAAAATGTTCTGCTACCTTCAGTATAAAACTCAAATATTTTGTGGAGACTGGTGTCTTGCATATTGGTAGAATTTATCTAAAATAAATCGCTTATTTTGTAGTAAAGGAAGGACTTGCAAAGAAAATAGATAGATGATAATGATTGAGACTTAACCCTTTAATCATAAGTACAAACTGAGCCCCTTATTATCTTTCAGAGATGCATTTCTATAATAGCTATACATGTTAAGTGTAGAAATAAGATTGGTCATTCCTACATGGTCATGTTGACCAACCCTCAATATAGTCCTTTTACATACAATAATTAAAGGCAAATAACATTTCTGATTTTTTGTAAATGATCATACATCCCAAATTAGAATTCAAATTTTGTGAATGGATGATGTTCTCCTGGGAATAGAAGGACTCAAACAATAGTACTGAACAATGGAATGACTCGATAAAAAGCATCTCGCATAGCATTTTTGTTTTGAAATCCCATTCAAGAGATTTAAGTGATGACAACCATGACTGTCTTTCAATTATATAACAACACATTGACTGATTCTGTTGTAGAGGGACAGTTATTAGGGATGGTTTGGTGACACTGAATAGGGGGATACTCAACCACGTCCAACACACATTTTGGAGTGCGCAGTAGTTCAGAGAGACAGCTTTCATTTCTCCAGCCTTTTTGGTGAAGAGCTTAGAGTGAAACGTCATAAAGTCATAGATATGGAGTTGCATATTAAGAAAATGCATTTAGAATCAGCCCTGTTTGATATTTGCCCTAAACGATAGATTCTCCCAGAACCCTCCTCTTGTGCAGTCCTGTGCAGCCTTTGCTGAAGGAGATGATATTCAACAGAGTAGGAGAGAAAAAAAATTCATTTGCAATTCCTACAACCCAAACACTTACAAATTTATAAATAGTAGTTTTCCAGGGCCTTGAAGAGAAAGGGTGCATTGGAATGACCCAGGCCAATACTGTGGTTCATTATTCTGTTACAGAATTATTTTGCTATTGAATTTCTCTGTACAATGATTATTTGAGAAGGCTGAAAACAAGATTTACTAGGATGATCTTCTAACATTATAATAAGACACTAAGTACTTTGCAATGATACAGAGTTCTTTCCTTGATTTTTACTCGTTTTTATATTAATCATTCACTTTTCAGTATTTGATTGAACACTACTTTTTGGAAGATTGTGTGATGAACCCAAGATCAGTTGTAGCATTGATTGCATGCAATATTTGATTAAAATATTCCAGTTCAACACCTGTACATCAAATATTTTAATTAACATTTTAAAGACACTTGTAAATATTTCAGTCAGAGAAAATTGTGATTTTTTTGTGACACAAAAATCAGATACCTAGGTAATGAAGAACTTTAACAACATTACCAAATGCATTAAACATAAAATGTTTACATCAACTGCATATTTAGTGAAATAGCTTTTATGTTCTAATCAACTTTTAGACACTGATATTGGAAGTTTCCCATAATGCCATGTTGCATTCTTGCCTCTTGCAGAGTAGCTCAAATACAATCGGTAACAGGACATGTATTCTTGTTTTCATTTTAAGTAATCTTAAAACTTATTCTGAAGAGTGAATCAGATGGTCAGGAAAAACTAACAAAAATATTGTCCTAGGATTGTAATTAGATACATATAATTTAATATTTTAAAATTGCATATGTACTATAATACATTCACATCCTTAAAAATCTCAATTCAGAAATGAGATTGTCTTTTCCTGTGCTGCTACCCTACTTCCTGCTCTCCATGGAAAATGACTATGAAATCCTTCAGCATCTTCTAAAATGAAGAACAGAGATTCAGATCAATGTGGCAGGGGTCTGTGTTCTTTCTTCACGGTATGTGAGGAAACAGGTTTTTGTGTGAATTACCAGATGAGGAGCCGTTTTATGTTCTGGGGAGGGATAATTGGATGCATATGTGAGTGACGTATGGGTGTAGTTTTACCTTATTCATCGTATCATTGTAAAAATATTATTTAAGTTTCCCCAGCTTATAGACTTTTGGTGGATTCTGTTTTAAAGCTACAATAATGACGCTGTGATGAACAGTCCTACACACATGTATTCTGTCTAGACTTGTGAATGTGGACAGGGCACTTCTGAGAAGTTACACTGCTGATGAAGGAATCACTGAATTGTTAACGATTGTTTTTAAAGAACTTAGTTAGAAATCCACAAAGACAAATATTGTGAATTTTTGTGATTTGGATAAACCATACTAATACATCGTTATCATGTTAACATTCACACCAGCAAGGGTTGTTTTAAATTTCCCAGCCATATCATCCTTTCAGAATATCAGTATACTTCATATGAAGTATTTAACTAAGTTAAATAAAAGATACTTTTAATATGATTAACAATTTTATTCAGTAATAGAAAGCTTTAAGAATCAATAAGAAAGAGAGATATATAGATGACCCTCTTATTTAACCGGTTACTTAATGAGTGTGAACCACATAAGCCAGCTGAATTGCATAGCACTGATAAGATCCACAGTAGCTGAGATTACTAAAGAGATTGTCAGTGAAAATTTAGTACAAAAATGAAAATTTACTCCATATGGCTAGGGCTGAGAGAGTGGCCAAGACGGCAAATTAATCAAGTTAAGGAAATTTTCAAATATATGTTACTTATGCATATTTAAACTCTGCCAGAAATCTTTGCTATTCTAGTGATTTTATAGGAACAATATAGACTCAGAAAATACATTCTTTAATTTCAAAAATTAGATCTTTAAGACTTTTCAAGTCTTCTAATACCTTGAGACTGAAGGCAGAGTAGTTTAATGATACCATTTGTAGCCAAATGCTTGCAGGTCGTGGTCGGTAATCTCTCAATTGAATACTAGGGCTGCAGAGTTTGCATAAGTGGCCCAAGCCCCAGGAGCTCTAAGTCAACACAACTTCTCAGTGGGATGATGTGGGTATAAAATAAGAGGATAGAGGTAATACGCTGGGGGCTCCCCAGAGTCCTGTTGGTTAGAGACGAAAAGAAAGTGGGTGGAGCAAACTGGAACTTACTTCTTCTGCAGCCAGGAGCTGCTAAAGGAAGCACGGATCCATTGCTGCCTCCAACAGTTGTGTGCAAGGGAGGAGCCAGGATCAAAATATAATTCTAAGACACGCCTCCAGGGACCTGCTTCCTCCAACCATGCCCCGCCTGCCTGGGTTAATAGGCAGTAATCTATTCCCATTATGAAGCCATCAGATCTACTAGTCCATGGATGGGGCTGCAGCTCTCATAATCTAATCCTCTGAGTATTCCTGGGCTATTACCTGAGCTCACCAAGGGCACTTCATATCCAAACCCTAGCCAGACGCCTACCCAGGTTTAGCACTTGGCAGTGGTGTGCTTCCCTGTCTACCAACTTCACTGAGTTTGTTACAGGGTAAGGGACAACGCAGGACAGACCAACAGCTGGGGAATGGGTGCTGCCCCAGACCCCAAATTCATGAACATGTGAGTAATACCCCAGATCTTTCCAGCATTTGGAATGGCTCTCATTAGGACTCTTTGGAAAGGACTATTTCAGTACTTTCTTGAAGATCTAACTATCTGAGTGCCTATGAATTAGTTGTTTTTTTTTTTTTTTACAAAAAAAAAAAATAAGGGGGCTGGGGCTGGGGTTGTGGCTCAGCAGTAAAGTGCTTACCTAGCACATGCAAGACCCTGGGTTCAATTCTTAGCACCACATAAAAATACATAAATAAATAGATACATAGACAGATATATTAAACTAAGGTATTGTGTCCAACTACAACTAAAAAATAAATATTAAAAAAGACTGTCGGTACCTGAAGGAACAAACATACCCAGTTGTTCTACGAAGGCAGCGTGGTGGGCTAGACAGGGCACCATCCAGAGAGCCGGAGAAGCTGGGGTGAAGACAAGCTATGCTCCTTAGTAACTAAGAGGCTGCGGAATCCCCTCATTGGGTGGTGTGAGAATTTATGAGAAAATATTTGGAAACACTTAATGTGAGCAGGTGGACCCTCACTCCTGGTGGGGAGGCTCTCAGGCGAGGCATTTCAGTTCCTCTCAGATGGGGTGGACGGTGGGCAGACCTGCAGCGACTTGCAGATAAGTCTATAGACTGAACACAGCCCTGGATGGCCTACCAAGACGTGGGCCCAAGCTAACATCTTTCTCTCCACACCACAAACACCCAACTTGGGGGCAGACTTGGCCAGGGTGTCAAGTAGTGTGATCCCACTATGCGCTGAGGCTCCTCCACTGGGTAATTTAGAAACAGGAGCTCCACTGTGCAACTTGAGGGCCAGAGAAGCTGGGCAAAAGTATGTGGGTAGGAAGCAAACATCCCCCCCCCCAGTTTCTGCTCAGAATGTCTACAGACACCTGGAGCATGTATTCGGAAAAGCATTAAAAAATAAACATGTGGCTAGGTGACGAAATCTCAAGAGAAAGCCTTTGTGTGGTTTATTTTCTTTCTGTGAATCTGTTTCCAGTTGGTGGATAATCAAGTCGTTACTGGGACACCTATTCTTTACATCATGCAGCATCTCTTCCTTACAGTGGCTAGAAAGATACTTGAACAGTTATTTCCTTCTATAAAACCAGCTTTGACTTTTCGACTAAGCCTCCTGTTCCAGTGACCTGACAGAAGGACTCATTTTCTAGCTCTCTGGCTGGGATGTGGGTCAGGCATTTGTTTTGGTTGATTCGTTTTGTCCAGTTGTCTGCCCTGCCCTAACGCAGACATCTCAAGGAATTCTTCGGCCTGAATTGATGCACAGCCGCCCAGACAGCGCCCAGCAGAAGGACCATGGAGCGGCCCTGCCTCTGGTGCCCAGGCATGCCGGGCAGGGAGGTCCTGGGAGCTGCTGAGGGCCCCCGGTGCTCATTACCTCTGCAGATGCCAGGCCATGAACCTCCACAGACACAGAGGCTGACGGTGTCACTGCCCAGGAACGGAAGAAAGAAAACTAGCGTGATGTGGATGCTAAAAATACTTTTACTCAACTGAGAACTAATTTTCTCCCCCAATATCTTGACATTACACCTTGGAAGACTTAGACATCACCAAAAGCTAATTTCTGCAAGACACCGAGACTCTGAAATCTAATTTTCTCAATACCTATGACTTTTATTCCTTGTCATGAGATGAAGAATATATTTAGCTCAGTTGAGCTCCTGTGTTTTAGTCTTGAAACTTGGAATTACGAGATCTGTGGATGATCTTGATTGGATCTTGAATTTTAAGAAGTTGCTATAGATGATGTTAATTCAGCTTGTTCCTCATGACTGAAGGTGAGAAATGCAAGATGGTGGCATGGGGACCCAAGCTGAGAATGAAGATTCCGGGTAAAGTTCTCATCATTTTCCATCACATCTCCATCTGGAGAGCCCTTTACGTTTCGCATCCTTGAGGTTCACGTCCCTTGTAAGACGCTCTGTGGAGGTACACGGTGCCCTGAGGCTGTCCTGGGCTCTCAGTCTTCTTCTGTGGTCTAGTTGAGCTCTCAGTGATGGTTTCATTCTAGTCTCAAGGCCAAGGTGCCTCTTTTCCAAGCAGGTACAACTACACACACACACACACACACACACACACACACACACACACACACACACACCTCTCCCTGCCTGTCAGCAACACCTGGAGCCCGGTCCTTTAGAGTTACCCAAGGCCCAGATCCTGCTGAGGTGTGAATTTCCCCCCAAGAGACGCCAGCTTTCATTAGTCACCCCCGTGTCATCGAGTAGCTGACAGCCTGAGTTTCCAGAGGCTGGCCTGTGAGGGTTCATGTTCCAGGTCCCCTGTGCCTGGACCAATGATGCCAGTGAGAATGCTCAGAACTTGTGAGGAAGCTGGTGTCCGTGCAGCAAAGTCACGTGAACTCCCACCTCGCGTGGTTTAGACCTGGTGACAGCCAGTCTGTGGGCATCTCCAGGAAAATGTCTCCTGGGATTTACTTTGTGTTCTTGATGCCCTTTTCAGTTTTGTAGGTGTCAGAATCACCACCGGGAGGTAGATATGTTAGTCTGTTTCCTCACTACGACCAAAATCCCTGGCAGCACAACTGAGAGGAGGAAAAGTTTACCTGACCCCCATTTTGGTAGGGGTCCCTTCGCGGTTGGCTGCCCCCATTGCCATGCACCTGGAAGTCGAGAGAGCAAGGGAGACAGAGACGCAGGGACAAACGTGAACCCTGCACACCCGCAGCGACCCCCTTCCCCCAGCCTCCCCTGCCTGTAGTTACCATCCATCATGCAGCTCTTCAAGTTATCAATCCACCAAAGCTGCCTGGGTTACAGCTCTCATAATCTGGTCACTTTACCCCTGGACATTCCTGCACTGGCTAATAGGAGCTTTGGGGGCATACCTCACATCCAACCCCAAATCCTGTGACTCAATATCAGAGGGATACCACATTCTACAGCCCTAAGTTTGAGTTTAATAATTTAAAAAAAACTCAATACTCCATGACGCTGCATTTTATGTTTCTCATGAAAGAAGTGCCTAAATTTGTTATGAGCCTCCAGTTTGGGGACGTGTAGGTATAGTAAAGACATTAATGATAAACGCAGGGTTTTTTTTCCCCAAGGTTTACTTTTCCGAGGATGAGGGTGATTGTGTTTGTTGTGATTCACATTCGCTATTTCTCATATGTAAGTGGTAGAAATGTTGCATTTGCTGCCTCCTTTTTTTCTGTTCTAGTCCATTTAGGGCCCCCCTTCAAGGTGGGGCAGAACAACCTAGCTTCTTCCCTGGATTTTGGTATTCTTATTTCTGGGGTTTGTTGCTTATTCTGTTCAGAGGAGCAGTGGGGTCGTGGTGTGGTGGGATCCACAGGCATGGGGCTGAGTGGGGAATTGTCCAACTGCTGCCAGATACTCAGATTTGGTGTCCGCAGGTCCACATATTTAAAGTGGCTTGTCTTTATTTGTGAGGAATTGAAGCTTTTAATTCTGAGATTCGAGAGAGAAAAGATCTCCTTGGGCCCACAGTCAAAAGAGTCTCCTCATTTGCATCTTTCCCGTCTCCTTCCCAGTCCTCTCACGCTCGCCGTGTCGCTAACCCAAGTCTCTGTGCCCATGTGCTGTATGTTTCAGTCTATCTTTCCTCTTTCTTCCCTCCAGGATCTCCAGGACTCTATCTTGTAAAAGAGAGAGGTAAATGTATGCAAATTTTAAACTCCATCTTTAAATTCATAAGGGTGCAGGAATAAATAGTGTTTTTCAATCAAAAGATGGGAATTTTACATATTCACTTGCCAGCTGAATGACTATAAATGAGAAAGTTTTAGCTATTCCAGCAAGGGCAGATTTGAGCATAAAGAAGACGAAGCACGTCCATTTCCCTTTAACAAATAAAGTCAAGAGAAGGGAATTGGCTTTATTAAATTTGCCATTCACCATTTTCAGTGTGCTGCACGCCACGCCTGCAGTGCTGGAAGCTGATGGATGGGTGGCAGCGGGTGGTCCTCTCTCTTGCCCCCAACTGCTCTGCAGCCAAGGCACTAACTTCACAGAGGATTGCCCCCCAAATGTACTCCCTCTCCCTTGTTCAAATTTTGATTCTTCTGTCATTAATTGCCACAATGATTTCAGTTCAACAATTTGATTAACTGTATATTCCATGGTGATAAAGCCCATGTTATTGGTTAATCTCCAATCTACAGGCAAAATTACCATCTACTTACCTATTGTCATGACCTCTGTGGCCCTGCTTGAAGTACCCCCTGAGCCCCCAGGAGGTAAAAGCCTTGGCACTGGGGAGAGCTGGCCAGTTTGCATATTGTCTCTGGAACTCACCACCTGTGTGGTCGCCAGGACTTTACGGATCCCTCGGAGGCATGGTCTCTTCACCTGTGAACCTAGATGCCATCAGTCTCTAGGTCTTGGCTATTTGAAGGGTTTCATGAGAATGTGGCATTCACCAACCATAAGAGCAAGTGGCATTTAGTAAATGCTGCCCAAGATTGACTGTTTTGTGTGCATTGGTATTTCTTTGTGCACAGCTCCTGTGCTAGAAAATCAATACAATGTGAAAATTACTTTGACCTATATAATCACTCAGTTCGTAGTCAGGGAAGGAAATTCTGCAAGCCATCGTTGCAATAAGTGACTTAGGCTGCCCTGGTCTTGGGCTTGGGCTTGAGAAACAGCTACAAGGAGGAACAGCCCAGGTCCTGAGGTTATGTGATGAAATTTTTGAATTCAAGTTTTATTTTTCCAAGTTTCTCAGAATATGCTAACCAAGCTTTGTGATCTGTGTATGTTTTACTAAGAATTTGTTTCATACAAATAATTAGGTTCTGGTTATTTTACCCAACAGACAATATTTCTGGATTGGAGTCGTGGCCCTGTGTACTCCAGTCTGTGAAATTCACTGGGGTTTTCAGGTGTTTTTACAGAACACATCAGCAAATATAAAGGAGTGTATAAAAGTGGATTGTGTTTATGGCCTTTAAAAGAAAGGTGTTTATCTAAAATAGTTCCCCTTTACCAATTTGACACATAATATTGAAATATTTTAAAATTCACATAAATTCAATTTTCGCACCAAGACTATTGCAGAATTATTTTCCAGAACTTTCTTGTATATGTTCATTTCATGAATACAGTAAACATTTGCCACATTTCTAATCTGTACCAGACCCCCACATGTTTGGCCTCAGAGTTTTTGGAAGAAATTGTGGGATCCTATTGTCATGATGCCCAGTTCCTGTTTCTGTGGGGTTGTCCCCATCCTTCCCAGTTGGCCTCTGTTTTCACCAGGCAAAGACCCCTACAGAGTTACAGTGGGAAGATTCAAGAAGAAACCCGAAACGGGGCTGAGGGCTGGTGTGTCCTCAGGGTCAGGCATCATACACAGTGTGACACATTCTACATAAGTGTACAGTGATTCAGAGTCATTCTGCATCTAGCCTTTCTCCTTCCTGCTCCATTTTTCTCTTTTTCTCCTTCGTGTGTGTGTGTGTGTGTGTGTGTGTGTGTGTGTGTTTGAGTGTATTTGAGTGGGATTTTTAATGCAACGGACTCCCCTTAACTGTTGGATTCTGGTTTCAATTGTACACAGGTTACAAGAACAAAGTTCAATTTAAAAAGATGCTTTGTCAGATACCACCATGAGATAAATTTGCATGTTGTTATTTAACATCTTGGAACCATTTTACCATTTTCTTAATGTTACTATGACTGTGAAAAAACATAAGTTGGAATAAGCTCTAGGGGGGTCACCGCCTAGTCCCTTCACTTGCCCATGGGGAAATCAGGGCCTCACCTCATTCCTCACAGCCACGCTGTATATTCGATTAGTACTAAACAGACCAACTCCTAGAGGAGAAAATACCATGGGAGCCCTGTGAGTTATTCTAAAGTAGCACAGGGCTTATCTAAAATCTTAACATGGAAAAGTGGCATATCTGCAAGAAAACAGATTGTAACGAGATCTTGATATAAAAATCCTCCTAATGGCTTTTGCACTAGAAAGACAATTTATGGATCCTTATCACTCAGGTGGAGCTGCAGCTGATAACACAGAGGCTCCAGAGTGGAGGATGAGAGTGCAGGAAAGCAATTGCAATCACATCTGTGAGATCTGGGGAAACACTCTGACTGTCCTAATGTAATTTATAAATGGTGCTATTCTATTGTCATAATAAAACCATATCAAGAGGATATTATTTCATGCTTGGGGGCAAAATCTGTTTAGATTTTTGCTTCCAATAGTGTATTACAGAAACTGTAATTGTGAAACAACTTTCTCAAAATAACTTGCTGCATGGATAGAAAGCATCGGTGGAATTAATTCTTGGCAAATATGTCTAGAATACAATTTGGGGAAAATTTATGTTTTTTTCCAGAGGCACTTTTATTGGAGAGTAGTGTTTAGCAGAGAGTGGAATCCCACAGGAGGGAATTCTTGCTTAATGCAAACTGAGAAGTGCCATGTGTACTGAGTCACTACGACAGGATGAGGGTCCTCTCAGGACTTGGGAGAGTGACCTGTGGGGGGCATGATGTGAGCCATGGCTCATGTGACTGAGCAAAGAGCCTATAACAATGAAGCCCTCTTGGGGGGAAAAGCCATAAGTTGAATCCAAGTGCAGTTGGTTTCATTTTGAATTTTTTTTAAAAGCACCCAAACAGAAGACATAACTTCAGAAAATGTCTCTTCCGAGCTCCTGCAGACAGCATGAGCAATGCTGGGCTGGCCTCAGGAGAAAAGGCAGAAGCTCTCTTAGGAGGGAAGCTGGGGGACACATGGGACAGACAGTGACATGGCTTCTGTGGGGGTGACCAGTGTTCTCCATGTTATTTATAAACCAGTTTCCAAGCGTTAAAAGGTAGATTGATTGTTGGAGACACCTGGCTCTTTCTGCATGTCTGGCTCCTCCGGCATGGCCATCAGGAACAGTGACTGTCAGTGTGCATCTAACTGCAGGCTCCGTTTGCCTCTGCTCTCCCGTGTCTGTTAGTTGACAGGCCCCTACCATGTGAGCCTTTGGAAGAAGAGGACTCTTACCCACAGAGCTCAACCCAGTGGGGCAGGCCTTCATACTGACACATGCCATGGGTTGTGGTTCTGGTGGGGGTCACAGAGATGCTACAACACACACGATCTGTATCCCAGGCCTCAGACGTCCTGCAATCTCAGTGTATGGCCATGAGCCCCAGTGAGCATGCTCATGTCCTCCTGCAGTTTGGGAACCTGGAGACCAGATGCTCTGGGAACTCAGCACAAGACCACCCTTTCTCTGCATCCATCCCCCTCTCTAGCCTCTACGCCTACACTGTCTCTGCCTTCTCCACCAAAGTACACCCAGTCCTTCTGTAATGCATTGAGCTCAATTATTTTGTAATTTTCTGATCCCATGTGGATTCTATACATTCTATAGGCTGATCTATTTCTGAAAATTTCTAGGAGGCAGAATGCCAAATTTATCTGGCTTATAAAATGGGTTCACATGAATGATGAGTGTTTTCTTCATCCTAGGGAGATATACTATGCACACATGCACATGTATGCATGTTTGTGTATCTACATGGCATACACACAAAGCATTTGGAAAGCAGTGAGACCAATATTATGAGGAGCAGTGGGTACAGTGCTCTCACTTTCAAGAAATTAAAGGAGCTACTTCACATCTCCTAGTAGTTCCAAGATAAAACCAAACACATTCATATAACAGATGCATGATTCTTTTAGAGTGTAATTATCTGTCTCTCTGCAGAACTTATGATACATTAAATTGTGCATTGTATACTTAACTGTCTCTCCCTTCAATAATTTCAATATTTTAAGAGTTCTGCCAATTTTATACATATATATGAAAAAAATGATAGTAATCATTTCACTCTTTGTGTAAATATCATGTTGTACACCCAAAATATGTACTCTTGTATCAAAAATAAATAAGGAAGAAAATAACAAAATTTTAAACTTATTTAGGATCTTTAATAGACTATTTTCAATTCTAAAATGTCCTGAGCTTTTTTTCCTTATTTTTAAAGCAACTTGTACAGATGGGCATTATGACTACAGACCCCATCATTTCCTTTCTAATTTACCATAGGAAAATCGCTTCTATGTCTATACATCCACAGACACACAGAGAGATACACACATCCCCTAGATACAGGGACTTATTTCAGAAATGGGTGTGGAAAACCACTTTGAAGGGCCAGGGATTCCTTCTGAGCTCTGGCTTACACAGTAGATAAGGAATTGCTACCTGGAATTGCTTTCTGGTGCTCCTAAGAGCCAGATAGAAAGGCATCTCCACAGTGACAGAGGCAGCTGTCTGGCCAGAGACATCCTGAGTTTTCTTTGTGTCAAGTTGAACCATGTTTAGAATGTGTGGCTAAGTGGACAAATACCAGGGAACAGAGTTTTTCTTGGGCTTTGTAAATGTGCAACTTCCCACCGTGTTTTGCCTCTAGACTTTTCTCCGTCTACTAAGTTACAGTCAGAGCTGCTCCAAGGGCTGTGATGGAGGAGCACATGGCTGTGCCAAGGCAGACTCAGGCTGATGCTGAGAGGACTTGGGAAAGGAGAAAACCAAACCAGGCAGACCCACCACAGTCACCTCCGGATGGTCTAATGGGTACGCAAGATGTGGAACGTGGACGTCTTAGTGACAACAACAGAGGGAGACTTCCAAGGCAGGGTCTACGGGAGGCTCTCCTGCAGGGTCACGCAAGCCATTCATCAAGGAGCTCAGACAGTGTAAAAACCCAGATTTAAAAGAAATACGAGGGGTTCAACTCATCTGTGCCCAAGAGAGGTTACATTAAATGGCAGTCTTGGCAAAACGTGTGTTAGAACCAGAACTCTGCAATGGATGAACCATGGATCTGTGTATAGATTCATCCATTTTATCTGTTATATTTATGTTAATTTTTACAAGGGACATGTTGAACAGAGCAGAGAAATACACGAGTGTACTAGGCACTATATCCACAAGATCCGAAATTAAAATGTAGAAGAATATGCTACTTTAAAAAGGTAATTACGGTGCTTTCACCTTGCACCTCTTCCCAGACGATGGCACCTCCCCTCTGGCCAAGGCCACACGTGGCCACTGAAGTGGAGGGCGTCTTTGACTGTCTTTTGGACTTTGCCTTCTTTAGTCCCCCTTCCCTGCTGGCTTGCCAGAGAGTGTTGGGTGGCCCAGAGCAGTGGGGAGAAGAGGCACTGGGTCCCAGATCACCCTCTGCTGTTCCTGGCACAGGAGAGCCACCCTTGTGGCCTCCAGTCTTTCCAGAACCAGCCAGATGTGCCCCAGGGCAATGTCGCCCACCTTTCTCAGGTGTGAGCATCCTCTGGGCATCCTTACTTTTTTGGACTTAGAAGCCTGTTTATGGTCTCTGCACACTGATCTGGACTCAGAAAGGCTTGACTCCAGACATGGCAACTGTGTGACTCCATTGTCACCACTCAGCCCTGGCAGGAGGGAGTTTCCAGGAGGGTTTTGACCTCCCAGAACTTTTCCTCAGTTAGAAGTCCCTGCCACATCTGGTTCTAGACCTTCTGTTCTCCCCAGGGTCCTGTCTTCATGTTCTCTTGGGGACAAACTCACTTCCTGTCATCCAAACTGTCTCATCCCTACACCAGGCAAGCCTCATTGAGTCCCCAGAGGAGGGATATGACCTGATTTTCTTAAAATTTTACAATTTGTAACATGAGCCTTAATCCCTGAAAATCTATTTAAAATAAATATTCATCAAACAAATACAGCTTTTGAGGCACTGAATTTCAAGAATCTGTTTTGGACTCGAAAGTTACAAATTCATTCTTTGTTCATTATATTCAATGGTGATTCTTCTCTGAATACAGGGATGTCAATAAGTTTTCTAAATTATGAAGGGATTTTAAAGAAGGAAAAACTTAGTATCACAATTTTTCATCCCAGTGGACAAGCCACCTTGGGATGGTCAATAGCAGGACCACTAGCTTGGAAGAGAGATGAGTGGGGACAAACGTACAGTCCATGACACTCTATGCACAACATGGCCCCTCACTAAGTATCTTTATAAGATACTTCTCTTTATAAGATACAAATGTTGAAATTCCTGGTGTCCAGTGATAGCTGATGCCCTGCACTACTTAAAATTCTACTGTAGTAAAGAATATCTTTTAGACCCCATTCACTGCCTTGCTGGAGGTGGGAAAGCTCACCCTGTGTGCCCACTTGCTGCTGTGCAGAGAGGATGACCAGAGCTGTGCTGCAGCTTCCTATCCATCGACTAATGGCTCCCCCCAAGACTACCTCCATCTTGAAACACTGCAGCCACTGCCATAGCCCTCCCTATGTGGTAACCTCCACCATGGGACAACAGACAGGGCCTGGAGGCAGCTGCATCACCGGACAGACTGCCCAATGCCATTGCATGGCCTGCCTTTGCAGCCCCATCTCTGAAAATGGTTGCCTCCATCTTGGGACAACTCTGCCACCATCTTGGGTTACTTCTGCTGCTATCTCTGCCATCTTTATTTGGGCAACTTCCACCTGGGAACACTGTCTGGGGCCAACATCAAGGTACCTACAGGTTAAATACTATGGCCACCACCAGCGAGGGAGATGGCCGCTTCCATCTAGGCACAACAACAAGGACCTGGAAGACCATCACCAAGGTCCCTGCAGTCCTGGTAGCACCAGAGGTATCCCTACTAGGTGTGCTCTTGGACGCCATCTTGTTGCAGAGGCAAAAGAGGAGAGACTTCATGGGGTTGCCTCTTTCTCTTTTTTCTCCTACTAACAGCCAACTTCTTTTGATTCCTCTTTCATGCTTCCTATAATCTGTCTATATCCTCACATCCTACCTCATAAACATCACATTCTATACCCTCCCATTCTCTCCCTGTTCACCATTATGAACCATAAACCCTTATTCTCACCTACTTTCTATATTGTAGATAATAATCAAATATACTTTTCTCTTTATTGTGACAAAACTATAATGTGTAGGAGCTCTTTGATTTAAAGCTGCATATTGTTTGCATTGGGTACTGTGAATATTGATCTCCCCCTTAAAAGTAAGGTACTAGTAACCTGCAGGGATACTACAAGGATATAGGGTAGAAACTGTAATATCTTGAATTCACACTGCTAGAGAGGAAGACACATGGACAACATGAAAAAACAAGGGAAGAAAGTGTCCAAAACAAACCAAGATGAGACAATCATAGAATTCATTGACAGCACAGTAGATGAAATGTCAGAGGAGTTCAGAATGTACATAATTAAAATGATTTGCAAATTAAAGAATGATATAAGAGAGCAAATATAAGAGGCAACAATTGATCACTCCAACAAAGACGTAACAGAGCAAATACAGGTAGCAAAAGATTACTCAAGAAAGAGATAGAGATTATGAAAAACAATACAAACAAACTGAAATCCTTTGAATGCAGAAAACAATAAACCAAATAAAAAATTCGATAGAAAGTATCACCAACAGAATAAATCACTTGGAAGACAGAATCTAAGACAAGGAGACAAAATATACAGTCATGAAAACAAAGTTGACCACACAATGTAGATCCTAAGAAACCATGAATTATGGAATATTATCAAAAGACCAAATCTAAGATTTATCAAGATAGAGGAATGCACAGTCTTTTCAATGAAATAATATCAGAAAGTTTTCCAAACACGAAGAATAAATTGGAAAATCAAAAGCAACACATAATGTACAAAGTTATAGCAGTTCTATGCCAAGACACATTATAATGAGAATGTCTAGCACACAGAATAATGATAGAGTTTTAAAAACCATAAGAGAAAAGTTTCAGACTACCTATAGAGGGAAACCAATACAGATCTCAGCAGATTTTCAACCCAGACCTTCAGAGTTAGGAGATCCTGAAACAACATGTATCAGCTCTGAAAGCATATGGATGCCAACCAAGAATCTTACATCCAGCAAAATAAGCTTCATATTTGATGACAAAATAAAAACCTTACATGAAAACAAAAGTTAAAAGAATTTACAACAAGAAAGCCTGCACTACAAAATATTCTTGATAAATACTCCATGAGAAGAAAAATAAAAAACAATAAGAAAAATCATCAAAACAAGGAACTATAATAAAAGAAAGACCAATCAATGGAGAAACAAGTAAAATTAAAAACCAAAAATAAACCAATATGACCAGGAATAGAAAACATATTTCAATAATAACCCTGAATGTGAATGGCCTAAACTCATCAATTAAAAGACATAGACTGGCAGATTGGATTTTTTTTTAAAAAAAGACCCAACAATATGCTCCTTTCAAGAGACTCAGCCCATAAGACATCCACAGACTGACAGTGAAAGGATGGGAAGAAACATATTACTCACATGGACTGTGTTTTCAACCTCATATCAGATAAAGTGGACTTCAAAGCAAAGAAAAGATAAAAGGATAAAGAAAGGGTAATGAAGGACATTTCATACTGCTTAAGGGAACCATACATATACAGCAATTGTAAATATTTATGCATTAAACAATGGGGCATCTATGTATGTTAAATAAACCCTTATCAATTTCATAAATAAAATAGATCACAATACAATAATTCTGGGTGACTTTAGCACACCTCTCTCACCACTGTATAGATCTATAGAACTCAATAATATAATCAATGATTTAGGCTTAACCAACATATATAGAATATTTCATCCATCAATGAGTAAATACACTTTCTTCTCAGCAGCACATGGATTCTTCTCTAAAATAGACCAAATGTTGTGCCACAAAGCAAGTCTTAGCAAGTATAAAAAAATAGAGATACTACCCTGCATTCTATCAGACCATAATGAAATAAAATTAGAAATCAATGATAAAATAAAAAATAGAAGATACTCCAACACCTGAAGACTAAATAATATTCTATTGAATGATGCTTATGTAACAGAAGACATCAGGGAGAAGACACACAAAAAAAATTCTTAGAAGTAAATGAGAACTCTGATAGAATATAACAAAATCTCTGGGACACTATAAAGGTAGTGCTAAGAGGAAAGTTCATTGCATCAAGCTCATTCATTAAAAGAAGAAAAAGTCAACAAACGACCTGGTATTACATCTCATAGCCCTAGAAAGAGAAAAAATCAACACCAAAAGTAGTAGAAATCAGGAAATAATTAATATCAATGAAATAGAAACAAAGAAAACAATTGAAAAAATTGACAAAACAAAAAGCTGGTTCCTTGAATAAATAAATTAAATTGATAAATTCTTAGTCACCCTAATGAAAAGGAGAGACAAAACTCAAATTGCTAAAATTTGTAATGAAGAAATATCATGACGGACACTATTTATATAAAAAAGACAATTCGAAACTATTCTTAAAATTTATTCTCCAGTAAAATAGAAAATATCAAAGACACAGAAAAATATCTGGAGGCATATGATCTGCCCAAAGTGAATCAGGAGAACATACACAATTTAAACAGATCAATTTCAAGCAATGAAATAGAAGATGCCATGAAAAGCCTACCAACTAAGAAAGAACCCAGACCAACTCAGAGCTGAGTTCTACATGACCTTCAGAGAAGTATTAATACCAACACTCCTCAAGTTATTCATGAATAGAAAAGGAGGGAGCCCTTCAAACTCATTCTATGAGGCTAGTTGATTCCAAAACCAGGCAAAGAAAGCATCAAGCAAGGAAAATTTCAGACCAATATCCCTGACAAACAGATGCAAAAATTTTCAATAAAATTCTGGAAAATTGCATAAAAAATTATAAAGATAGTGCGCTGTGATCAAGTGGGGTTCATTCCAGGGATGCAAGGTGGGTTCAACATACAGAAATCAATAAATGAAATTCATCACATCAATAGACTTAAAGAAAAGAATCATATAATTATATCAACAGATGTAGAGAAAGCATTTGAAAAATTATAGCATCCTTTCATGTTCAAAGCACTAGAAAAACTTGGGGTGGTTGGAACATACCTCAACATTGTAATAACTCTCTATGCTAAATTCAATTCCAACATCATTGTAAATGGAGAAAAATTGGAAGCATTCCCTCTAAAAACTGGAAGAAGACAAGGAAGCCCTCTTTCTTTCACCATTTCTATCCAATATCATTCTTGAAACTCCAGGCAGAGCCATTAGATAGCAGAAAAAAAAAACTTAAAGGGATATGAATAGGAAAACAAGAACTCAGACTATCACTATTTTCCAACAACATGATTCTATACTTAGAGGATTCAATAAATTCCACTAGAAAACTCCATTAGTAAATGAATTCAGCAAAGTAGCAGGGTATAAAATCAATGCTAAAAATCAAGTGCATTTCTATGCATCAGTGATAAATCCTCTGAAAGAGAAATTATGAAAAATCCTCCATTCACAATAGCCTCAAAAAACCAAACATTTGCAAATCAATCTAACAGAAGAAGTGAAGACCTCTACAATGACAACTACAGAACACTACAGTAAGAAATTGAAGAAGACTTTAGAAAATGGAGTGATCTCCCATGTTCTTAGATAGGCAGAATTAATATACTCAAGATAGCCACACTACCAAAAGACATATACAGACTCAATGCAATTCCAATTAAAACTCCAATGTCATTCCTTATAGAAACAGAAAAAGCAATCATGAAATCAATTAGGAAAAAATAAGAGACCCAGAATAGCCAAAGCAATCCTTAGCAAGAAGAGTGAAACAGGAGGATCACAATACCAGACCTTAAACTATACTACAGATTTATAGTAACAAAAGTGGCATGGTACTGGCACCAAAATAGATATGTAGACCATTTTACAGAATAGAGGACACAGAGACTAATCTACATGAATACAGTTATCTCATACGAGGCAAAGGCACCAACAACATACATTAGAGAACGGATAGCCTCTTCAACAATTGGTGTGGAAAAACTGGAAATCCATATGCAGCAAAATGAAATTGAACCTCTATCTCTCACCATGAACAAAACTCAATTCCAAGTGGATCAAGGATCTAGGAATTAGATCGGAGACCCTGCACTTCAAAGGTGAAAAGATAGGCCCAAATCTTCATCACATTGGATTAGGCCCTGATTTCTTTAACAAGACTTCTAAAGTGCAAGAAATAAAATCAAGAATCAAAAATAGGATGGATTCAAACTAAAAATCCTCTCATCAAAAGAAACAATCAATGAGGTAAAGAGAGAGCCTCCAGAACGGGAGGAAATTTCTACCACATGCACATTAGATAGAGCACTAACCTTCAGGATATATAAAGAACTCAAAAAAACTTAACACACACCCACACACAAAACCAACAATAAATGGGCTAAGGAACTGAACAGACACTTCTCAAAAGAAGATTTACAATCAGTCTACCAATATATTAAAAAATGTTCAACATATCTAGCAATTAGAGAAATGCAAATCAAAACTACTCTAAAATTTCATCTCACACCAGTCAGATTGGCAATTATCAAGAATATAAGCAACAATAAGTGTTGGCAAGGATGTAGGGAAAAAGGTACACTCATACATTGCTGCAGGAATTGCAAACTGGTGCAACCAATCTGGAAAGCAGAATGGAGATTCTGTAGAAAACTTGGAATGGAACCACCATTCGACTCAGCTATACCCAAAGGTTTTAAAAACAGCATACTATAGCAAAGCTGCCACATCAATGTTCATAGCAGCTCAATTCACAAAAGCTAAACTGTGGAAAACAACCTAGATGCCCTTCAGTAGGTGAATGGATAAAGAAACTATATATCATACATAACATAACATACATACATACACAATGGAATATTAATTAACATTAAAAGAGAATAAAATTATGGCATTTTCAGGTAAGTGGATGGAGTTGGAGAATTTCATGCTAAGTGAAGTAAGCCAATCCCCCCAAAACAAAGGTTGAATGTTTTCTCTGATAAGTGGATGCAGATTCATAATGGAGGATGGCAATGAGATGAATGGAGGCACTTTGGATTTGGCAAAATGTAGGAAAGAGATGGTGAGAGACCTGGGGTAGGAAAGATGGGGGAAATGAAAGAGACATCATTGCCCCAAGTTCATGTATGATTATACAAATGGTATGATTCTACTTTGTGTACAACCAGAAAAGTGAATCAGAAAACTGTGCTCTGTGTGTATACATAAATTCATTCTGATGCCATATATGACTAATTAGAAGAAATTTAGAAAAGAATACCTTCTATTCATACACCCAGTCAAGGAAGCATTCTAATCTGCAAACTTGAATAACTTTAAGGTGTTAATTAAATTGTTGTTTTACAGAGAATTTAATAACCATAAGTACACACTTCTGAATTTGCAGACATTGTATTTGTTGATTATCCCAACTCTGGATATCCTGGCTAGACATTAGTTTCAGTCTTCTTGCTACATGGATCAGGGATCCTGATTGTTGTTTCTATCACAAAATAATTCATTGTATTTAGAGGCAGTGCTCTTTCCTTCCCATTTAATTAGATAATACTCCACTGACATACAATGCACATTTTTTAATTTAAAGTATATATTGTTCATTATTGGATGACATCTCTCTGATTAAAAGAGATATTGTCTCCAAATATTGCCCCTGCCTTTTTTCTCTAAATGCAAAAAGGAAGTTAGTGATGTTGAGAGCTTTATATGTTGTATTCTGTTGGAAGTTCAAAGACTATGCATAGCATTGTGTATCCTTGTTCTGTCTTGGCCAACTAAACCTGGGTGGAGAAGGTAGAAGAGCTGCTGCAAGCCATCAATGTGGATTATTTCACTTACCTCCTTCTAGAAAGTTCTTATTTGTTTTCCAATCTTTCACTTCAGATTGTCTCTTGAATGCAGCAAATGTGTTAACTGCACATTTATCTTTTGGTAGGCATTCAATTAATTATTTTAATGAATGAAAAACAGACCTAGATTAACTAATATTGTACTTCAGACAAAACATATAGTAAGTTGCAGACTCAAAGCTGTTTGGATAATAATTGTCAAAATAATATTAGCTACAACATGGACAGCTTTTTGAAAAACATTAAGTCTCATACTTTATCCTTGGCATGAACTCTTCCAAATGACATGTAATGGGACCAATAGATGAACACAGTACAGAGTGGGGGATTCCACAAAAATCTAATGAAGCTCTCAGTTAATAGTGGGAGGAACTGCCTGGTGGAGTCCTTATTTCTCAGTCTTAAAAGCTTTTGTGCAAGCCCTGGGTACTATCTTGCTGAAAAAACTCTTCTTGAGGAAATTAATTTCTTAGGCCAAGTCTTCATAAGCTATATTTTGAGGATAGTCATGTTGCCATATGTCCTGAAGTATGATATTACCAAATATTGAGGATTAATGTCAGTTTGGCAACATTTGGCTTTACAGAAATTTTCTTTAAAGCAATTATTATTTCAGAAAAAAGATTTAACTTAGTGGTATTTCCCAATTTACTTAAAATATGCACTTGACATTTTAACTAAGCTGTAGTTTTAAATATATTTGACATTTTCAAATCACAAACACTGTAGATTATGCAATAAATACGAAGTGTAATTTTGAAGTGTACCTCTTTAATGAATTCATAACTCCCTCATTAATTTACAGAAAATTAACAATGCCTACTCTGGTCTTCTCGTCCTCTGAGCTTATCACTGAATTTGCCTTTTTCTCTGTAGCATTACCACTTCTAACATTTGAGATTATTGCAGTGGCGTTAGTGATTTAAATATCTTAAATGATAATGCGTTGCAAAGTAGTTTGGATCTATTACTAGGAGCAATTCATCCTAGTAATTTCTTGAAAAATGGAAGAATAAACTTCAGTTGTGAAACTTGTGCTTCTGCCAAGTGAACATGTAGGTCCTAGAATTCAGAATGCTAAGCAGTCCTTCCTGCTTTACCCTGCCATCACTCCCCTTTGACAGGAGTGCTCTGTCAATTACCCACATTGCTGAAAGTAGAGGGGAGGAGGAAACAGAGTAAATGAGATTCTACAGGACAACAGAACAGGGGTGCAAGTAGAAAAGACAGAAAGGAGGGACATGGTTGGACTGACACCAACCATACATTATTATTTTTTTTTAACTAGGAATGAAATTGATCTGTTGTCACTGTCCTGAAACCAAATTCCTTTTCCTAACGGTTCTCTTTTTCCTCTTGCAAACATTTTAGCTAGAGCCTCAGACAGAAGCCTGATGCTGTGAGTGAAACGTGTGGTTTCCATAGTGGAGACCACAGCATAAACTCAGACCCCGTACAGCTCAACTCTCAGTGCCAGCCCCCGATTAAGGGGGCCAGGCTGTGTGTGGGGAGGCGAGTCTGTTGGGCAGGTGGTAAGGAATGACCACCAACAGAAAGGTGGACATTTGTGACTCCATGTACACTCTGGTCATCCCAAATAATTTCAAGATGTCATCACCTTAATTCTCTCATTCGAACTTTTAAAGTCACAGCATATGAAGAAAGGGGTCAAATTTTCACACGTTGTAGGTGATACCAATTTGATAAAGAAAAATGAAGAGAGGACAGCTGATGGACTTCTCTTTTGTTTTGGTAACTCTCTTTAGCATAGTTCTTTAATGACCATGACATGGTCAGCTGGAGACCCATCTTTCTCCAACCTGCTCAATTCATGTTAGATTGCATTCTTTTGCCCTCAGGTACGATTGAGTCCACTCCATTCCAGCAGGCGAAACACATGCACATGTGTTTTGTCTGCACATGTTCCTGCTGAGCTCCTTTTAACCCCATCACCGACATTGCCTTTAAGAGTCCTTAGCATCATGGTGCTTTTACCGGAGATAATGTAGTTCAATTGTGGCTGTCCTTAATCTCTGTCCTTTAACGTAATCCCTGTTCTAAACTCATTAAGTAAAGAGAACACAAAATTGTGTTTTTTTACAGTGCTGTCATGTGATTTTTTTTATCTAACTTATTCTAATAGAGATTTAAAACTTCAGAATGGTCAATTGCCTAATTAAAAAATCCTCAATGTTTTTTGGTTATTATTTTGGAAATAAATGACATTTTTAAGTGTTTAAATACTAACTGTTGGTTTTCTACTAAGCTGGTCACTATCATTTTTATGAATGTTTTCCTGGATGTCTCTCAGACGCTAACGTTCTAATGTATTTTTAATTAAACTGCTTAATGTGAGATGATCATAGATTCACATATGCTTATGATAAATTTTGCAGAGAAATTCTGTATACTCCTCACCATTAACCCCAGAAAAGAGACCTTAGGAAGCTGCAGTAAAATAACATTCCCAGGGTGCAGACTGGGTGCAGTGTGGACAGAACTCCCTGGCCCAGGAAGGGTTGCTGGGTGTGTGCCAGGAGAGTGGTGCCTGGGTACTGGTGGGGGCACCTGTGTGTTTAGCCTGTAGGACAATCAGACACCTCTCCAGGGTGTCTGCACCACCTCTGGGTCCCAGGAGCCCCCTATCAGTGGTCAACTGTGTCTTCATCCTACACTGGCACCGTAGAGTGGTGTAGTGCTATTTCTCTCTGTCCTCACAGCTGGTGAGAGGAAGCCTCTCACATGTTGGCCGTCTTCGTGTCTCTGGGCGATGTCATTATCTGTGGCTTTTCCCAACTTCTAATTGCTACTGTTCTTCCACAGACCAGCCTTGAAGGTTTAACAGATATTCTAGAGGCCTGACCTGTTTTCTGATGTGGGGTTTGCTCAGTTTTTTTTCAGTCTTTCATCTTCTTAACAGGGTCTTTTCCAGAAAGTGTTTAAATTTTTATACTGTCCAATTTATTAGTTTTTACTCATTTGGATTCTAATTCAGGTGTCAAGTCTCAGAACTCTTTCCCTGAACCAGACCCTGAAGACTTTATCCTATATTTTTCTAAAGTCACAGATTTTCATTCACGATGGTGATCCACCTTGAATTAATGGTCCCAAAGGTGTTAGACTAAGGTCTCGGGCATTTTTTGCAGGAGACTGGCAGGGCCATTCAATGGTTCCAGCCTAATTTGTCAAACTCTTCTACCAAGTGGCTTTTATACCTTTGTCAAATTGGGCATATTTGTACAGGTCTTTTCCTGGATTTTTGGTTTTGATCTATTGTATAATAGCAAATATTGTATGGGTTTATCCCTTGGCCAGAGCACCAATAACAAATATTTTCACTGATGTAGATCCTGCAATTGGGTAGACGGTGTCCTTCTATTTTACTTAATTTGTTTTCGTAATTGGTAGAGCTATTCTGTTTTTTTTTTCCTGCCTTCCCATATAAAGTATAGAATAATACTGTCTATATTTACAAAGGTATGGCTTAGACTCAGAATTCTCCTTCGAGACACCTCCCCGAGCACAGAGTGACTGCTTTGCCTCTGGGGTGATGGCCAACTGCACTATTCTACGCCCTGCTGGTGGCCTCCTTTCCCCAGAGCACTGCCCGGTGTCTGGCTGCAGCACAAACATTTCAAGAGTGAAATGTAATTAGTCAACTACTTGGTTTCGTACCATCTTCGTGTTTTCTCATAAATTTTAATATATATAACTTGGCTTTTATTTGTATTTCAATTAAGAAAATGACTAAAATTGATTCATAAGAAATTGCAGCAGTATATTACAGTCATGTAAAACTAAAGAAGTATTGATTTTTTAAAAAAAATAAAACCCATGTAGAAAACTTAAAGTGATTGACACAAAATGATGATAGTAAACAACAAAATAACATATCATAAATAACATCATAATTTGTGCAATTATTCTGTGACTTAACCCCGATCTGCTTTTAAGCTTGCTCTGTAATTTCATTAATCCATTGTTGTTTTATTTGTGCACGATCAATCATGACGATTGGCTCCAGAGCATGGATCCCACCACCTAGAGGAGCTGTAACGAGCACTTAGTAGCGCAGGGTGCTGGCAGGCTGCGTTCTGCTGCTGGGCACACAGGCAGGCACACTGCCTTTGCGTCATAGCTCAGGCCACCCTCTAGCACATATCTGCACACAAACCTACTTAATTAGGAAACTTTGGGTAAAATATAAATTGATGTAGTCTCTCTTTGGGCTTTGGAAAAACTGTTAATTTTCAAGTACTGTACATATTAATTACTATACTAGTCTCCTCACACAGATTTCTGGGTTTGTCATCCTTAAAACTTTCAAATGTACCCAAGCGTCGTGATCATGAAAACCACTTAGAATCCAAAAGATATTTTCTTGTAAAATGAACATTAGGATGGATTCCTTTGACCTCAGCACAAGCTTTTCTCTCAAGAGAAGCCAAAAATTTATTTAGCAGAGTAATAATTTAGGAGAGAAAGAAAGAATTCAAAGCACATGCAAAGTCACGGGGAACTTGAATAAGGGGGCTGTGCCTTCCTGTGGTCGCTTCCCATCCTGCGGGCAGAACAGTGGTGCATAATTGCTTCAAGAAGTATCCTCAAAAGTTACTTAAGTAAACAAACTCTGGTGCTTGGTCATGCTTCAGTTCAGTCACTAGCAAAGTCACACGTGTGGATTGTCCAAGTATTTTGCGGCATCCCGCATGGGTAAGACTTAAAACGACTTCATCAAGTACGGTTTTCAGGAAAATGTGTGCCTTTTCAGTGTGCCATGCTCCCTTCAGCCAAGCTCTGCTTCACCATGTTCCTCTTCTTTTGACTTTAGGCTGTCGGGATTTCAGCTGCCGTCCTCCATAGTGAGCTCCGGGTCTGTCCTCACTCTGTGGTTCACTACCGACTTCGCAGTGAGCGCCCAGGGCTTCAAGGCACTGTATGAAGGTAGGAGACTGCACTCGGTGCGCACACTCACTGCCTCCATGACCTGACATGCCACTCTGGGTCAGCCATGTTAGGAGGAAGCTTGCTGTGTGCGTGGTTGGGTAATGAATATTGGCAGTTGGAAAACACTATTTCCTACAATTGCCAAATTTTCGAGCACTAAATATTCTTAAGTTTTCTGTTATTAATGGGAAATTTCTTGCTTGGGTTGTCCTTTTGTTGATGTGTGGTAGGGAAGTTTTGAAAATATTGGATATAAATGTACTTGTATCACTGACTGTTCAGTGTGAAGAGTTCACTCACAATGTCCAAGAGTTGTGTGAAACTTTTCTGGTACTGTTGCTGATCAGGGTCTGAGGAAAGGCAATTGCGTGACATAAAATTTTGCTCTCCAAGTTGAAGGTTTTTTATTTAAATTTATTCCAATTTGTTATATGTGACCACAGAAATATTTTGGTGTTACTGTTGTTGCATCCTTGCAAAGTGTGGGTATTTTGTTTTGTTTTTGTGTCTTCATATTTTGTAGTAGATACCTTTGAATTTTGCTATCATTATAAAGCTTGGTTTTGGGTGGAAATAAAAAAAATACAAGATTGAACTAAAATAGAGGAAATGCTTATTTTAGGCACCATGCTTGAATTGAGCTAGTGACACTAAGTATAGAGGCTGAAGTGAGTCTACTTTAGTCTTGTTGGGCACTGAGATTTTAAATTTTCTTTCGTGTGTCATAAAGCAGCTATCATTGTTAATATAAACTCTGGAGGCTCTAAGTTAAAAAGCAATAATTATAAGTGGAATTATAAAGTAAGTCAACATTGTTTAGTTTGGAAGCCAAACTCTCCCAAGCCACATCTGCTCATGTTCTTATTTGTAATCCTCAGTACACCTGGGCACAAACATGCTTTGTGGAGAGTTTCAGTTTCATGTGGTTAGTGTAGGTGAACTCAGCGGTAGGAGATTATCAGAAAATTTGAGGACAGAATGTTCTCCTTACACAGATAGATGAACAGAATGATTTTTTTCTTTGATTTAAAGTTGTTTTTGGACTGGTGCTGAGGACTATCTATTCTTCATATCCTAATAGCTTTGAGGATACTGCATTTGTGTATAAACTCACATCAATATCTGAAAAGTGTTAACCACCTTTAAGTAATTACTGTCAAGGAATAGTGTCATGTTTTGAAAGAAACAGGCTAGTTGAAGATTAATGGATGTGGTTCTCTTTCAAATTCAATCAGACCTACATAGTACTGCCTGTAAACCATACAATCACATGGTTTATTTCCTACTAAGTCTGCAAAAGTATCACTAAAACAACCCGTATCAGCTCCTTGTGAAGCACGCCGTCTCTAACCAGCATCGTGACAGTTGCTCAGAAGTCTGATCATGCCCCCATGTTCTAGAAGCCTGTGGCTCCCCTGTCCTGCCTGACGCTGGCACTCAGGGCCCGTTGTGCTGGATCCCTCCAGTTGATGTTGCAGGAAGGGTTGATGTTCAGTGGCTGCCAGGGGAATAATTCTATCCAGTCTTCTTGGAATATAATTGGTGTTACTTGTTGTCAGGATGGTACATTTAAAAAGATTGTTGGAACTGTCTATTGGAGAAATATTTTCACGTTATTCAAAAAGATCAAACAGGAAAATAACTAGAAAAGTCCATAGGACTGTAAGTTCTAAAATAAATGATTTTAAAAATGTGTTTTATGAGAAAGCTTTTGTGTAATTTAGATTTTGAATAATAATATGATAATATTGTCTGATATTTACAGGTAAGTACAGCCAGTATTTTGAAAGAAAAAAATTAAAAGAACAGTTAAATACAAAAGTGCTTTGTCAACAAAGCCAAAATTTCCTCCATCACTTAATATCTGTATTTAAAATATTCCTCAGTTAGCTTGAAGCTCTTCTGGGAAAATGGAAGTGCTCTATCAGGAGAAAACAAAGACCCCCGTGGTCCTCATGTTAGCCTGTGGAGGGAGGGCTCTTCTGCAGGTGGGGGAGGCTCCCCGTGCCCTCCCCCATGTTGTGTGGATCTTCCCAGTTCTGAACCAGCCGTGCCTCCCCAAGGCAGGGCCTGGGGAAAGCAGAGGTTTTATCAAGGACGGTGTATCAAATGTGCAGACATGCTGCTTGAACACAGGACACCTGGTAGATGCACCTAGGGAGCAGGGCCACCAACAGTGCAGAGATAGGTCTCAGTGTGGTGACAGTTGTACTGTGATGACTCAGATTTCCTTCCTCCCCAGCCCTTTTTCTTTGAAGAGATTGCTCATCTAGTAATTCTTTGAGCCAAATAATATAATAAAATTTTGATGTATGATCTAAGAGCTCCAAAGGAAATTGAATTTAGATTAAAATACTAAATCAACTATTAAAAATAAAATTTTATAGTTCTTAAAGTAGGACTGCTTTCTTCCCATTCAAATTAAGACTTATTTAGTATTACCAGATTGTTATTTAATTTTTTTTAGATTTAATTTATTGGCTTCATCTGAGGAAATCTTCTAAACTTCCAAGATCCGTTGAAACATGATAACCTTGGCCGTGATCCTAATGTGGGCACTGAACTCCAGTGCTTTTGGCAGTAATTTTGGATAAACATTATTTACATAAATTATTATTCATATGTGGAAACATTAAGGTACATAATGAATGTGAAAACAATGAATTAAAATATTCCAACTAATGTGTTCAGCCGTTGACTTTAACTCTGAAAACCAAATAGAAACACTTATAAATTTCCTCCTAACATTGCTCACTAAAAGTATTTGACTTTCTGCATATGAACCCTTTAGGGTCTTAGAAAGTAAGTTCATAGTTGTTGAAATCAGCACATTTCCACTAGAAATGCTGAATGAATTTAAAGCTACTAAATTAATAGAGTGCTCTTGTAATAGTTTATCTGCTAGTTCCATCCTTCAACAGCATTCTCCATTGTGAACTAAATAATTTGCATAAATTGCTGATGAATTTAAAAACAGAAAATATTAAGGTTATATATAATTTAAAGTAGGACAAATGACTATAAAATTTCCTATGTGTGCCCAAATTTGAAGTACCGTGTCCATAAATAGCATTAATTCCTAAGTTTTTGCCTATCTTCTTTCAAGATCTTAGTTAATTAACATATAATGATTTGGTAATTAAGCTTATCTGTGTTCTAAGAAAGATGTCATCTGGGAGATAAGAAAACTGTGGAAACATGGAAAACCTTAGGGACAAGGAGTTAGCACATCTACCCAGCCACACAAGGAGAAGGGCTCTCCAAAGCTGGCCACTCTGCAGCTGCATCTGTGTGTCTCAGGTTTTAGAAGGGAATGTCTTTATTTTCCTAAAGCTTCTACTTTTTAGTAACAAAATAATTTAATAACAAAAATGTTTAGTAATCTAGTCACAAAAACGTTGGAAACACTGGTGAATACGTGGTGAAATCTCCTGGGCCAAGCATTTTAAATAAAATCCCATTTGTTACTGTGCATCTTTACTTACTCCAGAACTCTCTCCATGTTTCATGAAATACTGGGTGATTTTTCAAATGCTGACTTTTAATAATGTAAGCACTGAATATATTTTTAATATTCAATTTTTGTGAATTATTTACCATAATTTAGGTTGGTTTCTTAGGGATCGTTTCATTTCATTTTGTTTTACATGAAATGAGTCTTCTTTGAAATTGCATTGTTTTCTGTCATCCAGTTATTTTGTGAATAACAAAATTTGTGTATAATACAACTTACATTTGGATCGAAAACAACAAGTCTTTAAGTCCTTGGGTCCTGTGAGTGTTTATCCACTAGGATGGATACTTGCTGCACATAGGACATTTCTCAAAAGTCAAGTTAATTCCATAGATTTGGAACCAAATTTATTTTTAATTATTAGCAAATGCTTTATTCATGGAATGCCAGATTAAAAAAAAACATAAATGAAAATCTATGCATTTTGAGATGGATACTTTTCTATAATGAAATTGGCAAAGCAGAGGAAAGGGCAGCAAGGATTTCTTACTTAAGCAAAGCCAATGAGAAACGAAGGGAACACACAGCCTCTAACCCACCCAGCCTGCACCCGGGGATCACGGAGTCCTGCCTTTACACACTCAGCATTTATCTCAGCTTCCAAGGTGCCATCTTCAAATCTGTTGGCCTTCAATTTTATGCATGAAATTATAAGAATCAGATTATCAGAATTTAGTTTAATGAACAAATCCTGGAGGTATAGTGTGGAGGAATTCCATATTACTAAAAAGTAAAGCTTCGCATATGGCAGGAAATTGCTCTTCATATAAAATAAATAGCTTGTTTATTGAAGTGGGAAAATGCAATTGCTGATAAAGATGATCTACGGGACTCCCTTGGATTCTAAGGAATTCCATCCTGTTTGTTTTTGTCTTAAAATCATTCATTCTATCAGCCATAACAGTATGTTCTGCCAATTAAAGTATATGCCTCTGTGGACAGATGATAAATGATTGATAGATAGACAGATGGATGGATGCCTGGGATTGTGTAATGCTCTACATGCATTTCCTATGGTGAGGCTGTAAACTACAGTAATTAAATTTCTTAAAATCCCCCAAGTACTAACTAGTGCAAGCAGGAACTCAACACCAATCTACATAACTTCTGAAGTTGAATTTCATAACCACTCACCATCCTCTCAGATATGGTTTATCTGTGAGTACACACCTGTGCGAATACAAATCCATGCACACAGGCACATATTTATTTGTGAACGTCCATGTTTGCACAGAGAGGGTGTGTGGCATGTGGCTAGACAATGGGACACATTGGGTCACCCCACACACTTTCCAGGCTTTCACTTAGCATGTCTGGAACCTTGGACCAGAGCCTGTCCCCAGCAGCAGTGACAGGAGGGAGGAACGGGGCCCAGCACTCAGGCTGCCCTAGGAGAGCAGGCAGGAGAAGGAAAGCCAGCCCCCCGCCCTCCCTGGCAGGGTGATCTTGAGGTCCATACTGACTTCCTCTGGAGGCACAGGGTTCAAGCTCGGGTGCTGGGGCCTGCTTTATGCCAGGACCTGAGCTGAAGTCCCTGAGGAAGGTAGACAGGAGGAGGATGTGAGGGAGTGAGGGAGAAACGTGCAGGAATGTGGGAAAAGCAAGCAAGTGAGCAGCCTTGAGCAAGACAGGCTAAATTGACAGGAGAGGGGAATGGGTAAGGGAGCTGGAGTCGAGGGAACTGGTTCCCAGAGGCCACAGGGAGCCTGGATCGGCCCGGCCTGGGCTCTGTACATGGTTCAACATTGACACAGGAAACTTGTGCTGTGAGATGCTTCAAAACAAAAACAAACAAACAGACAAAACTGAATTCATTTCATTCTTCTATGAAATAAAGTAGAACATTTTTTGTAGGTCTATGCTTCAGTTTCATAACTTTGTCAACTTTGGGTTTGTAATTCATAGTTTTAGTGTCCAAGATACATGCAGGCAGAAGGAGGAGAGAGGGGCTAAGTGAATTCTAGATTGCTGCAGCACTTTGGAGCCGTCAGATGGCACTTACCATGCCCTCTCTTGTGGCCATTTTTCTTTATGACATTGAGACAAAAATTGAGCCTAAGAAAAATGTGAATCCTTCACATTTGACAGAGTAAATATTCAAAGATTCCTTTTTACAAAAACTGAGGAACAATAGGTCAAAAAGTATAAAGTGACATGTCAGGTGGTAAGTTCCAATGTTCAACTGCACGCTAGGATAACTATAGTTCAAAATAGTAGTGTGTGTCTCCAAACAGCTGGTAGAGACAGTTTTGAATAAACCTTCCAAGTAGAAACAATGAATTCATGAGGTGATGGGTGTTAAATATATTTTGATTATTATTTGATTACTATTCAATATGTTTGTACTGAAATCAATACACTATGCCCCATGAATATATGCAATTATAGTTTTAATTGAAAACAAAAGTTAGTAGTTGCAGAGTTCTGGGGCAATCTTGAGGTCTTTGATCTACTTTGAGTTGACTCTCATTCCGGGTGAGGGGTAGAGACCTAGCTTCATTCTTCTATGTACAGATAGCCAGTTTTCCTAGCACCATTAAACAGGCTGTCTTTTCTCTAGCTTGTATTTGGCACCTTCATCAAGTAGTGTGCCCACATGGGTCAGTCTCTGTGTCTTCTCTTCCATTGGTCGACGTGTCTATTTGGATGCCAACACCATGCAGTTTCTGTTACTATAGCTCTGTAAGATGATTTGAGATCAGGTTTTGTGAGGCCTGCTGCGTTGCTCTTCTTGCTCAGGATTTCTTTGGATATTCTTGGTATTTTATTCTTTCAAATAAATTTTGAGACTATTTTTCCCCCTAGTTCTGTGAAGAATGTCATCAGTATTCTGATGAGGATTGCACTGAATCTGTATCACACTTTTTGGTGGTATGGTTGTTATGACAATATTAATTCTGCCTGTTCAGATCCCTTCTAAGATCTTCTTCAGGCTCTTTTCCAGTATTCCATAGTTTTTAATATAGAAATCTTTTTACCTCTTTGGTTATATTTATTCCCAAGTTTGTGTTTGTTTTTGAAGATATTGTGAATAGGATAGTTTTCCTGATTTCTTTCTCAGCAGATTTATTATTTGAGTATAGGAAAGGGATTGAATTACATATGTTGAACTTGTATCCTGCTAATTTTCTGGATTTGTTTCTCAGCTCTAGAAATCTTCTGGTAGAGTCTTTTTGGACCTTATAGGTAGAGGATCATGTCATCAGCAAACAGAAAATTTGACTACTTTTACAGTTTGTATCTCTTTAATTTCCTTCTTTTGACTGACTTTTCTGGCTAGAATTTCAAGAACTGTGTTAAACAGGAGTGGTAATAGCAGCCATGAAAATCAAAAGTACATTGAGATTTCACCAGCTAGAGTGGAAGCCATCAAGAGTACAAATAAGAATAAACGATGATTAGGATATGTCAATAATGGTAACTCATACATTGTTGGGGGGACTGAGAATTAGTGCAATCACTCTGGAAAGCAGTGTGGAGATTCCTCAAAAGAGTGGGAATAGGACCACTGTACGACCCAGATGTTCCACTCCTCAGTGTTTATCCAAAATAATAAAATAAGCATACTAGAATGATACATCCACATTAATGTTTATAGCACCACAAATCATAATAGCCAAGCTATGGTACCAGCCCAGGTGCCTGTCAACAGACAAATGGATCAAGAAAAATATTGTGTATATATATATATATACACACAATGGAGTTTTGCTCAGCCATAAAGAACAACAAAGTCGTGGCATTTACTGTTAAATGTATGGAACTAGAGAACCTCACGGTCAGTGAAATACACCAGACTCTGAATGTCAAGGATCAAATGGTTTTCTCATATGCAGAAGCTAGACAAAATAAAGGGGAAAGGGGGATCACATGAAAAGAAAGAGAGAGCAGCAGAGTAGAGAACAGGAATAGATGGGGAAGGAGGGGGATGGGAAAAGGGGTGAACGGTTCAATGAAATTGACCGAATCATGCTGTGTACATATATGACTATACCACAGTGAATTTCAATTTTTTTTTTTGTATCTGTGAAGCACCATTTAGGAAAACGATAAGTAAATAGAAGGAAGACCAGTAGAACATAGGAAGAGGAATGGGGGAGGTAGGAGGGAGGGAAAAAAGGAAGTACTAGGTACTAAAATAATATTTCTTACATGTATGATATATCAAAATAAACCATACTGTTTTGTAAAACTATAATGCAAGCATTAAATTTTTAAAAAAATAATCTACTCATCTCTAATTTAATTTTAGCAAGTAGTTCATATTCCTTTCCTTCAAAACCTAAAATAAAAACTGCTGCTGAGAGTTACAGCTGAAAGAAGGAGTCTGACTTTCTCTCTGTTAGGACTGCCTGTCATCCAGAAGTCTCTGCTCGGGCACCGGAGTGGTGTGAAGACTCAGAGGCTCTATGATCCTCTCTAGAATACAGTCGTCTCAATATCACCCACCAAATTAAACACAAACCAGAAATGAGTGAATACTCATTTATTCGTTCATCATAATTTACTTTTCTGAACAGAGTGGCCTATATCTTCATCCATCCCTTAAACTCCCAGCAGAGAAAGTGAATCTCCTAAACAGAGCCTTGTGGGTCTGGGTCGGATGGAGTAATTGACTCTGGGGCCAGGCGGGGCTCGGTGCTGCCGGGGTGTCTCTTTGTGGGTTGAATATATTTGGCATTTCCCTCTGACACATCCCTCAAGCAGAATTTTCTTTCTTTTCACATCCACGGGTCTGGATTTAGAAAGAGCAGCTAGATTATTACCCTTCAAGCTCCGAGCTTTATTTAGAATGTCAGCACTGATTTACTTCCCCCTTAAAGTGATCACCCAGACTCGGCCTGAATTAAGCATAGCGCGGGATGGATACACCTGAAAGGAGGAAGCTTCCTGTCTGAGGACCTCGAGAGCCACGGAGCGGCCATCTGCTGTCCAGGCCTGCTCTCGGACACTGCTCAGATTTCCAACAATCGCAGAGGCTGCAGCACATGTTCACCTCCTAGAACCTCTCTCCTCCTGAGGTCTCAGGTGTCCTTGGCTGGTGAACGCTGGCTTCTCAACAGTTAGGACACCCTGTCACCTCTCTGCAAAAAGAGACAGCAATTATCACACTAATCCTGCTCAGGCTTAGTTTACCAGTACCCAGGCATCTCTGTGCTCATTCTGCAGAGTTCTGCACCACCAAGTATATCACCAGCAACGTGAGAGGGTATGACAACACTTGAAAATACTTACCACATAAGTTCTATAGCTCTGACATACACAATTGTATACTTAAAATGCATTAATAGGGTAGATTTCATGCTGTGTTCTTACCACTATGGAATAAAATTTTTAAAAAACTAATGCTTTTAGTGTGTTAATACTAACATTTCCAAAATACCAAATAGAGAAATGAGTATTTTCCAAAGACCAACTTTAAAACACTCAAATAGAAGATGCATAGCTGCCACAGAAAGAAAATTTATCCCACCAACCTAGGCTCACCTGTTACCTGTGGCAACTGATAGATCTGGTGGAGGAATAATAGATAAAGATACTTTGGGCAGTCTGGGAGCCTCGTGAATGCACAGTGCCACAGGAAAGTGGTTTCCAGCCAGCTCAGAGCAGGAGGGAACCTTTGCCCACCAGGGGCTGCACCTGCATGCAGCACCTGGGTGTGGGAATGCCTCACGTTCCACTTCTTTTTGAGGATGCCTGTGATTGATCTGATCTTCTGAATTTGGGGTCATGGAAAACCATTAAGCTTCTATGAATCTTTGAAGTTATATGCCCACATTTGTATGCATTTGTGTTTTTCTGAGAAAAGCGTTTCTTGGACTTGAAGTTCTCAAAAGTTCTCCTTGTAATGAGAAGGACAGAATGGCATCTGCTGACACAGGCCTGGTCTGTTGACCTGCGGCACTATGGTCTGATTACTGGAGCTTATTCTATGACTCATTTCTGCTCTTGTGACTCCGGGTTGGAGCAAATATTCACCCGGTTGTAATTTGGCTTCACATAGAGGCCTGGAGTGGAAAAAAAGGGACTGTCATATTAATATCAATGTAAATAGTCTAGTTCCAATGAACTGTGATTTATTAGTTTGGCATTTTGATTTTATATATTGGTTCTGTGTACATAATGTGCATTTTCCCCTGAGAGATGAATCTGCTCTAAGCCCTACAAAGTCTGCTTTCTGATTCAATAAAAATAGACCATCATAAATTCAGAAAGATAAATTTCCTTGTAAGGCCAATAGAGATATTGACCTTTCAACCTGAAAACACACACACACACACACACACACACACACATTGCTGTGCACTGCTGTCCTTCAAGCATCATCCTAAGAAAGGTGTTTTATTTAAAGTTCTAGCTGTACAAAAAAGAATTAGTTTCAGCCCTGTATGCATTGGCCTGAGGGGATGCAGGATGTCTGTGATATATAGAAGTAAAGAAAAATTTAGCACAATCTCATTTAGGTAAAAAATACATGTATAAGCATGTGAACCCACATGTGTGTGTGCTGATGTGTCCATGGACATGGTATATAGAGCATACACACATGCTTGTGAGCATTGGAAATGTGCCCTGGAATGCTTCATTAGTTAATATGAATTACCTGGGGAGGAAGTAGAATGACAGGAAAGAAGTACCACTGGATTTTTTTCTGTATGACTGCATTATTTAGGTCGCAGCAATGAACATTGAAAAAGTTAGATAATGAACATTATAAAGTAAGAAATTTCTGAAGATGATGTGTAAATTAATATTCTTAAGTGGATCTCTGGCTCTTAACTAGAAATTGAATGAAAAGTTGAATCAGGTAATTAAAAGTCCTCTGATATATTTTTTCAAATGATTGAGTTAATGAGTTCTAGGACCAGCACTGTAGCTGAATTTTTTTTAATAAGAAAAAATGCATACTCTTTAAAAATCTACTCTCACAGAAAATAATAGCCTGTCTAAAAGAAACACAATAAAAGGCAAGTTAATTCCACAGAAAAATTACCTCCAAAAATATTATTCAGAAACAAATTAAGGTATGTTTTTTATTTGTACTGGGATGTCGCGACCCCCAGCCGGCAAAGGAAGACGCGACACAGGATTCTTCTTTCAGTAGTTTATTCAGGCCTTATCTCAGTCATGACTTCAAGCTTCTTCTCCCCCACCCGTGCCTCCCAGCCTTAATAAAGCACCCGGAGCCCCAATGCAAAGCTGCCACGTGGATCTTTCTCATAGGGTGTTATCTCAAAACACGCCAACTCTCCCTAATAAGGAGTTGTTTATCACTGACCACAGTGGCAGCCAGCACCATATTGTAATGGTGGCTATGGTCCGCAGAAACGGTTCACCACACTGGGAAGGGATTCCCAAATCATGAGTAGTTGCACTGTCAGTCCTTGACATATTTCATCTTGATTCATAATTAAAATTCCATCCTTTGTAAACAATAATCTCCAAGGTTTTTTACTTTTTTACTCATTTTTCTCCCTACACTTTTGTGTTATAGAAAAATTGCTTACATGCTTACATAAACAGTATTTGATAATATGTAATCTTAGGCAATGTTTGAAAAACAAATTACAAAAAAACCAAAACTTTATGAGTAAAAATGAGATGCCCCCCCCTCGTTCTTGACCTTAATATGGTATTTCATTGCCAGATAGGTGACCTCTCCATTAAGTATCAGCAAGCCTTGACTATTTAACACTTCAAACAAAGAGCTAGGGAAAATTCATTGGTCACTTCTTCTAATTGTGAATTGTCTGACCTTCTTCCATGTGATGTCCCTCTCTCCTTTTGAAGTGATGCCTCCTTGCTCCTTTTTGGAACACCCATGTCTGCCTCTCTTCCCACTTCTCTGGGCCTTGTCTGGTTTGCCTAGCGGATTCCCAGCAGTGGTGACCCGTGCTTTCTCAGCATGCAGAGGACATGTCGTGGCTCTCAGTGGCTCCTCTTGGTTCCTAAGGAGCCAGCAGTTGTGTTTTGGCTAAGGTTACTTTCTGTTGTTCTCAAATCATACATAGTTTTGCTCTTCTATTGTTTGTTGTTTATGTATTCCTTTCTTTATTTCCAAATTAACAAGGATACACGGTACAAAACACTGAGGAAAGGGGACATTACCTTTTCTTAGACTTGCTTCCAATTATAAACAGTTAATTTGAGGCAATATAAGGGGATGTGAGAGAATGACATCAATTTAGATTGTAACCAGAGAAAAATGTGGGCATACATTGAATTAAAAGAAAAGGAACCAAGACTGCTGAAAATAAGCACTAAATATTATAATTAGAACAAAGATGTATGATAGTTTCATACATAAATTCATTTTAGTTTTAGAGAGGGAGAAATGTCTCCCTTTAAGAGTCCTTAGTGAAAGACATGCCTCATATATTAAATATAAGTAATCTGTAGTCATATGCATATGGCAAGAATAAAAACAAAACAAAACAAAAAACTTCCCTGTCTGGCAGCTGGTGAATTCAATGAGAGATGTACATCTAAGTCATAAAAAGAGATACAAAGATTAGTTTCATCTGCAGAGTCCCCAGATCAGTCTTTAGGAAAGTCAAAGTTCATTTCCACTTCTAAATCAGCACTGAACATGCAAATTGTCTTTATTTATGGTATTCTTGTTACCTGAGGTTGATAGGTCATGTTTCTGCATCTAAGTAGACTTTATTCTGCAGTTTCTTTCTTCTTTTCATTGGTTTTCTTGGATGTATCCGAAGAATGGCACCTTTCAACCTCACTTGATCACAGATATGGTCTTTACCACCACAAGGTTCATGTTCACAGCCTTGGACACTTATGAGTTTATTCTTGGTTTCAGCAAAATGAAGCACTGATATTATTAACGACTAGAAAGATGTCATGTAGAATTGTGCCATTGGGTCTGTGAGTTTTCCTTGATCAGATAGTTCTTTAATTGTACATTTCACTTCTCCTTCCTTAGTGCTAATCAGGGCAATGTCAAGCTAGATAAGATGTGCCTCCAATTGAGTCCAGTCATTGATCCAAAAAGTGACATACAGAGGGGAAATTCACTTCAAATAAAGAAAATTTATGATTTCTGCAATTATTTGCATTAGCCCCAATCTTTTCTTTAACAGCTAACAATAGGGGCTGGGGTTGTAGCTCAGTGGTAGAGAGCTCGTCTAGCATGTGCAAGGCTCTGGGGTCCAATCTTCAGCACCACATAAAAATAAACAAATAAAATAAAGGTATTGTGTCCAACTGCACCTAAAAAATAAATACTAAAAAAAGATGCATCGATGTTTTAAAAAAGCTAACACCAGCTAATATTTAATTACATGATTAAGCTCCAATACCTGCATGGCAAAACTACAAGTGGCCTCCCTGTATGTTTAACTAGTTTCCTTGAAGATCTTTGTATTTCCATGACATGATCTCATATTTCATTCATACCTTCAGAGGATGGGGGGAATAACCCTATTTAACAAAGAGTGAGTGTCTAGGTCTATTCAACTTAGAATATGAACTTATATGTATCTGATGAAGCTTTGGTAATCATTTCAATCAAACTTACCTTGGAGATTTAGGTTTTGTTTTTTCAATTATGCATGTATTTTCCCTAAAACATGTTTTTTAAATATTAGAATAATGCAATGGAAAGCTACATTTGGGGAGGAGAGGAGGGTGGGAGAGTGGACAGCTGGTGCGTGGGACATTTCAGTTTCCTCCTGCAGATCTGCCAGGGTGTAGGAGGAAAGCAAATGGGAGAGTTTGTGGAGGAATAAGATGCTGGGCACATTTCAGCTTTGGATGCATTATCCATCTTAACTCACGATGAGATTTCAACATTCCGCATCTGATTTTTCATTTCGTAAGACTTTCACACTTGCTCAGAAACTCCCCATATGTCAAAATACTGACATGTATATCAAAATTTATGTATTTACTTGACTTTTTTGGGAAGAAGATCTTAGACTTATGAGTCATGGGAACAGTTGCATCTTCATCTGAGTGTAGTGATAACAAACTTACATTTGTATCACTTAAATTCACAAAGTCAAAGGAACTAGCTAACATGTCATTACATTAATCTTTATACATGTATTAATGATGATTCAGAAATATAAATGTTATCACTTTTAACCTACTGTTTGGAGTCTACATTTAAACAATGAAATAAATGCAACATTACAGTGTAATGCAACTTTACAATATCACGCGTAACATTAGCATGTTTAGCATATTTAGATTGCGTTTCAGAAAAACTGAAATCCATTGTTTAAATTTTCCCCAGCTTTAATACAAGTTACTATTTTGCCCACTAAACTATTGAGTCACATCAATATTTTAAAGTTTTAAAAAATGTGCATGATATGTGATTTTTCGTTTAATCCTTACAGGTAGAGACTTTATCCTACAGAGTTATTCTAAAGTAGAAGTTTTCTAACTGTCACACTGGCGTCCTGTGGCAGGGAGGAGCTGTGATGCAGGTTGTTTTTTTTTTAATTGGCAGCTTTCCTGTGGAAGGCCGAGAGTGGATATTTTGGGCTGCACGGCCCATCTGGCCTGTGCCCCTCTGCTCAACTCTGCTGCTGGGTGTGAAAGAGCCACAGCACTAAGGCACAGGAACGTGGCGGTGTCCCAGCAAAACTGGGTGCAGAGATGGGGGTTGAGGGCTGTGGAGAGAGTGAGGGGAGTGTTCCCTTCTCCGGGACCCGGTGTCCTTTCCTTCTAGGTCAGCGCAGCTCCCCAGTGTGTCCCACTTTCTCAGACAGCAGACAACTGAGCCTTGAGCAAGAGGACCGAGAGGAGCCACATCTCCAAGGTCCATTCACCAGGTCTGCTGTCACTGTTAGGGCAGCTCTGGGGGCACCTTCCTCTGACACCTGGTGGCTCAGGAGTCTCAGTGAACTAAGTCTCTGTATCGGGGTTGGCAGTCAAGACATGATCCAGCGTTGGTTGAAAGCACAGAACTTGTGGGGGTTGGGTACAGGGGCTGTGTTGGGCATGGGGGTGGGCATCTGTGAGTCTCTGGTCTCCCCACCCAGTCTTCCGACTTCCCATGTCTGTATTCTCTTCCTGAATCCCCCATTCCTTCAGAAGTTGGAACACTTTGCTTCAATTCCCAAAGTTCTTAGAGGCTTTAGGATGAAAGGTGATACCAGCTAATTAAAGTCCTTATTTCTCTCTTGCCATGGCCCAGAGGATCGTGTGTAGATTTATCAATACATTTGGCTACTGGGGTATAATATTCATGAGGTTGGGGGAGAGAGTCAAGCTCCCCGGATCGTCTAATGGTCCACTTAATTTCCCTACATTTTGTCACTTTGAATGTGGAGAACCAGCAGCTGGAGGCGCACTGTGAATAGCTCACATCTCTGTACTCACTCTCTGAAGGCGAGTGCACTGGGTGCTTTGCACCACTTGGGAAGAACATGGGGCACCTTACAGTATAAAATTGTCCCGGTGGAAAACGCCCGCTCAGCACAACTGGAGTGTGATGTGTGCACTCTGACGCTCACTGCCATCTGACAGCTGCTTGGTCCCTCTGTGAAATGAATTAGTGCTGTCATTCTACTAATAGACCAAAAATAAAACCAGTGGCATTGTCTCCAGCAGGCAGTTCTAACAGAAGCCAGTCTGAGCACATCGCCTCCCTGCTCCTCAGAGCCAGGCCTGTTTCCGGAAGAGCCTCGGGAACAGAAGGCAGCTCCCAGGTCCCAAATTGAGGGACCCAGAGCCCTCTCAGAGCGGGATTGCTTCGAGTGGACTCCAACTGGGAATAACAGTCCTCGGTTCACAAACGGGGACCGAGGTCGACTACCCTCTTCATGCTCATGTGACTAGTGTGTAGCTTCTGCCAGAATTTAAACCATTTTTACTCTTAGAAAATTGAAAGCCAAACCTGGGTGGGATGCCTTTGGTGTATGAAGCTATCATTTTTCTTCTGGCTCACGCATTCTAACCTAAATATCCCCAGTTGACGAGGGCCGTCAGTTACCCTCCTTTGAGGGAAACACAGGCTGTTTTGCCTTTTCCAAGGAACGGCAGCAGTGAGAGGGTGTCCCGGATGAGCACTGAATGGTGGGGTGACAGCTGGGACCCTGTGTGGCTCTGAAACTAGGCCCCCTAGTTGGCTGCAGCCTACTGCTGACTCCTGGGCCTGGGGCAAAGGACTGAGTCATCGTGTGCCTCTATTTTCACATCTCAAACCAGGATGGTAGTTGTCAGACGATCAGCATCCCAGGCTGCCCATGAGAAGTGAGATGTGAACGGCCCGGCCCACAGCGAGCGCCACCTGCTTGATGACTGGCTCCTGGTGTCACAGCACCGAGGTGGCCTGTCGTTCAGGTCCAGCTCACGGATGCTGAGCTTCAGCTGGTCAATAATACTGGCCATCTTAATGTTGAATGTGATTGAAGTGAATTTTTAGCATAAATAATATAAATATAAATGGACCATAAATATAAGTCATACAAATAAAATAACATAATACTTTTTAAAATTTATTTTAATTAGGTATATAGGACAGCAGAATGCATTTTGATTTATTGTACACAATTTCAGCACAACTTTGTTTCTATGGTTGTACACAGTGACTTACCATATCTTAATTAAAAAATCTTACTATTGGCTAAAGCTCACCTGGGTTTTAGATTTTTGTATTTAATGATATTAAGTATCATCTCCATCAAACTCATTTCTCCATATCCAGAGGCCTCCTATTTATATTCAATATATGTCCAAGCTCTAGAAAAGCCTTTATTGAATTTTGTTATGAAAAATGGATACACACAATTTTAATTAATACTAGAATAAAAAGTAAATGCTTATAAAATGCAAGGCTGGCTGGGCAGGGGATCACATTCCTATGTTCCCCTAGGAGGCTGAGGCAGGAGGATTCTGAGTTCAGAGTCAGCCTCGGCAACTTAGTGAGGCCTTGGGCAGCGCAGTGAGACCCTGCCTTAAAGCGTTTAATAAAGGGCTGGGGATGCGGCTCAGTGTTCAAGCACCCTGGCTTCAATCCCTAGTACCAAGAGGAAAAAAAAATAAAAAAAGAAAATGCAAGGCTGGCCAGTGGCTTCCCTGGCCAGCAGATGGCAAAGATGAAGACGCCCACAGCCCTGGAGGACCCCACACCCTGCGGCTTTTCAGGAGGGGCTGCCCCGAGCAGTGTCGCCCCACTTCATGGGACTAGAGCCTGACCTCTGGACAGCCTCGCAGGTTTGGGGTCTGGGAATACGCACTTGAGACAAGTGCCCTGAGCCTCCCACTCTCCCAGTCCCCCGAGCCCCGATGTCCCTTCTGCAGAGAGCACGCCACCTTCCCCAGGACCGCCCAGTTCCATTCTCCCTGGGTGTGCTGCCTGTAGCAGGTCTAGGTGAGTAGCCATGAGACCTCGGTGCCGGCACACCTGGGCTAGGTTACGGCTGTCGATGAAGGACACCCCCGACGCAGGCTTCACTGCACCTGCTTCACAGGTAGAAACCCCAGCACCGTGTCCCCTTAGAAAGGCCCTTTCCAGAGGGGCTTCCAGAGGGTCCAGCTGTGCTCTCCCTTGGCATTTATACAAAAGAACTAGACGCAGCACCCCAAAGTGATACACGTGCACCCGCGTGTGTCACAGGACAGTCACCGTGGCCAAGGGAGGGAACCGACCTAGGTGTCAGTCAACAGATGAATGGTAAAGGACAGTGGTATGTTCACATAAAGGTATATGCTGAGACATAAGGAAAAACGAACTTATGTCCTTTGTAGGAAAATGGATGGAACTTGAGACCATAATTTTGAGCGAAATAAGTCCGATTCAGAAGAGAACCGCATGTTTTCCTTCACAGAGGGGAAAAGGGAATGTCCGGAAAGTGGGAGAGTAGCCATTAGAGGAGAGGGAGGTGATGGGGAGGGCAGAGGAGAGTGGCGTGCTGGGTCTGCACTGAGGTCGTTGTGTCTTTAATGCTGTGCCAGGATGCTGCGGTGGACCCAGCATTCTGTGTGACCGAGATGCTGGAGAAGCAAAAAGGAAAAGGAGAGACTTGAAGCCAGGCATTTGTCCAGGGGACTGTTCTATTTCTTATAAATACCCATATTTATTAATCCACTTAAAAAAATAAAGATCTATTATTGGGGATAGTTTTAATTAGTAGATTACAATAAATAAGAACACGCATTTTGATTCACTCAGACTCTGACATTGACTTGCTTTTAGGGTATTTATAGTCATTTATACAGAAAACTATGTTAAGTTTAAGCTATCAGTAAAATTCACCTTTTCTGGGGTTATAGACTGCCAACATTAAAATTAATAGAATGCAAAAATGTATTCTATTTTCTTCTCATAAAATTGATATTTCTGTTGCTCTACAAGTATTTACCGACTACCTAACATCTAATAGACCTTTCCTAGGAATTAGATATTCAGCTTTGGGCAAAACAGACAAAACCCCTTTGCTCATATCTCCCTGCTCATGTGGGTACCCCTAGGGAAGGAAGGGTGGGACTGAAACGCACAGCCCATCACCTGTGAGAACTGTTAGGACAAGGTTGCAACCAGGGCCAGTAAGGGTGCAGACCAGTGAGGACCTCAGGGTCACATAGCACTGTCGGGAGGGAAGGTTTTCAGGAGAAGGAAGTAAGGGAGCAGGCAGAGGGATCCAGGGCATTCATTCCTGGAAGCAGAACCAGGAAGCATCTGGGGAGCCTGGGATGGGCTCTCTGTGGTTAATTTGGGATAAACTTTAATATTGCCACCAACAGAATTTACTAGATGAAGCTTTGAGAAACAGGGATCTGGGGGTGACTGAGGTTTCTGGAGGTGACGGGGAGGCTGGTGGGGAGGTCAGGTTTCCTTGTTTGGGATGAGAATAAAATGAGAGACAGGTTTGTGAGCCCCTCAGAGACCTAGGTTCCGGAGGTGACTGGGGTGAGAGGGAGGGAAGGCAGCTGATTAGTTTCCGGTGCACAAAGAGGATGTCAAAGACAGAACTCCATGCTGTCATATTATAATAAGTATATGATTATTTAGGTCATATATTATATACTGCTCTTATAACATATTGGTAAATATTATTAAAACACATGATTGTGGATTTCAAGACATATATTATATGTGATATAAGTAAGCCTACTGCCAGGCATGGAAGCACACACCTGAGACAGGAGGATCTTGATTCCAAGGCCAGCCTCTGCTGAGAGCCATTGCCAAGTAGGAATGACGCATCAAAATTTCCTTGCCAGCGTACCCCATGTTGCTTAGAGGAAGGACTCGAGGAAATGGACTTGCCTTGGACATTCGCTGTGACATTGCATGTATGCTTGAGTAAGGTGACCTTGCTCAAGGACCAGGGCAGATCCAGGTTTAGGGCGGATTAGGTTTTAGGGAGTATCCCGCTCCTTGGGTTTAGGGTGGTTCCAGGTTTAAAGTGTACCCTGCCCCGGAATAGGGCGTAACCTGCTGCCTCAGGCAAGCCCGATTTGAGTTCCCATTGAGTTATCCTGGGATTCAGAAAGTATTTGGGATTCAAAGCCTGGTGCAGTACGTGAATTTGAGAGAAGAACGTGGATTTCCCCAGAACGTGTTTGTAGAGGGCCAGTGTGAGTTCGGGAATAAAGAATTGCTGTTTGAATCTACAAGGCTGTGAGTGGCTCGTGATCTTGTGCCCAGCCAGACTGCGGCAAGCCTCAGCAACAGTGAGGCCCTAAGCAACTCAGTGAGAGCCTGTCTCTAAATAAAATACAGGATAGGGCTGGGGATGTGGTTCAGTGGCTCAGTGGCCCTGAGTTCAATCCCTGGTACCCCAATAAATAAAGTAAGTAAGTAAGTAAGCACACAGTGCCCTTGTGAAGCCCTGGTGGAGCCTTCCTCCCACCCTGATGGAGACTTGTTCCCACAAACCTTAACTTTCTAGCTTCAAACCACGGCTCGTCAGTGCTTCCTACTTATAGACAAAGCCCTTTCCTTCATCTAGAATTTCCTATTGCACGCTCAGTGCTGCACTACCTTTCAGATTTGAATGTCAACAGTGCACTTTAAGAATTCATTGGCTCTTGTTAAATTACTGTTGGAATATAAAACTTAAATTTTATTTAAAATAAAGCAATGAAGTTGGTATTCTACATCAAACACTGCACTGCGAGAAAAATAAACATCTGGTAAACCCATGGTGAGTTCAATTCTCCTACCATTAAATTAAAAAATGTACTTCCAATGATCTAATGATCTTTTAAAAGCATTAGCTCATCAAGGCATTTCAAAAGAGCCAAAATAAAAATATAAAAAAACATGCATACACTCTGCAAGAGAGGCACTCATAGAAACAAAGTGTCCATTAAAATTTTTGAAAAAAATAAGAAGAAATTAGTGTGAACCAGCCTAATTTGTATTAAATTTGAAGACTAAGAGGCTGCAGGTCAGACTGGTCTGCCTCCATGGTACTCAGCTCCACCAGTTCTCAGGAGAGTAATTGCTGATGTGGCTGGCCCCAAGCCTATGTGTCAGTGGGGAGGGAGGGCCGCTGATTGACATTGCTAGGACCAGGAGCCTACCTACATCTTCAGTGTACCATGTGTATAATGCACGAATGCACAGCAAGTGCAGCATGGTTGTGTAAGGGCTTCCAGGTGGCAGCAGGCACACGGCATGAGAAATCCAGCGTGCCTGCATCTTGCTTATTTTCACTCACAGGACCAGAGAACCAGACTTCTTCCAAGTCCATAAGTTTCCAACTACTATCCTTCCAAACGGCTTTGTCTACAGCTTGTATTCAATCAGTCATTACTTCCCCAACCACAGCTATGCTTTCCCATAGAGTAAAGGCCATGTACTACTGTAATTTATTTGTATTTAAATCTCTATTTTGGCCTGGTGGTATTATTCATAAGTTATTTATGTACGTGTCTGTGTACCTCCACTAGATGGTGTGGATATTCAACTTGGGAAGAGAGACATATTAGTGTGGTACTGACGTTGCAGTGTGTGGAGCTGTAGGTGAGATCTGGGGAGTTGAGCCAACTCTGTACTTCCCATGAGAACTTCACATAGGTGACATTTAATTATCTTGGTGAACATTTAATCTGGAATCATTTTCTCACCCATTTGACTTAGGAAACTTACTTCAGTAGTCCACAAAAAGCCTATGAAAATTTTGCAGATAGACTCACATTAGCAAAGATCAGAGGCCCGATGTATAAAACAAAAATTATTCATTAGCTTTGATATGAAACTGCTTTGTCCAGAAAAATTTCTATCACATTAAATTAAGCTACTAATTCCTATGCACTGTGATTTAAGCAGCAAATGATCTGGCCCATTGAGTGGGCCTAACAGCATCTATGGCAAGACCTTGGTGGGGCAAAGATGATGAGTGGTTGGAGGATCTAGAGAGTAACGGGCCTATGTGTTAGGCTGTGGAGATCATATGTTAGCAGAAGACCACATAGAGGACCCCTGATCTGCAAAATTGAGGCTGATTTCTTACATCACTACGTTAACCTGCTTACACATCACCTATGGTGCACGTGCTTCACTTCTTATTCTATCCGTAACCCAGCATGTCACTGTGTTCTGTCTTAAATTGTTTTGGTCGTCTTCCAGGTAGAATTGAAGGTTCCCGTTAGTCCTAGTGGTCCTTTGGTGGTGGTGGCTTGTGGGGAGGAGTCACACACAGGGAAAAGGTGTTTTACATTGTGTTCTCCACGTGAACTGCCACAGCAAGCTCTGGCACGTCATTCTTTTTTTTTTTACTATATGTCAGTGGAATGCATTATGATTCTTATTACACATACAGAGCGCAATTTTTCATATCTCTGGTTGTATACACAGTATATTCACACTAATTTGTGTCTTCATACCGTATTTTGGATAATAATGATCATCACATCCCACCATCATTAATGACCCCATGCCTCTACCTTCCCCTCCAATCCCTCTGCCCTATCTAGAGTTTGTCTATTCCTCCCTTGTTCCTGCTCCTTATCCCACAATGAATCAGTCTCCTTATATCAGAGAATATATTCAGCATTTGTTTTTGGAGATTGGCTACTTAGCATTATCTTCTCTACCTCCATCCATTTTCCTACAAATGCTATAATTTTATTCTGTTATTGCTGAGTAATATTCCATTGGGTATATATGCCACATTTTTATATTCATTTATCTATTCATCAATCTATCTAGGTTGGCTCCACAGTTTAGCTATTGTGAATTGTGCTGCTATAGACACTGATGTGGCTGTGTCCCTGAAGTATGCTATTTTTAAGTTCTTTGGGTGTAGACTGAGGAGAGGGATAGCTCGATCAAATGGTGTTTCCATTCCAAATTTTCCAAGGAATCTCCATACTGCTTTCCATATTGGCTGCACCAATTTGCAGTCCCACAAGCAATGTATGAGTGTGCCTTTCCCCACATCCTCACCAACACTTATTGTTGTTTGTATGCATAATAGCTGACATTCTGACTGGAGTGAGATGAAATCTAACAGTGGTTTTGATTTGCATTTCTCTAATTGCTAGTTATGATGAACATTTTTTCATGTATTTGTTGATTGATTGTATACCCTTTTCTGTGAAGTGTGTGTTCAGTTCCTTGGCCCATTTACTGATTGGGTTATTTGGTTTTTTGTGTTAAGATTTTTGAATTCTTTCTGTTCTGTGGGGGGTAAAGATTTGCTCCCAAGATGTAGGCTCTCTATTCCCCTCACAGATTGTTTCTTTTGCTGAGAAGAAACTTCTTAGTTTGAGTCCATCCCATTTATAGATTCTTGATTTTAATTCTTGATATACCCAGAATAGCTAAAGCAATCCTTAGCAGGAGGAAAGAAGCAGGTAGCCTCACTATACCAGACTGTAAACTATACTACAGAGCAATAGAAACAAACACAGCATGGTATTGGCACCAAAACAGACTGGTAGACAAATGGTACAGAAAAGAGGACACAGAGACTAACCCACAAAACTACAATTATCTTATATTACACAAAGGTGCTAAGAACATGCACTGGAGAAAGGATAGCATCTTCAACAAATGGTGCTGGGAAAACTGGAAATCCATATGCAACAAAATGAAATTAAACCCCTGTCTCTCACCATGCACAAAACTCAACTCAAGATGGATCAAGAACTTAGGAATACAACCAGAAACACTGCATCTAATAGAAGAAAAAAGTAGGCCCTAATCCCCATCATGTGGGATTAGGCCCCAACTTCCTTAATAAGACTCCTGTGGCATACGAATTAAAATCAAGAATCAATAAATGGGATGGACTCAAACCATTCTGTATTAATCTGCATAATAATGGTGTTTAGCATCATCTATCTTAAACACTGGTCTCCTGAAGTTCTAAGCTTTTATGTAAGTACCTGAAAGTCATAAACCAGCAAGTGCCAGGACTGAGACTCTTACACCAAAGCTTTCTCTCAGTGGTGCACCATTCTGTGTGAGTATCACATGCTCAGGAGTTTTTGACAGATTCCTGAAAGAAGTTATTTTAAACATAATTCTCTAGAGTGTGTTCTGGAGCTTTGCAAATGAATCTGTGAATGAGAGGCTTCTTTAAAAAAAAAAAAAAAAAGACTGTTGATTTTTTTTTATGTTTTGAAGTCTCAGATTTCCCTCTTCGAGCTTTTGGAACAAAGAAGCCCGAGACACAAGGTAAGTAGGTTTATAGGTGGAAGAACTGTGCTGCCTAGTCTTGTGATGATGAGAAATCAAGAGGTGAATCTGCTGGGGCTTGTTTTGTAACTGGTAGCTGAATGCTGCAGCAAGGAAATCACAAAGGAGGATAATTAAGTTTTTTAAAGCCAGGAGTCATAGACAGTCCTTAAGGCTCCCTGAGAGCAGTGGTGCTATTTTCTGTCCCTGTGATGCAGGGGTGACCTGGCACACTTTCATTTCAAGCCCGCTAGGGGCAGCGTTCACCCACTCTGTGGCACCCTCCCTCATTCTGTGCCACTTGGAGACGAGGTGCTAGGAATGTGGCCATTGAAGAACCCCCTGCTGCAGACCCCTAGTCAGAAGTGACATAGGAACAAAAATTAGGCAGCTCCTTCACTTGACTGATGCTGACACGAACTCTAGCCGGTGATATATCTGGAGATGCCACCTTGTGACCTAGCCAAAGACGAGGGACGTACATTAGGACCTCCTAAGACTTTGAAGTAGGAGCAGGACGACCCTTCTTCCTGACCTAGAATATTTTAGAACAAGCTTAAAATTGTAACAAGAGAAGACAACATAATATTGGCAGGAAGCTTTTCTAATTAGAGGAAACTGCATTCTAATAAAATTTTATTTTGTTGCTATAAATTTTGTATAAATAACATCTAGATACATGTCACTATTAAGGTCTTTCGTTTTGGCTACTTATCATTTTTTTTCTAAAAAATTATATTTCTTATATTTGTATTTAGTATCAAATTAATATTTAAAAACCTATCAATATCTGTGTCCTATTTTATAGTACCATTTTTGCCATAACGTTAGGACTAGTGTTACATGTTGTTTCTTTTATTGAAATAATTAATAATAATAATAATAAAATAAAAAGAGTGTTAATTAGAGTGCCTTGATCCAAGGTTACATAGAAGATCAGAAAAACCTGCAACAGGCTCTTGTGCCCTGATGTGTAGATTAGCAAGAATTTCTGTGTATCAGCATTCCCAGTATTTTCTTGTAGGTATTTAAAGAATATTTTCTTCTTTTTAACATGATATATTTTGGATTTTTTTAATGGATAACGTGTGGTAGAATCCACTGACCTCTTCATGATGGGAAAACCATGATTTGGTGCTTTAGGAATGCAAGCCCAGTTCTGATGACAGTTTGAATTCTCAATGTTAGGTAACCACAACATAAATGTTCTTTTAATTTAGCAGTAAATTTCTTTTAAATTCAATATACATTGCCACTATAGAAGTGGAACTGAGAGCTATTTAACATAGTTTAAAAGAGAAACCTGATAGATGATAATAGCTAGGTAGAACCTTTGCACAATTAGTAAAATTGTGATTAAATATACTTATTCTAAAAATGTATTTTTTTTTCTTCTTGCCACTAGGGATTGAACTCGGGTATGCTCTATCACTAAAATTCATCCCTAGCCCTTGTGGTTTTTTATTTTTTTGAGAGGTTCTCACTAAATTGCTGAGGCTGGACTTGAATTTACATTCTTCCTGCCTCAATCAGCCTCCCAAGTCACTGAGATTATAGTGTGTGCCACTGCACCTGCCTTAAATATTACTATTTAAAGTATTCAGAATTAACAAAAAATATTCATAAATTAATGATATAACTCGGGTATGTCTGAACTATTGGAATATCTGTCAAGAACTTCCTTTTAACTGCACTTATTTTTAAAGCAGCATCATTTCAACAGTTATTCTTGTTTTCCTAAATGCTACCTAATTTAAGGCCATAAGGCTGCTCTTTGCAGCACTTTCCTATGTTAACGCGCAGACCTACTCTGAAGGCACATGCACAATTCAAAGGCGCCTCTTTTTCCACTTGGCATTTTTTAACAAATGCTCACGCGGCACATGGGTGCAGGACAGCTAAGCTGTTTGTGCTGACACTCTGCACTGACCCCTGTTCTCTCTCTCTGTGCCTCAGCACGCAGCCAGGCTCTCGTCGAGACAGGCCGGAGTGTGGCACAACAGAGTCAGTAGTTCACTTTGGTTCTGAAGTCCTTGCTCTTCGCGGCTTTGCCCTCAGATGGTCCCAGCTGCAGAGGGGGAGTCAGGGGAAGGTCAGGGGCAGGCAGGGCCGGGCCTCTTGGCTGGCTCCTTTTCTGGAGAGAGGTGGCTTTGCTCTTCCCGTGGTTCTGCAGCACTTCCAGAGACAGGCCAGTGGACAAGACAGAGGTCCTTCTCCAGACCTGATGTAAGTGACCCTGGCAGATGTTAGTGGTGGCAAGGGGATGAAATGGGCTAGCGGAAGCCCCTTGTATGGTGGCCTAAAGGGAAGAGAGGAACAAGGAGGAGAGAAGATTCACAGCTCGGAGAAGAAAATCCGCCAGAGTGTGACTTCCTTGGCCAAAGGAACAGGTTGTGTGAGACAGTCCTCAGGAAGCCACAGGGAACTGCTTCCAGGCCTTGTCTGGGCTTTAGAAGGGAGGCCAAGGTGGAGGAGGAGGTGACCTGCACAGCGGAGTTGCCGGCTCCCCGCAGCCTCAATAGCACGTGGACACACTGGTGGACCAGGAGCTTGTGAGGCGGGTGGGGACTTGGTGTGCCCTGAGGAAGGGGCGAGCATCCATGATCTTCCTCAAGAGTGAGCACTGGAATCCCAGACTGGAGAGGAGTTTGTGCTTGCCGCGGCTGTCTCTAGCAGGGCTCATGTTGAGGACATTTAAAACTCGGCCAAATAACTTCCCTGTGAAAATCAGAATTCAGGGGTCACATCTTTATGCCAAGGCCAATGTCTCGGCTTGGCACCAGAATCACGAGGCACTCACAGCTTTGTAGGTTCAAACAGCAATTCTTTATTCCCGCTCTCACACCGCCTCCACACAGGTCCAGGGGCAAACACGTTCTCCTGTCTCCCGCACCAACCACCTACTCCACGAGGCTCTCTCCAAATCCCATTTTAATCTCACGAGAACTCAACGGGAACAAGCAGCAGGAACACCCTAATCCCAGCAATAATCTTCAACTTCCAACTTCCCTAAAACCCATTATCTTAAACTGGCAACGCCTTAAACTCAAGGAGCCGGTTACTTCCTCAAACCTGATCAGCTCTAAACCCGGATCTGCCTTGGTCCTTGAGCAAGGTCACCTTATTAAAGCATGCATGCAATGTCCCATCGAATGTCCTCTAAGCAGCATGGGGTAATCAAGGAAATTTCGATGCGTCATTCCTACTTGGTAATGGCCCTCAGCATCTTTACTTCATTATAAATAGCAGTTCTGAAATTTCAGTTCATCCTATTTAAAACAAACAAACAAAAACAGGGATAAGATCGCCATTTCTTCCGAAAATCAAAACCAGGGCATCTTCTCGTGGGCACGCAGTTGTCTATTGAGTAATGCTTAAGTAGCTCTGAGTCATAATGCTTGGAAGAAATTCTGTAACTTCAGCATTTTCCGAGGGTACTGAGAAATGTGTTTCAGAAATGAGCAGCTGAGGGTCACCAGTCCTTCATGGTGCGTCCCTGGCAGGCAGCCACGTCCTCCTTGCTGCTGGTGGCCTCCTGACCCAGCAGCAGGAATTCCATGCTTCAACCGGAGACTCCGTCACTCCCAGGAACCTGCACGAACCCGACAGCACTCCCTGGGTCTCCCACTGGCTTGAATGTCCCAGACGCCTGGGTTCTGGGACTTGGGGAGGTTATGGAATCTTAAGAAAGTATGGCAGGAGAGGCCCCCCTGTGGTTGACACTGGCCTGTCTGCACTGCAGTGGGACGTTTGAGCTCTGCCCTGGTGCTCTGGCTCCTGGCTGATGGAATACTGGAAGTGCCAGCATCACTTCACCATTGTCACATCTAGACAATGGCACTTCACCAACCTTGTCACTTAGAGAACATGGCCAGTGTGGCTTTCCTTTGCTACACCCAAATCAAGATGGGCTTCAGGAAGGAAGGAAATGATGGGCATCTATTTAGCCATTGCTAATACCACACAGAGCACAGACGAAAGTTCATGGAACTCTACTGCTGGTTCCATTTTTTTTTAACCTATGTGAGTAGATCATCTCACAACTGTAAGGCATTTCTGTTAAATTCTTGGCATTTACGTTGTAGAAGTGATTGATTTAAACCTGCTATTGTCCTGTGTTCTTCTTTCCATTTTTGCAGTACCTGATTGGAAGCTGCTTTCGTTTTCCTCGCGGTCTACTCCACTGTTAGGGAACTGTCTTCTAATTTGCTTAAAAGCAGTTCAGAAAATTTTCCATCTTTAAGATAGTGACATTCTGACCAATTACCCCTCAGCCCTGTTCCTTGGTTCCTTTGACTCAACAGTGTTTGACACTTTGTCCCTGGATTTGTGGTGTTCAAAGGAATTTGAGTATCTTTTTCTCTAGGATTGTCATTTTGTTTCTGGCTTCCCTCCTCCTGTTAACTTTCCCTAAACTCTGGCTCCTCATGGTGACCATGTGACCCTCTCTTAGTTCCAACATCTCTGCACCTACCAGCATGCTCCCTTCCAGGGTCATCTTGGCTGTGTGCCCGGATAGTGACTGTCACTGCTTCTGCTCCCAGTGAGCTGCCAGCAGCTGACACCTTAAAGGCTACTCCTCAGGACTTTTGTTCAGGGTTTGGGGTTCCTTTGCCCCATTTTCATGGGTGCTTTGGGGACACGGGTCCCAAGTGAGGCTTGATTATCTGGCTGTCTCTCCATAGTGGAGCAACATGGATGGTTGAGCTTACCTTTAGGTAGACACTCAGTCTACAGGAGGAGCGTGTACTTCACACCCACAGGAAATCCACCTTTCCGGCCTCCAAAAGGTAGTCGTGCCCCACCCACCCTGCCACCTGTCCTGCACAGTGTCTGTCTAGATTCATTCAGTGACATGGGACTCTGGCTCTAACTCCCATGTGCAAGTCCTTTGAGGATGCTGTTGCAGTTTCCTTTGCTGGGCAGTGTGCCCCAACCACAGAGTCACAGCTGTGCTCCTAAGCACCCCACAGCTGCCCCTGCACACGTCCACCCTCTCTCCTGTTTTCTCCCTATGGATGTCATGCTGCAGGATGGTCGTCCCTGTGTTTTCTCATCAAGCCACGAGTTCCTGTTCTGGAGGGTTTGGATATTCACATTGCCGGTGGTCTTTTCTGGACGGCGCCACGTAGCACTGCCTCTCCTTAACTGAGCGTGCACACTCATCGCTACATGACTGCATAGGGGAGCTTGATTTCAGGATGGCACACAGATAATGAGTATCCAGTAGAATCCGTACTTCAGATTTTGAGTATTGACCTTGTCTTTGTGAGCAATAGGTGCTAAGATGCTCTTTTGTGATCAGCCATGTGGTCCAGAGACTCTCCAGAGTGCTGTGCTGCAGCATGTTCTGGATGCAGGTATTGAATTAAGAACACAAGACATTCAACACCTCCCCATAACAGTGGCTTTACATTGCATGGTCTTGCCTACCATAGGCCAGTGTAACTGATGTGAGCACTTTCATGGTGGGCTGGGCTAAACTAGGTGGTGGTAGGTTTCATTTGCTGTATTAAATACATTCTGGATGTGATGTTTTCCACTTAGGATGATAGTTTTGGGATGAAACTCCTTTCTAAGGACCATTTCCATATCCTGTGCTGTGTCTGCGTAGTACATTGCACATCATTTGGCACACATGCACAGAGCAGATACACAGGTGCATCTCTTTCTCATATATTGTTTTCTTTTTAATATCTCTGTGCCATGGGTAACTGAGAATAATTTGAGAAATAAACCATTCACCAGAGTTAGTAGGTGTTCTAAAATCATATTTAGGAGTGAGATAAAGATAGTAAAAAATTCTAGTTTTTTTTTAGAAAAGTTGTGATTATAAATGTGTATGTATGTGTTAAGAATATTAAAGTAAGTTAAATGTTTCACTAAGAGAATTATAACTAGTAATATTTAAACCAGAAAAGGATATAAAAAGAAGCAAAAAACCCCTGCTATATCAATGGAATAAAGAAATGAGAACAAAGAAACAAGGAAAAAAACAGAAAAAAAGAAATTAATAGGCATGAATAATTCTTTTAAATAAAAATACTTGTGAATGAATTAATTTCACTGGAGAAAACAAACAAATCAAAGTATTCCTTGAACACAAGATACAAACAACAGAAATAATAAGAATTTAAAAAAAAATAAAGAGCATATACCTATTCAAATAAAGCTGGTTCAGACAATGTAAGATAAATGCAAAATAAGAAGAAATGCACTAATAAAGAGATAAAGGAAGTATACAATCATGAAATAAAAATTCACCAAAATTATGTAAGAATTAAACTTTTATGTAGATGATAGAATTCTGAATATAAATGAAATATAAAACCCAAACTGGTAGAATTATGAGGAGAAATCCACAGTTCTATTATTTATTTCTTTAAAAAAAAAAACCTAAGATACCTACATCTAAAACCCATAAATTAATTATTTTTAAAATATTAGATTCTTATTACATAACTTATCCCACAGTAAATTTCAGATAGTTTAAACATTTAAATCTAAAAGATAAACCTTTAAAATTATAAGGCAGAAATGAAGAAATGGATTTTGGGCTTTATGTTGGGAAGAATTTTGTTTAAGTGATGAAATATTTTTCAACAAAATAGAAAATACCTACAACATCAGAAAGAAGGGCAACAAAAATCCAACCAATGGCTTGGAAGGTAAATTAGCTGTGAACACTAGGCATCCCGTAGTGACATGTAGTCGGTGCACACAGCGAAGAGCCACCAACCGGCTGTGCCGGGGCAGAGCCAAGGGAAGTGCCTGGAGGCAGCGTGGGAGACCCTGGTGTGTGGGAAAGCTTCTGAGAAAGCAGGAGCACTCAAGGAGAGCTCAGGGGTACAGCTAGCTGACCGCACCTCCGTCCCTCTCCGTGCTTTGTCCTGTGGTGGCCAGCTGGACAGGGGACAAGTTTCCTTTCCACAGTGCCCTCCGTTGGTTCTTCCCCAACCCCACTCAGAGAGGGCTTTTATATGTCAGGCTGTGGACACAGTGACAGCATCAGCATCGACTTGCTTAGGTCACTGCCCTGACCAGCAGCATCCCTAGGAGCAGCTGTGAGCACGCAGAAGATGGCATTCTCCAGGTAACACCGACTTGCCCTGGCTCCCAGTGCTCCCCGGAGAAAGCAGCGTTCTTCAAGGGCATCTGTCAGCCCAGGCTGCTCTCGGTGCTCCCTCAACTTGGCTGGGTTTTCAGAACAGAAAAGGGGCATTCAGTGGCATGGTGTTTTGCTGCCCTCTTTGCCATGGGGATGATACAGTAAGCAGAAGAGAAAAATTGAAGATGATAATGATGGAAGAGCAAGACAGAACAGGAAGCTGACTGTGAGAGGGTGTGGTTCATGATCTACCCAACAGGAGAAATGCAAATCAAAGAGCAAGTGAACGAAGACAATTGCCACCCAATTGGTGAACATTAGATATTAAAACATAGAGTCCAAACGATAAGGAGAATGTGTACAGTGATGATTCCAAAATTTCTCATGGAAATATTAATCAGTGTAGTGATTTTGAAAAGCAAATTGGCAATATCTGGTAAAGCTAAAAATATTAATGATATACAAACAAGTGATTCACATGCGTGTAGGACTGTCCCTTCCAGAATTGTTTTCATAGTGGAAAAGTGTAAACAACACGTGAGTCTGTTAGGTGGGCAGCAGATGCATGCAGTTTGTAATACTCAGGCAGACCTGCCACTCTACAAGAGTTAAAGTACTTGCATAGCTTTCATTTTTAATAGACTTCTAAAAAGTAGAAAAGCAAATGTGTGTGTGTGTGTGTGTGTGTGTGTCCGTGCAAATTTAAGGAAATGAATTTTATGAGTAGACATATATACAATGAAATTATAAACACTCAGGAAGTGTTTGCCTCAACTTAACCATAAAGATGGAGCTTAGGTCCAGGCAAGGTTGTGTACTCCTATAATCCTAGCCGCTCAGGAGGCTGAGGGAGGAGGATCACAAGTTCAAAGCCTGCCCCCAGGGCCTTGAAATAGAAATTAAATGTACTCTGGGTGTAGCTCATGGGTGGAGAAGCCCTGGGTTCAATCTCTAGCACAAGAAAGGAACTTGGGAAAACGGGGGAAGACAAGTCTAGAATTTATGGCAGAAGGAATGTGGAGGACTTTGGCTTCATTAGAAATCATCTGTTTCCTAAAAAGCACCTGATGCTCATTGGATACACTTCTGGGTACACAAGTCATGTGACAAGCTGTTGTTTTTTTCTTTGGAAATTCTGAGACGAAAACACCAAATCCTGTTTTTCTTTTCTTGTGAGACACTGGTCTTGGCCTCCTATGTTCCCTTCCCAGGGACTTCTCAGTGCTCAGTCTAGGTGCTTCCCCCAGGTAAGCGCAGGGTGCGATTGAGAAGGGGGTGCCTGACAGGGCTTTCTAATCCCGTGGTTCTGACATCTCTGCTCGTGTTCCGTGCAGGATGCGAAGGAGCAGACAAAGCAGGGTGATAGAGGCGGCCCACTCTCCAGAATGGCCACAGGCCAGCCGGTGGCAGTACTCGGTGTTTTCAGTGCATTTTAGTATTCGTGACGCGGGTGGGCGCTCACTGGAAGCCTTCCCATAGTGTGGAACCAGGGATGAGCAGAGGCATGACAACACCACACAAAGAGCCCTTTGCTGCGGGCCACACCTGGCTGACTGTGCTCCCTTACAAAGACAGGGACACGCGGAAGCGTGTGGGAGGGGAGCGCCAGGTGGCCCCGGGTTCAGCACCTGCCTTCCTGAGCCACGGTGGCTGCCTGCAAGAGGATGCAGAGGCTTGTAGCTGGCTTCAAAGTCTAACACTGCTCCTGTCAAGGAGGAGTCAGGCTTGCGCTGGGCAGCCTCCAGGGAGGAGGAGCATCGAGGACAAAGGTACAGACAGGCAGGTTTCTAATTCATGGGGAGAAACAGCCCCTGAAATAACTGGATTCGTCTGTGCATGGACTGACCGGATCTCAGTCCTGGCCCTGACACTCATCCAGAAGAGGGAGGTGGCATCGATCAGTGACATGGGACACAGGCGTGGCTGTGAGATAATCCTGGATGCCCTCTGCATTCCTTTTCCCTCTCAGACTCCAGAATCCTGATTTTCAGAAAGGAGATCTATTATCATGACTTGATTGTCAGATTCTGTACTTTATGTAACCTTAGCAGGGATGTCTTGGAATGAGAACATGAAAGAACATTGGTTGACAGTCATCAGGAAAAGATGCTCTTTGAAGAACATTCAACTCTGGTTGTTAATTCCGAGAAACGCTCCGATGTCATTTTGAGTGAGTTACATAAATATGTCCATTTTAGCTGAAATAAATGTGGTTGCCTCGAGGCTGCCTCTTAGGAAAACCCCTTAATTGATGTAGGTTTTCATTTCTAGTTACCATAAATAGTGGAGTTTTTAAAATTAAATCCTTAAAAACACTACCAATTGCTTAATATTTTTTCCCCTAACTTGGATGTACAAGCCTGTCCTTCCTCTTGTGGAAGATAAGCTTGCATGGAGAAGATTTTTAGTGGAATATTGTGCAAATATAATGTAAGAAGAAGTTCAGTTTCCTGATTGCGTAGACTCAGCATATCTGGACATTTAGCTCTGAGTCATAGCTTAACTATTTAAAGATATTTCACATAGTTATTTAGCAAAAGCCAGACAAGTTTGCAGCACTCAATATGGGCTGATATTCCACTTATTACATTTTTTAAAAACCAATATAAAAAGTAGAGCTGCTTATTTTCAAAATAGTCTGTTTCCACAGCTTGAGGAAACAGTGGAGGCCAGGTTTAATTTTGTTTAGCACAGTGGACCACACCTCGATTGCTCCTGTGCACTGGTGGCATTTTAGTTTTTCATTTTCCAAACCAATGTGCTGCTCTTCAGCTTGTTGTTTGGAAATCCCATTTTGTCCTCGGCTTCAATATGTGCTCTTTCCTATCTCTGGCCTCTCTTTTCATCCCTAGAATCAAAGGATATTGTTCATTCTCCTCCTCTAGGTCAAGCTCCTCCTTCTACCCTAACTGAAGCTATCAGCAGTGACACCGCCCACCTAGACTCGGCCTCTGTGTCTTCTGTACTGACGTAGCCCAGGTGACCTACCTGAGAGGCCCCAATGCCTCCCTTGGTCCATGGTCTCTCTGATAGAACAGAGTGTCCACTCCACTAGGTCCTTCTCTACTGTGGCCCGCTTTGTCTTTCAGACGAGTGTGATGGCGGATGGAATTGAGATCCTGGGCTGGGGTTGGAAGGCAAGGTGCCCTGATGGAGCTGTCAGCAGTGGAGAAGGCTCCGTGGTGTGTGCGCCTGGAGGGAGGGGAGCCCCAGGGGTGGACACACTGCAGAGCCCAGGTTCCAGGTGCAGACAGGAACGGCCCACACAGCAGCATCTGGCAGCCGGTGGGGTGGCACAGACGGACAAGGAGCCGGCTGGGAGTGCAGGAGGAGAGCAGCCCCTGTGAAAGAAGACTAAGTTAGTAATGACGGAAACAGCCGTAGGAAGAAGGCCGCGGCGGGGGTGGCGGGCACTGCTGAGGATGACAGACTTCAGACGCCACTGAAGTCAGCGGAGAACTGAGCGAGTTCATTTATTGCCTTTATTTATTTTTAAACTATACACATTTTAATATTTACTCAGAGTTCTAACATTTTCTAGCACCACAAATTAACTATTATGCTTTGAAACATGATACCCTGCAAATACATATAATGATGAACTCTAGGATAAGTTTCTCTTTAGATTTTAATGTTTTCAATAAAGTAAGCTGAATCTGCTATACAAAAATACTTACTATTATTTTTCTGTAAAGTGTCTTTGGAAGTCCCCATTTTATCCTAGGCTTCAAAATGTGGTGCTATTATACTTTCTCTTTATCCAAAGCATCAAAGGACAGAATATGTACATGTGTATATATGTTTATATGTATATATGCACATTCTCCGCTGCTGACACCTCCATCAGAGCACCTTACCTTCCAACCCCAGCCCAGGATCTCAATTCCATTCGCCATCACACTGGTCAGAAGCCAAAGGCGAGCCTGGGAGACAAATCAGGCCACAGTAGAGAGGGACCTAGTGGAGTGGACACTTTATGTTCTATCAGAGAGACCATGGACCAAGGGAGGCATTTGGGCCTGTCAGGTAGGTCACCTGGGCTACATCACTGCAGAAGGCACAGAGGTCAAGTCGAGGTGGGCGGGGTCACTGCTGAGAGCTTCAGTTAGTTAGCGTAGAAGAAGGAGTGACAATACCCTTGAGATGATGCAGATTACCTTAGTCCTTGGTGTAAAAGCACACAGTACATGAATGTCAGCCTTTGGTAATGTTATTCTTTAAAGAGAATATACAGACTGAAGTCTAGTCCATAAGATGACAGAACAATACTTCTAAGTTCAGAATGCCCATTTTAAACCCCTCTTTAGAAATAGCAGTAAGAAAAAGTCAGCCCACAGCAGCAGGGCACACCTGTTCTTGGGCAGGGTGAAGGTGGACCAGGGGGCCAGCGCCTATACCATTAAGGGTTGCTTTGGACTCACCAGCACCCTTGACCCTGGGTCTGGCAGGAAAACAGAAACCGTACCTCAAGTCTGATGAGCATCCACCTGGTTTTGAGAATGTTCTTGATAAGGTGGAGGGGAGAGAACTTGACCCTTCAGCTAGAAGTCCTCCAGCCTTTGGATTGGATCATCTCTGTGATGCGGAGCAGGTGGAGAGGTCTGCTGCGGTAGCTCTTTGTCCTCAAAACCAGGTGGCACCATTTTTACATTCTTTGGGGGCCTACTGGTGACCTGGGTGTGAAGTGCTAGCATGAAGCCACAGAAAATGTGCACTCCCCCGACCCTGGGAGATGTCTGCAGAGGTCTATTTCTACTCAGTTTTGGAGGAAACATGCAGAGGTGGGTAGTTTGAAGAGGAACAGGTATCTCCTATTTTCACTATTTTCTAAAAATGAATGTATTTTCTTAGCATTATTGTTAATAGGATTGACATATAGGGTAGAGCTTTATAAAATAGTTTGAGTAAATTGTTTATCAAATAATTCTAATAAACTATCTGTCAAAATATCAATTATTTGATCTACAAATTAATAGGTAATTAAGTCTTCTCCAGCTTGACAAAATAATCATTGAACAAAGAATTATTTAATTTTATTTAGGAAAGTGAGTAATACCATTAGAAGCATTCAGAAATTGTCTCCAGAAAACATACAGAATGTTGAGTTTGATGTGTTGTGGATTTGCCAAGGCTATTTGACGTCTCACCCTGTTTCAGCAATGGACCTCCAAGTTTGTCTTCCTGTCCTTCTGCTCATAGGTGTTTGCTTCTCCTCTGGGGATGCTCACTGATGGCCCTGGTGTGGCCAAGGCTGTGCTTACTCCTTTGTCAATGTGTGAAGATTGGGCTTGTCACTTGTTTTTCTACTCTGAAACTACAGGAGCACGGAGATTCCAGTATTGCACAGGCGTCTTCTGGGGGAATCCTGGTCTCTTTAGCACCAAGGAGGTGCTCTGAGCAGACACCTGCTCAGGGGCCCAGGCATTGCGGGTTCGCCTCCTGCAGTGCTAGAGAAAGGGTGTGTTCTTGGAAGAGAAGTTTCCATGAAAAAAGAAAAAGATTTTCTTGGTGTTTCATAAACATTAAGGTGACTGTCTGAAACATATGAAGCAAGAGGTTTTCATTTTAAAGATCCCATTCATTTCAGTGTTATAATCTTCAAGTTCCTCTTTCACAAATGTTGTTATTATAACATTTGACATTTGAAAGCAGGGTGATTTATCTTTGAGAAAGGAACTCTTTTTATCTACACATGCCCAATTTCTCCTGGGATTTGCTTTTGACAAGGTTTCCCATGTGATAACATTTTGGCTTCTTTCTTTGGGCTGTTTTTCTCAAATCCTAAGTACACAGCTATCTCCCAGGTGGCTCCGGAGAGCAGACATCTGCAGACACCTCCTGTGTATGGGCCACTGACAGGACCCTGGATGGCAGACATTGCTAGTGCCAGAGCCCTGTTGGCAACAGCGATGGCTTTGGTGTCTTGGAATAAAGTGACAGAACTCGGAGGACTCTAGTTTAGAGAACATTATTAACTGCTGCTCTGTTCATGAGAAGGGGGGTGTGGAGGTGCAAAGTGGTCAATCTGAATCACACTCACCGAAGGGAGAAGCAAACACTCCCTCATCCACAGTTTTCCCTTTCACTCAGCGGGTCCCTCACTCCTTCTCCAGAGTTCTTCTTAAAAGGGCTGTGGACCTTAGTGGACCCTGGCCCAGAGTCCTGTCTACACCCACTGTTAGCTGGAGGTGGAAGCTTGGAATTGATACAGCCCCTGGAAGTCACCTGGAGCTGAAGGGAGGCGGGATGGCGGAGGCACCTCTGGGGGATGGGGTAGAATCCGCATGGGAGCCCCCAGTGCAGGAGCCCCTGTGGAGTTACGCCGCAGCTCTCACTGCCGAACCCTAGTGCTGAGAGCCCAGTGCCACCCACCAAGTCCCACGGAAGCCACAGGTGCCGAGGGCACCAGGACCTTTGGGTTCCTTGCCCAAGCATCTGGAAATGCAGGTTAGAAGATGAGGCCAAGGTGAAGTGTCCCTCACCGACAGTGCTTTCTTGAATAGCTCATTAACTTTTCAGAGCATTGAGCTCCTCATAGGCAAATGTGTGAAGTTGTTGTCGGGCTTGGCTGAGATCTTCTCAACGGATGCCACACTCAGGAGTCACTATTATTTTCCTTTTAGACACAGTACGTTTATAGACCTCATGGTGTCAAAACATTAAAAACACAGTAGATTCAGATCTACTTTAATATGCATTACCTATGCTGAGAACTGGTGTGGAAATTTGATTTTCTGCCTCTAAAGACAGGGTATAGATCATCTTTAGGATCTGATGGACACGAGTCTTTCATTTCTCTGTCAAGGAATACCTATACTCTAATTGTTTTCGTGGCAAGTCTTGCAGTTCAGTTTAAAAGAGCTTTGGGCAGAGAACTTAGATGGTTAGAACGTGGAACTGATGGGTCCACTCTAGAGTAATGCTGGGCCAGCCGCTCTGCTGGGTTCTGACTCTCCCTTAGCGTTATCTTGCGGTATGGGCCATGCTCCTTCACGGGCATCACCGAGAAGGCACACTTGCCCCCACACTCTGCTTTCTGGACAGGGAACGCAGAAGGTCCTCATGCTCTCTGGTCGATCCCCGTTATATCTTTGGTCACGTTTGGTGGAACTGAGTTTCTGTTGGACAAGGATCTTCCTGTTTTGAGGATGTACCGCTGTCTCAGGAAGAATGCATGCCTTCCATGGTCAAGGAGGCCTGCCCTTCCCGAAGGGTGCTCTGTGCCAACTGTAGTCAACAAGAGGACGTCCCAGCAGAGTCCTGCTTCTGTGCCGAGGCCATTCTCACGTGAGGGAGACAGTGTCTTACGTCACACGTCTCAGCTTGGGGAGGTTTCCTACACCTTTCTGTCTTCCTCCCCTCCGTGGCCAGGCATTTTGGTGCACTGCTTAACAAGCAGCATCGGCCAAGCAGAGAGGGGCAGGGAGAGGCTGAGCTCTGGGGAAGGAGGAGGAGAGAAAGGTGAGACTAACTCATCCCCAGCAAAGGTGAGGCAGAAAACTCATCCCCAGCAAAGGTGAGCCCAGTGTCCACGCCCCACAGGGTGAACAGAGGAAGCCTGTGTTAGCTTCCTAGGCAGAGAACTGTCGAATGGCATTGGGGGCCCCTCATGGGGGGCTGGGGGAGCAGTGAGTGTGAGGGATAAGAGGTGATGGTCATTCCTGGTAGGCCAAGGAATCACAACAGCGCCTCTGGAATGGCCCCGTCCACCCGTCTCCAACCCTGCCGTAGCAGGGTGGTGTCACTGTGCACACTGGAGGCCCAGCAGCGAGGAGCACGGGGCTCAGCACACTCGAGGGTCCCACTCACGGGCTTTGCTGACAGGAAGTACATCTTGGTCTCTTTCCTCAGTTTGTTCTTACAGTTGTAGAGAGTCCAAGATGCCTGGTCCATCCACAACGCCAGACAGAGCCATGGAGGCTGCTTCCGTTCCCTGTTCCTGACTCTACATTCCACTGACCTCACCAAAAGAGCATCTTCCTCCAGGTCCACATCTTAACACCTCAGAAAGCAGGAATAAATGTTGAAAAGGAATCAAGTTTTAGACCCTTAAGTCCCTGACATTTTATATCCCCAAATACCCAGATGTCATCAGCACATGGGCAGAGGTCCCCAGGGTGTCCCAGGACTAGGTCCTGATCAAAGAATCAAGTGAGACACAGAGTCTGGAAGGCAAGGCAGGGATTATTAAAAGCCAAAGTGCATGCTCTTGGCGAGCAAGGCGGGCTAGCTGTGAAGGAGCCCAAGGCTCGTCCTGCACAGGGAGCTCCTGTTATTGGGCTGTGCTAGTTATCTCCCTTCTTCCCCCGGTGGATCTGGTTTCAATTGGCACCTTGGTTGACATCTGAATTTTAAAGAATTTGTACTGTCCAAGTGAAAGTTTCTTTCCCCCCTAGAAAATGCACAGCTGGGGAGCGAGCTGCAATGCTGATAGTGTGTTAACTAGCAACAGTAATCATCAGGTCAGTCCCTCTGGGTACTGCACATGCCAAGACTGGGACTTCCCTTCAGGGTCTTCATTCCCCTTTGTGGTCATCTTGCTTTCTCACTTCAACTTCAGTGCAGGATGGCCCAAGTTCAGGTGCAGTGTTGGGTGGGAGCTGAAGGCTTTGGGCGAAGCTCAGTGTCCTAACAGTTGGTCCCTTTCCCAGTCTCTGTCTCCTACCTAACACAGAAACCCTTATAATTAACCAGAGATCACCAACTGGAGAGAATATACCAGAAGATGAATAACAATAGCACATCTGTATTATTTAGAATATAGAGATGAAGCAATACTAAACATGTAGTGACACTCTAAATCAATGTGCCTTGTTTCCGAGGTTTAAAGATGCTTTTTGTTTTAGAACCTCTGCAGAATAGTTGTGAGGACTGCACAGGGTCCCCCAGGACTGCATGCCTTCCCCTGTGTTTATCAGCACACATTGCTATGCGACATTTATCAAACCTAATGACAATACTAAAGGTCCCTACTTGATTTACCTTCCTCACTTTTTACTCCTGTCTCAGTATCCCCTCCAGGATTCCACAGGACATTCTGTTGTCACTCAGGCAACTCTGGGCTGAGATCTCATTTTCTATGACTTTGACAACTTTGAGGAGCATGGGCCTGGAATTTTTCAGAATGTCTCTCAATTGTGCTTTTTCTGTGGTGTCTCTCATGATTACCTGGGTTTGTAGGTCCTGGGAGGAGCCCAGAGAAAAGCCAGTTCTATAGCATCCCCCCCAGAGCCCAGGAATGAACATGTGTGTCTCTGTGAGGCCGATGGTGGCCACCTGGGGCAGAGGTGCTGCTGGTCAGGTCTCTCTATTGCAGTGTTCCTCGTCTCCCCCGTGCACCCTGCGCTCTTGGGAGGAAGTGCCTGAGTCGTCTTAACAAGTGGCAGCAGCGGCTGCAGTGATGCTGTACCTCGCAGGGCAGGGTGTGTTTGCATTGTTTAGGATTCTTCTGTCCATCCACTGTTTTCCACAGCACGGATTTGTGGACATCAGTTTCATACTCTGGTTCACTCAAATGTAGTGTCACCCATTTCATTGCAACGAGTAGGCAGCGTCCACTCTAGCCCCCCTTTAGCCCAGGCGGTATGTGAGGGCCTCTAGGTGCCGGCATGCGTCCCAGCAACGCCTCCCCGCCAGCCCCTCTGCATGTCCTCTCGGCAAAAGTGCCTGCTTCCTCAGGGATGGCCATCGACCTAGAAGGGTTGGACCTGTTCCTCAGGTGTGGACATTGCTCACTGACCAAGTCTCCTGCCACCATTTGTCCTTTGCCCGCTGTCTCTTTAAATGACCTTGGGAAAGGTCTGGCAGGTTCATTTTTACTAAGAGGCTAATAAATCTCAGGGATTAGCGTGTCTGTTGGCTTAAGTTTGTATTTTGAAATAATTTGAGACTTACCCAAAAAATGCAGAAAGAGTACAGACATCCTGTATGACCTCCGCCCAGCTTCCTTCCACATTAACATCTTACATAACCAAGCGCAGTGACCACAGTGAAGAAATTAATGTTGACACGATGTTATTAGCGAAACTACGTTCTTTATTGGAACTCATCATTTTTTTCCACTGTCACTTTTCTGTTCCGGATCCCACCTTGAGTTAGTTCCATGTCTCCTGGGTCTCCTCCAGTCTGTGACAGTTCCTCAGTCTTCTTTGTTTTTCCTGACCTTGAAAATTTGGAACAGTACTGAACACATATTTCATACACTGCTGCTCAGTTTGAGTCTGTCTGGTATTTTATCATTTATTTGGTTTTGGCCAGAACACCACAGAAGTCTGAGCCCTTTCATTGCATGAGACCTGGAGAAGGCCTGTGGTAGACCCCTGTCTTCTCATAGTGTAAACCCTAACTGCTTGGTGAGGGGCTGTAGGTGGAGTGTCTCCATGGAAAGACACCCTCTCCTCTTTTCAAATTCATGGAACTCTCAGGAGAGCTACTTTGCCACTGTCAACATGTCCTATGTTCTCAAAGTTGTGTCTTAGCATCCAGTTTGACCAAAGATATTTAAAACTTACGAAGGCAAGTATAAAGCTGAAAGGGGTAGTGACTACATTCCAGCTCCAAAGGGTCATTAGTAGTGGGAGGGAGAGAGGGGGTGGGGAGAGAGGGGGGAGGGAGGGAGGAGGGAGAGGGGGAGGGGGGATGGAGGGAGAGAGAGGGTGGAGGGAGGGAGGGAGAGAAAGGGGGGAGGGAGGGAGGGAGAGAGAGAGGGGGATGGAGGGAGAGAGGGAGAGACAGAGAGGGAGGAAGAGAGAGAGGGAGAGGGAGAGAGGGAGAGGGAGAGAGAGGGAGGGAGGGAGAGGGAGAGGGGTCTTTCTCCTGGCGATTTCTCCAAATCTCATCATGCAAACAGCTTACATATTGAGTCAGCATACTTGTAAATGAAGCAGCCATTTTCTCATGTTTGTGTCACACCAATGTTAATTCAAAGCCCAGTTATTAATTCAGCACTTATTATTGTACAACGACTTGATTTTGACTGTGCATGGCTTGTGTAGCAGAGAGGTTTTGGAACAATCTATTTACAAATGTTAATAGAGAAAAAAGATTAAAAAACCCCCTCACTTTTCACGAATAACAACTAATCTGTTGGAAGCCAATGAGAACCACAATAGTATCTAGAGTGTAAGTGAACCGTGGAACTATTTAAGCACATACACTCTATTCCATCCATAAAATTGGATTTTTGTATCTACTATATTTTGCATTTATTTCACCTGCAGGGTTTGAAATCAAATACATAGTGGGAGTTATATTTTCCTATGGTTTAAAAGGAATAAGAATAAGGGAATTACAAGTTTATTTAAATATTGTTGCTTGCACTACACTTCTATTTTGATTTCCCATGATTGATATTATAAGGGTCATTTATAAGCACCTTTCTTAAGTACTGTGAAAAGAAATTCATGATAATTCACTTACTTCATTTGGGCAACCACAATTAGAGAAATGTATTAATTGTGAAAAAATATTCAGATATGTAACCATTTAAAAAATAGTTTTTAAAAGGTACCCAACTAAACATTTTTCTTTATAGTCTAATAGTTTGTGGGGGCAGCCTGCAAAATATTATAAATCAAAATTATACAACAAATAAAATTTTTGAAAGCTTAGTGGCAATATATGTATTGTTTTAATCAGCGTTTGCTGCTATGACCAAAGTATCTAACAAGAACAATTAGGGGAGGAAAAGTTTATTTAGGGATCATAGCTTTAGATTCTCAATCCATAGATAGCGGCTCTGTTCCTCAGGGCTCTAGATGAGGCACATCAGGACGGAAGAGTTGGCTGGGGGAAAGTAGGTCAGAACATGTGCCAGGAAGCAGAGAGACTCCACTCGCCAGACACAAAACACATACCCCAAAGCCTGACCCAGAGATCCGCCTCCTCCAGCCACACCCTATCTACCTCCAGTTAGCACCCAGATAATTAGGGGATCAATGCACTAATTAGATTAAACCCCTAACCAGATCATTTTACCTGGAAACCTTCTTGCATTGTCTTACACATGAGCAGTTGAGGTCACCTCATATCCAAACCACAACACTGGCCTTCCCCCAAACCAGGGCAGATTCACTTGCTATTCTGCTCTGACTATAAACCAAATGTAATCTCTGAACACATTCAGAATATACTCAGGTTGACTAATTAGTGATTTAAGGGGAGAAATCAGTTTAAACTCTCCACATGGAGAACTGGAATAGATTCAAAGAGTTTAGATAGAATGATTAAAAAAGAAGAAAAGGAGCCAAACTATTGGGATCCGCAGGAAGCTCTGCCCTGCCCCTGGTTTCTGGGCTGAGGGGACGCCACCCCTCCTGTTGCTCCCTCAGCCTCAGGGGTGACAGCGTTGTCTTTAATTCCTAACCTGTGATTAAATCTCTTCCTCTTGAGCTCCCTTGGTCCTTTCGAAAGACATAGTCAATTCTATGCATGAAAACCCACTATCTAAATCACCTTAGGATGGAAAAGAGCAGGGTGGCTGCCAGGACCCAGAGGGGGAGCCCTGCTTGTTGAGAAGCTCTGGATGCACAGGGAGGGGGAGGAGCTGCGGGCTCAGCTCCGTCCCACTCACCATGTGTCCCCTGGCCTGCTGAACAGCCTTGTGCTTTATTGGTGCTCAGTGACCGTGTGTGGAGTCAGGAGTGAGCACTGAACCAGTCACGTCAAACTCCCAAACAGTGTCGTGTCCAAATTTCCCCAAATCACAGGCAAGGGTCTCTAAAAATGTACCCCACACAGAGGCACGTACCATGGAAGACATCCCCCATGAATCAGGAGCATGGAGACCAGGACAGACACAGGTCGCACAGCTGCACAAGGACCTGCAACCCGAGAGAGTTTCAGAGAGTTAAAAGGCAGGGAGGTTAGAGGTGGGAGAACAATTGGTGCTCCCCTCCTGTTAACTTTCCCCTAGAAATGGTCAGGCCATTTACCACACACATAGACCAGCCACCCAGGTGTCAGATGGGACACAGTGACGTGAGGACGTAGGAGGAGATGTGTGGTGGGGTGCGAGAGTCACACAAAGAAATGCTTTGGAGTCTTTGCTAGTGACATTTCTATGGAGTTAGCAGAAAATATTTTAAAATAAACAATTTGCAGAAGCAAATCCCACTATGGGTCATATATAGTTATTAACAGTAGGTATTTCTAAAAGATGGAATTACAATAATTTTTATTTTCTTCTCAAAAAAATGTCTCAGCTTTCAAAATTTTCTAAAATGGCCATAGGTCATTTTGACAATCCAAGAAAATACTATTGGTATTGTCAGATATCAAAACGTGAAACACAGATGGTTAAAAAAAGAACCAATTTAAGATTTTGATATAATTATTAAGAATATTGATGTTAGAGCATAAATTCTACAGTGTGTTTCCATTTCTTTTGGTAAGCTGCATGCTGCATACTCATGATATACTGAATTATGAAAATATTATTCTCTAACTTCCAAACTTCCTTTAAAGTTCCTAAAAGTCTTCCTTTAAAGACTTAAAGGCAGCACTTTCTACCATGGACATCCTTTGCTACTCTGTGAAACAGCGGGTTCCCAGCACCAGGAGGGCCTGGGGAAATCTCTGCACATTCAAGAGCAGGCGTGAGGTGCTGTACCCCAAAGGCATTGTCCCTGTGTTCAGGTGGACAGAGGGGTTGTGCATATCTCCCCCTCAGAACTCTAGTTGGGTTTAAAAGCCTTAGAGAGTTAAGAATGCAGAGAGCTGATGTGGCCATAAGGGCAGCAAAGGTTGGAGGGAGGAGCATGGGCCTTCTGCGGCAGATGCCCCACCCACCCCAGCTGCACCTGTGCTTGCTACTGGGCACTGCTATCCCGCCACCTCTGTGCCATAGGCGTTTAGCCAGTGGCCCTTCATTCCTTTTGGAAGCTGACAGTGGGAAAGCTCATCCTCCTCAGAACTTAGTACAGCTCAGGACAAAAGCTACTCTGATGGAGTTTGCTGAGCCAGGAGGCTGAGGTGGATTATGGAGCTACAGAGGAGCTGGGGACTGGATCAGGTTGGCTCAGGACAAGGCAAGGTGGGAACCATTATCCCCAGATCATTGAGAACAGAAAGTATTTTCCTTTCAGAGTGTCCCTTTGTGAATGACAAATAGAGGTCACTGTCCCTGTGAACCAGAACAAGGAGGCTTTTGGAGGAAGGAGACTTTGTTTTCTGCAAATCGATTCACAGATGTGGCAGGCTCCACTTGTCCATACCAACACCCCACGTGTCCAGCTCAGCGTATGTGGACTTGAAAGCTCCACATGTCCTTCTGTTTTATGAGCTGACTCTCACAGTGTTCTGTATGGTTTCAGTAGAGTTGGGGTTTTAGGGCTGTTCACAAGCCTCTCAGACCCAATGCCATCTCTCTGACTTATCTGTGGTAGTATATTTTAATCTTCCTACCACGCACCTACCAAGAAGCATGCTTGAAACTCGTCACTGCTCTGCATAGGCCAGCCTGTCAGCCCTCACCCTCCTTCTCTGAGTCTTGTGGCTCTTCTGTTCCACGCTTAGACTCAAACACCTGGCACATTTGCTTTGGCCTCATTAGCCATATTTAATGAGCGAGTGTTCTGTCCAGGACTCCTGCTGTGGCTTCCAAGGATGGCTCTCCTCCCTTGGGCAGGAGCAACAGGACATCCTCTGTGCTCCTGCTCAGCTATCCCAGACTGACACCTTTATTTTTTTTTCCACTTAAAATATCTCTCAGCTGGCTGCAGTGGCCCATGCCTTTAATCCCAGCAGCTTTGGAGGCTGAGGCAGGAGAATTGCAAGTTCAGAGCCAGCCTCAGCAGCATAGTGAGACCCTGTGATGGGGATGTAGCTCAATGGCATGGCACTCTTGGGTTCATGGGTTCACTTCCCAGTACCAAAAAAAAAAAAAAAAAGATCTTTATACCTGCCCACCACCCCCTGAGGAAACCCTTCATGACCCACATGGTCTTCATCCCTCAGATTTCAAGACACACTCTGACCTTCTCCTCTACTTGTGGGACACTGCTGCTCATTCCTCATCAGCTGTGACTCCGCTGGCCCACCCTGCCCGGGCTCAGGCCTGGCTGCCGGCCAGCTGTTCTTCCCTCTGTGCAGCCAACAGACCTGTCACTTCCTGTTTCCCTTCTGAGTGGCTGTGGCCCACAGTGACCTTTTCTTTTTCTTACTGTGCTCCCCTGGTACCTGTCATCTCTCCATGCTTGACAGGAAGGGAGTTGGCTACATCCGACTCTAATTCTTAGCAAGCTGCCGTTTCTTCTATTCCATGAGAAGACAGTGGTCCTGGGCGTTGGGGACAGTAGTGCTCCTCTGCATTGGAGACAGTAGTGCTCCTTGGCGTTGGAGACAGTAGTGCTTCTCTGCGTTGGAGACAGTAGTGCTCCTTGGCGTTGGGGACAGTGCTCCTCTGTGTTGGAGACAGTGACTGTCAGATGCTCTGGGCTTCTTTCCTCCACGCCACCTCTGTTCCACGCTGCGGGTCTGCGGCATGCGGAACACAAGGGCCAAGGCTCGCCTATTGCTGAGAGCCATAGCCAAGTAGGAATGATGCATGGCATTTTTGGTTGAAAGGTGAAGCCAGCAAGCCATAGAGATGATATGATTATGTTAAGATGTGCATTCAAATGGATATTAGACCCCTGCTGTCCACCTCGGCCTGCTACTTTGGAGCTCTAGCGGGACTCCTGGAGAGTTCCCATTGGTTGGGGAAGTGCAGGAGGAGGGATTTGTCTGTTGGGGTAGTGTGGCCCTGGAGAACACCACCTGTGTGGTTCGGCATATTTCTTGGCCTGGAGAGTGCGTGGCATTGGTGGGAGTTTCAGAAATAAAGTTTGTTCCTGCTTGAGTGGCTCGTGATTTTGTGCCCAGCCAGACTGCGGCAGCCTATCTGGCACTTGGCCAGTAAGGGGACACGTGAAGCTACTTCTAGGTGTATGATGCACATTTGATGGCTAATTATAGTCTTAGGTTTTCAAATCAATTTGGCATTTTTTTTTTCCTGAAAATGTTTCTTCATTTATTGCAGCATATTATATAGACTGTTCCCTTAAAGGAATTTGTTAAATTTATTCAGAGGATACACCAAAGCCCTCTGAAAAAATGAAAGTGAGAATTTTCTTATTATTGCCTCATGAAGGGCTTCTTTTTAAAAGAAAATACAACAATATACATATGTGTATATCATTGTACATTTCCATACGTATATGTATATGTGTATTTATACACATGTATGGTCTTATATAATCTTTCAAGGATTCTTTAACTATATTGAATTCATCAAAGAGAAGTGCCCCAGGGAGAACTTGCTAATAAGATGACACAATGTTCCCTCCCTGGAGGGAATGAAGAGAGTGCAGAAGTGTTTCCTTCTAATTTAATTGAAGTGAAATCTTTCATTAAACTATCATAGCTCCCATAATATTTTTAGAATGGAAATCTTTGATATGTTCATGAATCACCACTGCACATAGGGAAATCAAATAAGATTAAATTAAATGATAATATTTAAGTACCAAACAGAAGTGAGCAGGATAATGCAGTGGTTTGGAAAGTTTATCAGAATAAAACTTTATTTTAAAAAAATAGTTTTAGAATTATAGAAAAATTGCAAAGAGAGTACAGAGTTCCCCTCTACTCACATACAGTCTCCCCTATTAGTAGCATCTTCATTACTATTGGTTGCAATTAATAAACCCATACAAATGCATTAATATTAACTGAATTCAGACATTGCATACTGTCCTTAGTTTCTACCTAATATGCTCTTGCTATTCCAGGGTTCCAGCCTGGTCCCACAGGACATTCAGCTGTCATGTATTTTTAGGATCCTCTTGGCTGTGACAGTTTCTCAGACTTTCTGTATTTTTGATGACCTTGACAATTCCAAGCAGCCCTGGTCAGGTGTAATGGGATTTTGCTGGTGATCTTAGGATTGGACTGTGACTGGGGTTGGGGGAGGTTGACACAGAGGTAGAGTGCATTCTGGTTCATTCCCTCTGAACATGACACATTGCTGAGGATGTTCAGCTTGGTCGTGGGCTGGGGTCATGTTCCTGGGGTCTCTCCCTGTGAAGTCAATACCTCTTTCTCTCTTGCTGTGTTCCTTGGAAGCAAGTCCCTGCATGACCACACTGGAAGGCGGAGGAGTATGGTTGCCTTGTGGGCACGGAGAATCTGTATGAAGCCTTCTGGGATCTTCTACACCATATGTTTATGTCAGTATGGACCCGAGTATATTCATCCGACACTTTGGGTTATAATCCAGTCCCCCCTCTCCCCACTTTGATTTTCAGCCTCGGCCCTAGGACATTTTTTCCATTGGTCCCTGCATCCTTGGGCATGCTTCCTCCAGGGTGGGCTGGGGTAGGTTAGGCTTGGTTAGGACTGTGGGCCCTTTCTTACTTCCTGGGAGTGCAGGTGCTCATCTTGCATGTTTCTGATCCCAGTCCTAACATGAACATTTCTCCAAGGAGCCTGCTTCCTTTTGTTTGGAAATAGATTATAAATTAACATCTATGTGTGCTCTTGAGTTTTTTTTTTATTCTATTGCCAGTCTACAGTGTTCACTAATCATCATGCAGAGAAGCACATGTGAAATACAGATGTGATGGTCACTTTCTGCAACTGGCTGCAAAGCACTGAGCATCTCATTTCACAGTCATTGCGCTTGGAAGCCTTCTCCTGAGATGCTTTCCTGAACAGAATCAGGAGATGGAATGAGAGGGAAGCACATGCCCAGGTCTTGCTTTCCACACGCTTTTCCTTCCTTCTGCTGAATGGCTGAGAGTGAGGTATAATCATCTCTGTATGGATTTGCAGGGTAGAGAATACAGTAGGAAAAATCTTTGTTTCCAGTCAAAGATTAGAAGTTGCTCTACTAAAATTGGACTTTGAACAAAGTCCAAGTCTGGCTCACTGCCTTCAGACCCTGCTGCCACTGGCAACTGCCCAGACCCCCCCAATGAATCTCACCATCATGTACCTGCATGACACTAACCAAAAAGAGAAAAGTACATAAAAGTAAATAGCAGAAGGTCAGTAGAGTAGAGGGAAGGGCACCGAAGGAGGGAAGAGGGGAGGGAAAGGGAAGACACTGCACTGAATTTGAGCAAGTTTTATTCCATGCTTTTTAAATCATGGAAAAATGAATCCTAATGTTATATATAACTAAAAAGAAACCAAAAAAGATTTAGAAATATAATAAAGAAAATAAGTTTAAAACAGAATATTTTAAAAAATTCATTTTGAAGCTGCATTTAAGATAATAATTAAAGGAAAAGACTCATGCTTCATGGAAGCTACTGCTTCTAGGCTCTTTCCCTAGTGGAAGCTCAAGCAAACAAAGCACCAAAAAACTGGACAGTGAGTCCTAGAGTCACCAGGACCTGGGTGTGAGCAGAGGATTTGGAAAGAAAAGTCCAGTGTGACGTGCCAGGCAGGGTGGAAGGGCCCAGGCAAATCAGAGCCTGAACTGGCCTTAACTCTGTGGGGCAGCTGCTGCACACTCACCATCAGTGTCAGGGAAGGACATCAAGCAGCCTGATAGAAAGCAGAGGAGCAGGGTCATGCTGGGTCTCGGCGCCCGCGTCTCTAGCCTGGCCTCAGGTTGCCACGGCTGGCAAAGGGAACAGCCTCTGAGGAGGACTGTCAGCAGAGCTAAGATTTAAAAAGAAACCTAAGCAAGGAAATGTGTGTGTGGGGAGAAGCACACATGATTTTGACTCTTTCAGCATAAGTCCACACTATGTATGCAGCAGAGCATTGACAAATCCCTTTTTTAAAATCTGCAGCAAAGGTGCAAATTTATTTTCAGCAAAATCGCCAAAACAATAAGGTATGAGCCTTCTGCATGTTATTTCATTGTTTTAAATTTTTAAAAATAATTGAGATTTCTGTGTGTATTTACTATCACCACCCATTAAAATGGAAAATGTCCTCATGAGTAAACAAGAATATAGTTAATAAATTGCCATCTGTGCTCTGTCAGAACAGAGGTATTTCTAAGTAAAATTTAAGCATATGAAATCCTCTTAAATGTGATTGTTGAGTGCCTTGATTAGGAGTCTACATTTGGGCTTTATTTTAGTCGGAGATATTTCAATATGCAGTATTATTGTTTTTTTTTAAACTGCAAAAATATAGAAAATAAGATAGGAAGTTGCTCTACTAAAATTATACTATTTAGAAACAATTCATGAGAAAAAACGTGTTTTAGAATCACTAGGAATATGTGGGACCAGATCATAGTAAACATGAGCTGCAAAGGGTCAGGAATTTGGGGTACGTTTCCTAGTTGTGTTAAGACCCTGGACAGGACCAAGAGGGCCTTGATGTCCCCTCATCTCAGATAGTGGGTAATTGTAAAGCCTTTCTGCTGATTGAGGTGCAGCTATCGTCAAGTCCTCCTGATGGTTCAGCCCCAGGTCTGTTTCTCCAGGACCTGGAGGCATCTGTCCAATGTAAGTCTTCCAGGGAGCAAGTTGCTGTCTCGGGTCTGCAGGGCAGGGCCCAGCTCTGGTCTGAAGCAGTCCTTTCTCCAGGGCCTTAGCTCTGCACACGATGAAAGCAAGCTTCACTTTCTTCAGAGGAGAACCGGGAGCTGAGAGATGAGCTGAGACCCTCAAAGACCGGAGGCTGGAGTCAGATTTTAGAGGGCAGAAAAAAAACTAGGTACACAGTAGGGATACACACATTGTGGACATATGTACGCAGTGCACCTGTGGTCCAAGACTTTGGATGGGGCAAGGAGATGCCTAGAAACAAAATCGTTTTACAAGACGTGTTAAGGGGTGAAAAAGGGAAATCTATGGTTAAGCATTGACTCTGGTCATCGTGGAAGAACTACCACATACAAACAGGAGCAGCTTTTACCTAGGGTTTGGTTGAGGCCATGTCACCTGCCCCTTGTTCTGTAGGAGTCTAATGCACAGCCATATTCTAGGTTCACTGTGAGCCTGAGCTCTGTGGAGAAAGCTAAATGTTCCTTTGTACAACAGAGGAAACACATTAAAAATGTAAATCTCTGTAAAGGTTGTCACTAATAACTTAGGTATAATTTTTAGATTCTTATGTTAAATCATATGAATTCAATTCTCTTGGTAACTTCAAAACTAATCCTTTATATTTAACTACTTAAACATGAATTTTGTAACTCAAATGAGTTATGGGTTTAGGTCGCCCTGGTGCACACTGAAGGGAAATATCGTGAGTTATAAAATCAGATAATAAAACGGCTCCCTTTTCTTTTAAAATTTAACCAATGATCTCCTAAGTTCCTCAATCTATAAAACTGATCACATCACTGTATAAAAACAGTGGTCTTCCTTCTGTAAACCTGATCAGTTCTGCCATTACTACTTTGACTGTTTTATGGTTCTGTTTCTGGTTTTGAGGAGGTGGAGGGGCCGTCAACCAGGGATAAGACAGGATTAAGTTTTTGGAGTACCAGTGTCATGCCACCCTGTTCATAGTTACATGATCTACTGTAGGCAGTAAATTTAATAACTCATTCTCTTTTGCAAATTATAAAGCAAACCCATGAAAGGCCCCCTTGAAGGAAATCATAAACCTATAGCAAGAATCCCCCCAAAGGGGCTTGTCAGAGGGCAAGGCTGACTTTGGAGCTCTTTGAGGCTGATCCCAAGCCACAAGGGGCAGAGCAGGTGGAGGAGCCTTGCAGGTCTGAGCATCAGCTAAGCTGCTGGGGCCCAGAGGTCTATGGGAGAGGACTCTGCTGCCTCACCCCCAAAGGCCAGTGTTTGTCACCAACAGGGCTCATTTCCTCCAGGGAACGATCCAGCCAGGACTTCTTCCTTCCTGTTTAGTTGCCATTTGAAACTCCCTGATCTGGCCTTCACCTGCTTGGCCTTCCTGAGGTCATTCAATAAGTCCCCCGAGAGCCTTTAAAAAATACAGACTTCGTGGACATTTCCCTCCTTGTACTCACTTAAATGAGGACACTTCTGTCATGATTCCCTTTTTATGACGTACTCATTGGAATTTTAATTTAGTTCTCAGAATCAAAATCAATCACATAGCCCAAGTCTGTCCTCAAATGTTGTTCTGTACTGGATCTCAGATTCTGGGCTCACTCTTTCTTTTACTAAGAAAAACTAAACTAAAAGGCTGCAAAGATAGAGTCAGGAGAGTACAGGAAGGAATCAGAGTTTGAACTTGAACTCCGTTACCTTGTGGTAGTGCATAGGACCGTGGCCAAGTTGCCAGACTTTCTGGGTCTCAGTTTTCTCATCTGTGAAATGGAAGTTCTGATTCTATCTGTCTCATCATGTTGTGATGGAACTCAGAGGTGTAAATATATTCAAGTGTTGAGAAATGTGCCCTGCACGTTAAGTGCTACACAAGTACATATCAAGCCAATTAAATTTCGGATGATGAAGTACAAAAAATAATTTGTATCTTATATTATTTCTGAACCTTTAGCAATTTTTCTTTGTTTTTGCCATTTTATCACGATTTTTGAGTGATTTACTATCGCTCTAAATTTATGTTTCTATTTTAAATCTTATAGTTTCAAAGGTTAACAAATTTTTCCATTCTACAAAGGATAACTCTGGAACTCAGAGATTCAGTAACTATTTCAGCAACTGTGGAGTTAGCTGGTGGAACAGGAGATAAAGGAACATCTGCTAGGACCCAAACTCCAGGTTTTCTTTTCTATCTAGCATCAATTTGAAGTATTTTAGTTGTACAAGAAATATACTCAACAAATACTAATCAAACTTCCTTTGTTAACTAAGAACTATTCAAGTCCCATGAAATATATTGAATTATTAAAAATATTTAAAATATTCACCTGCCCTGAGAAATCTAATTTTAATCTTAGAAGTCTTGCAATGATTAAATAATAGTAAAAAGAAAAACACTGTAAGCCTGGCTGTAGATTTTGCTGGCAAATATGTGGTTAAGGACAAGTTAGTTCAGTAAGTGCAACACAAACTTCAGGAGACTGCAGGATCTTGTAGAACTTAATAAAGTCTACTTATTTAGTTTTTTTAATTAAAGTTTTAAATTTTTTTTTAGTTGTAGATGAACATACTACCTTTTTATTTTTATTTTTATGTGGTACTGAGGATCAAATCAGTGCCCCGCACATGCAAGGCAAGCTCTCTACTGCTGAGCTGCGACCCCAGCCTGTACTTAATTAGTTTGAAAAACATTGCTTTGCTAGAAGAGCCTTGCAGCAGCTCAGTGCTAGGGCAGGAAGGGCCATGGTGTGGAGGGAGGAACAGGGCAACGGAGGGAAGCTGAGTGGCAGGGCTCATGAACTTGCGCACATTTGGAAACTAAACTAGAGGCAGTTGCTGGGACAGATGTTGCTCTGTCCAGCAGAGGCCGCTTGCTGCAACAGTGACGGATGCCACGCGTTTGCCAGGTGACAGTCAGTGTGACACATAGTCTACCCTCTCAGATCATCATCCCCCAGCCTGCAAAGAGGAAACTGAGCACACAGGGAGGTTTAGTAACTTGCCAGATCCCAGGTGCTAAGACACTGGAGGAGTCCCGCCCAAAGGAGGTGCTCAGGAACAAATAACCTGAGACCTCAGACAGGTGTGAGAGGGCTTGCCCAGCTGAACTTCCTCACCCATTGGACAGTCTCCAATGGACAAGTTTGCCTTTTTTGAATGTTGATGATTAATCTTGTGCGTGCTCAGGCTTGTGAGCTGCGCCCTCTGCACGGGCGAACCACCAGTGAGTCTAGTCCACAGGAGAGGGCTGGGGCTGCAGCTGATTTCTAATTTTAATCTTAGAATTCCTGCAGTGCTCATGGTGCATCCTCTGCCCTTTTGTTGACACAGACCACTTGGCATAGACAGGAACAGGATTGCGGGCCCGTGTGCACCACCCATGTCTGTAGGCAGATACTTGCCACCCCCATACCTAAGGCTTCACACTTGGATTAATTCTGGTACACTGGCAATGGAGTGCGCTGCAAACACAGGCCCACTAACTCTGGAGTTAGACCAGACCTTCACATGTTAGTTCCCAAGACCCAGCAACCCCTCAGCACAGGACAGGTGTCTCTTCATGCAGAGCAGGGAGCTATTTGTTTACTTGTGTTTGGGGAATTCATGGAAGACAAGGGGTTTAATCCTGTCTTTAAAAGATGGCTTGGGTTTAAACAACAGAGAACATATGACAGAAAAACCACTTCTTTAGTTGGTATGCTGATGAGGTATTAAGCCTCACTTTAACCTATGCTGGAGGGTCTAGTGCTTAGATTCTCGCACCTGAGTTGACCTTGAAGAATAACAATGCTGTATCGACTGCGTAGAGAGGAGCATTGAAGCCATATGTACAAAGCCTTAACCTATTGAATTAAAATTCTTTTAAATAAAGAGTAAAGAATTTCAGAAGGACAGACTTCCCTCTTTTTACAGGTGATATAGTTCTGGCTTTAGAGCTTTTAGTACATTGTTGAAATAGCTTATTACCAACTGAACTGGGCTAGAACCCCGATTTCTAGTTATCTACTCAGTTTCCTGAATTTATCAATATTTTATATTCCCCTACTGAATATTTTATCAGCATGTGCACTTACTCTCTCTCTGTGTATATGTGTGTGTATATATATATATATATATATATATATATATATATATACACAGTATTTTATACCCACACACTCACACTCACACACACACATATACCTGCATGTATACATGTCTGTATAAATTATATGAACATGTGCATAAATATGCATTAAGGATTATGGAAGTTTTGTACTAAATATATTAATGGTTTGTTTTTAAAAATATGTTCCCCATCTTGTATTTACATGATTATTGTGATCACTGGTAAAACTATATTTAAAATTCTTAGAGCATTTAAATCAAGGAATTTTGAGTGATTCACAGTTTGTTTACCCTCACCTTGGTTTACACAACTGGATAAAACATGATTGCTTTTGAAGTTACATACTTTTTTTGCTGTTGTTTGTTTGTTTGGTACCAGGGACTAAACTCAGAGACATACAACCACTGAGCCAGGCCTGTTTTGTGTTTTATTTAGAGATAGCATCTCACGGTTGCTTAGCTCCTTGTCATTGCTGAGGCTGGCTTTGAACTCGCCATTCTGCAGTCTCAGCCTCCTGAGCTGCTGGGATTACAGCAGCTGTGTACTCTTAAATTGAGAGATATTTTCTAATTATGCTATAGATATCTGACTTTTTATAATGAGAATGAGTATGTAAAACAAAGCAAGTCAGCAATGAAAGGAACTCATAAATTATCACATGGTATATTTATTTCCTATTAGTCCACTCTTGTCATCAAAGGTTTTCCTTAAAGGGCAGGACAGTAAATACCTTAGGTTTGTGGGCCCATATAGTTACCATTACATCTTTGTCACTTGCTGTTAGTGTAAAAAGATCCATAGATAATAAAGGAAATCATGGGTGTGGCTGGGCTGCAATTAAACTTTCTGTGTAGACCCTGAAATTTGAATTTCATTTTTTTAATATGCCTCAACCATTACAACCATTTAAAAATATAAAGTCATCTATTAGATACCGAGTCTCTGGTTTAATTCCTAGGTCCTGATCCATTTTTGAGTTAAGTTTTGTACATGGTGAGAGACAGGGGTTTAATTTCATTTTGTTGCATATGGATTTCCATTTTCTCAGCACCATTTGTTGAAGATGCTATCTTTTCTCCAGTGTTTTTGGCACCTTTGTATAATATAAGATAATTGTAATTTTTTGGGTTAATCTCTGTGTCCTCTATTCTGTACCATTGGTCTACCAGTCTGTTTGGTGCCAATACCATGCTGTTTTTGTTACTATTGCTCTGTAGTATAGTTTAAGGTCTGGTATAGTGATGCCACCTGTTTCACTTTTCCTGCTAAGGATTGCTTTAGCTATTCTGGTGTCTTATTTTTCAAGATGAATTTCATGATTGCTTTTTCTATTTCTATGAAGAATGCCATTGGGATTTTGATTGGAATTGCATTAAATCTGTATAGTGCTTTTGGTAGTATGGTCATTTTGATAATATTAATTCTGCCTGTCCAAGAGCAAGGTAGATCTTCCCGTCTTCTAAGGTCTTTTTGATGTCTCTCTTTAGGGTTCTGTATTTTTTATTGTATAAATCTTTCATCTCTTTCATTAAGTTGATTCCCAAGTATTTTACTTTTAGGCCCCAACTTCCTTAATAAGACTCCTATAGCACAAGAATTCAAACCAAGAACCAACAAGTGAGATGGAATCAAACTAAAAAAATTTCTTCTCAGCAAAAGAAACAATCTGTGAGGTGAACAGAGAGCCTACATTCTGGGAACAAATCTTTACCCTTCACACATCAGATAGAGCACTAATCTCTAGGGTATATAAAGAACTCAAAAAGCTAAGCACCGACAAAACAAGTAACCCAATCAACAAATGGGCCAACGACCTGAACAGACACTTCTCAGATGTGGATATACAATAAATCAACAAATATATGAAAAAATGCTCATCATCTCTAGAAATCTCACTCCAGTCAGAATGGCAGCTATTATGAAGACAAATAACAATAAATGTTGGCAAGGATGTAGGGAAAAAGGTACACTCATACATTGCTGGTAGGACTGCAAATTGGTGCAAAGCAGTATCGCAGTATCGCGATTCCTTGGAAATCCATTTGACCCAGCTATCTTTGGCTTACACCCAAAAGAATTAAAAACCATATATTACAGGACACAGCCACATCAATGTTTATAGCAGCACAATTCACAATAGCTAAATTGTGGAGTCAACCTAGATGCCCTTCAGTAGATGAATGGATAAAAAATGTGGCATATATACACAATAGGATTTTACTCAGCAATAAAAGAGAATAAAATCATGGCATTTGCAGGTAAATGGATGGCATTGGAGAAGATAATGATAAGTGAAGTTAGCCAATCCCAACAAGAAAAAAATGTCAAATGTTTTCTCTGATATAAGGAGGTTGACTTATAGTGAGGTAGAGAGGGGAACATGGGAGGACTAGATGAATTCTAGATAGGGCAGAGGGGTGGGAGGGAAAGGGAAGGGGCAGGGGATTAACAAGGGCAGGGGAATGTGATGGACATCATTATCCAAAGTACATGTATGAAGACACAAATTGGTGTAAACACACTTTATATACAACCAGAAATAAGAAAAATTGTACTGTATATGTGTAATAATAATTGTAATGCATTCCTCTATCATTTTTTAAATAAATAAAAAATAAATAAAAATCTAAAGTCATTCTTAGCTCAGAGGTCTTACAAATTTAAGTATCACCCAGATGGTACCCTCCTGATCTGGCCTTGACAGTTTCCCCACCACTGATAAAAGCAAAGCTTGAACAAGATGCATAGTGACACTCATTTGGAACTTAAAATAATATTATAACCCTCCAAGCACCATCCATCCCTGAATTCTGTAAAGTCTTCATCATTATACATGCATGGAAATTTTGAGAACAAGTCAAATTTGCTGATCATAGAATATGCATGATAGATACATGCAAGTATGAATACATGAATATGAACAGCGGCTCTCTTGTTCTCAGTCCAGGATAAGGGAAAGTAAAAGACACTTACATACATGTTACACCTGAGTTCTCATGCATTTCATAACAAGTAATGGGCTATTTAGTTGAAAATGTATCTTTTTCTTCTGCATATATAATTATGTTCATTAATATTTTTCATTAAAATATAAAGATTTAAGCTAGATATATAACACAAATTGTTATAAATTGTTTTGATATATCTAGCTCAACTCTTCTGACACTCCTCTTTCTTTCAGTATTTTAAAACAGACACTCCATATACTCCAAATATTTGGCCTGCATTCTTCTTTATAACAATTTAATTCGGACCTACTAAACTTTCGATGTTTTACAATGAAGAAAGCATTGAAAAAACTCTGTGTGTCTTCAAGCTATTTGAGAATGCTGCTGACGTTTCCTGAACCCTAGTATTATGCAGAAAATGGTGTTTTGCAGTGGTTTCTTCTGAGTTGCCCATTTCTAGCTGACTTAAAAATGACATGTGGGAAATAGCCCTTGGTAAAGTGGTACCATGCTGTTGGAAGGTGGAGAAGAAAATGCCTGCATGTGCCAATCGGTGAGTTCTTGACATTCTGGTCTTGCAATTGGTACTTGACATCTCACAAGACTGAGTTATTTGCTGAAGTGACATGGGCCCAGTTCTGCTGCTCTGTGAGTGGCTTAGACAACTGGCAGGATCTGGGGAGGCAGATCAAGGACTAAAGGGCCAGATTAGATCTGTACGTTTCTTGTTTAGCCCCTAAGACTCTAACTCTAATAATGGAAGAAGATCTTTCATTTGAAAGTATTTAACTGCTCTAAAAGGAAATGCATTACATGGATGAGAATTTACACACCAAATCCTATTTAAGATCAGGCACTGAGGTGAATTTGGATCGTTGATGACCAGTTCGGCATTTTAATCATAGCACTTCTCTTTCTATTGGAAAGTATTTTCTGAGCTTCAAGTACTTTACTTACTAGTCTTATAATTCACATTTTGAAATCAAAAGTAATGTGTTTGTTTCGATTTTAGGGGA